>NC_091156.1:11724354-11936854 GCF_040958095.1 Procambarus clarkii | reverse complement strand
TTTGTTAAATTTACCCGGAATAAGAAACAAATTAAGATTTTGTCTTATATTTCCCATTCTAAAACGGGTACTATATGGGAATTAATTTATAATATTGTAATAGACTGTGGACGTCTGTAAGTTACGTTTAATATAACATTTTTTAAATTATGTATTTAGTACGAAACGGTGAATGTTAGCGAGTTGAAGTATATATATGAAAGTTCTTTATCTAATATTCTTAATTTCAATTGAGCACAATATGGATTGGATGTATTTGAATCATTGGTCTATTCTTAATCTAAAAAAAAAAAGATCCTAAATTGGAGAAAACTGTTTAGGTCAGGAAAATAACTGACTTAATCTCGTCAGTTATCTGCAGAAGCCCATTGATGATTACATCGCGTGGCTGCGTCGGGCCATTTAAACCATATTTACGATTTGCATTACTTAAGAAAATAAATAATTCGACCGTTTGTGTCAGCCTCCCGCGGTCACGTGCAAGGATGCTTCACATGCGTCGACAATTGACGGCTTTGCTCGAGTGGTGGAGCCATGCTGGGACTTAAAGCCATGCAGTAGGCGGGGGAGAATTTGTGCTTTGAAATTATTGAATTCACTCCCGGATTTGGGGAAGATAACCCGATGCTCTACCCTAGGTAGAGCCGGTCGGCCGAGCGGACAGCACACTGGACTTGTTATCCTGTGGCCATGGGTTCGATCCCAGGCGCCGGCGAGAAACAATGGGCAGAGTTTCTTTCACCATATGCCCCTGTTACCTATCAGTAAAATAGGTACCTGGGTGTTAGTCAGCTGTCACGAGCTGCTTCCTGAGGGTAAAGGCCTGGTCTAGAACCGGGCCGCGGGGACACTAAAGCCCCGAAACCATCTCAAGATAACCTCTCAAGATAGGTGGCTAGTGCAGACTGGTAGACTCATCAAGTGCTTATTCCATGCATGACTAATCTTGTGAGATTGGGATATGAGATGAACTTATAGCTAGTTCTTGATCTATACTCTATAATCCTCAAGTTAGAATAGCGTTGCAGCACACTGCTGGGAACCTATGCATGTCAAAATATGTATACTTAGCAAACGTCGTGCATTCCCATCAGTCACTCTGTGTGCCCATCAGGCCTTGTGCATACCCAACAAGTGCCGTACATACCCATTAGCCGCTCAGTATACCCAGCAGTCGCCGTAAATGTCTATCGAGTATAATGACCTATTTCACGGGACAGTGCTCTCAGCCCCCCTTCCCCAGCTCTACCCCTTGCCAGTGACGAGTAGCTTCAATGACTAGTGTTGAAGAGAAAAGTAACACCATCAAACTTTTAATTTAATTATCGTGTAAGTTATTGCACAGTTAAAGCTCCGAATAAATAGTTAAATTTTGTAACTGCAATGGAGGCTGTAACACAGCTGTTTGTGTTATCATTATTGATATGTAAAGAAAACAATATGGATTTATATTTTGGTCAGTTGGTCATTTGCATCGAAGAAGCTCATTAGTGTCCGATGGGAGTTTAAGCGTATGGTGATATATCTGGCACTTATGGTCTAGTAGTACGTAGTCTACTTCAGAGTAAATGGGGTCTTATGTCATCATTGTTTATACTCGATTAAAAATGTCACAAATTTGTTCTGTCTCCCAATGGCAATGCATGTTGTCTATGATACTAGATTATTAGTGTATCTGCAATTATATTAATAGTGTCTTTTTGTTGCTTTTAGCAATTTACATTAGGTGGGACAAGATTACCCTCAGAACGTTCCACAAATTGTTTATTCTCGGGAGTGCCTGTGACATTTTTTTTTTTTTTACACAGTTGTGATGTGAATCATAGACAACTGTGTCTATGATACAGGTATAATATTCCAGTCGTGTATCATAGTGAAGTGGATGAGAGTGAGTTCTTCTTTATTGTTTGCTTGAAGGGAAGCGAGGGCATTGGTCGAAGCCCGACCCATACGGCGTGCTTAGTGTCGTCGTCTAGAAGAGTTGAGAGATTTAAAAGGAAAATGGCTTGCTCATCGTAGCCAGCCATTTCGTAGCAACAAATTTCCTTTGTGTGTGGGAAATTTTGATTTGGTGTTTGGCTTTATACATATTAACCTCTGGAGGGATATTGAGGTCATTAACATAGCTTACTGACTAGTCATCAGGTATACTTGGGATATTGAGGTCATTAACATAGCTTACTGACTAGTCATCAGGTATACTTGGGATATTGAGGTCATTAACATAGCTTACTGACTAGTCATCAGGTATACTTTAGTCCTAAATGTAGTCCAGAACTATCGTACACCCTCTATCTCCGTTGAGGTTTGATAAAGACCTTTTGTACCCTCTGTAATCCTTTTTTGCGCTTCCGCTCACAGGATGAGTATGGGGTGCACAACAAAGCCAGCCGCCAATCAGATTAAATAATGCTTTTCCTCAAGGGAGTTATTTTATTATGGCTTCGTTGATGTAATAATTCAGGTGAACAAGTAAGGACTTTCTAGGACGTAAGAAAGTGCGCAACGAAGTCATCCACTTTAATCCCAAAGCTCATGTATAATTCAATGCCGCGTTTGTCTAAGCTTATATATATATAATATATATATATATATATATATATATATATATATATATATATATATATATATATATATATATATATATATATATATATATACATACATACATTATTAAATCATAAACCTGAATAGTACACAGGACTCGCATAAAGTGAGTCCTGTGTACTATTCAAGTTTATCATTTGATATTTCATGTTCTGTTGCTTAAACTTGGACTAGATGAAATAGTTGACAACATAACCCGAATGCACTCAGGCATGGGGTTGAATGAGTTCGTATTAAGTCTTTTGGCCCATACGAGGCCGCTTGAATTTATATCCACCGAAACGCATTCATATAGAGTTGACGAGTTGTAAGTCTGAAAAGTATGATATACAAATTGGGTTTTACTGTGGTTGGGAAATGCTGGCCGTCTGTAGCATAGGACTATGGGCGAGTGGATATGTGGGCCTATTGGCAGTTGCAAGCAAAAGCCTATTGGACCGAGTCGAGCTTGACTCCAGCCCTGGCTCGGGACGTAGAACTCCCGAAACCCCCCACTCTAGGTAAGATGAGAAGTAGCATGAGAAACTTGAAGAGCGTGAGCCTGTGGGCTGTGATGTAGGAAGCAGACTTGGGCTTATGTCGTCGACTGGAGGGTTCACAGGGGTGGGCTTTTTTGTGTTTGTTCCCTTGTGACTGGGTGATGGGCGTGTGTTTTATGAATGGGCGGCGAATATTGTGTGGGCGTGTGCTTTATTGTTGGGCGGTGGTCGTGGATTATATGTGTTTTTTGAAGTTATTGGTGTATAATACGCGCGGGCTGTGCTAGCCTCGTCCTATCAGCCTGTTCTCTGGCCACAACGTACACAATTCACAGTCCTAACCTGACCAGAAACACCTAAAACCCAAGCCACCCACCTAACCTAACGAACCCATACACAGAAGACGTGGATTTTTGCGAGCCGCTACTTTTCATCTGGCGTAGTTTGTGGTGCGTGGGTTATCATAGCGTAGCATTACGCAGCAGTAGTTGAGAGGGTGCGTTGGTCGTGTGCTGTGGCCGGAGGAGCGCGTCTGTTGCAGCTGTGGGCACGTCGTCTCGCAACTCCAATTCAATTTTTTTAATTTCTTTCTTTATTATGCAACCCATACCCATCCCTTGGGCGGTGGTGGAAAGGGTTACAGAGGCACATAATCGGCTAAAAGAACAATTTTATATAGTTTATATTTATTTATTAGCAAGCATAGGTATACATAGCAAATGTGCTGGTACCCTATTCTACATGAAAGATTACATAGTGTAGATTAAAAAAATAGCTATGAGTTTATCTAATATTCCTATCTCACAGGATGGTTAGTCATACATGGAATAAGGAGAGCACATGAAATGCGAGGCTGATCTATTAGTCTGCACCAGCACACTGGCTACAGCACAAGCATATCTTCCAATATTCCGGAGTGAAGGAAGTAGTTACACAGCTCGAGGTATTTCATACCATTTGGTCTGAAATTATTGAGAACATGGAGGGAGGGTAATTATCAAGGGAAAGCGCAAAGCCATTAAGACTATATAGCGCTTGGAAGGAAGGGGTCAGGATAAGGATTTGGAATGGGATGGGGGAGGGGGAATGGTGCCCAGTCACTTGGATTGTGTATACACATACACACACACCAGTTGATTGATAGTTGAGAGGCGGGATCAAAGAGCCAAAGCTCAACCCCCGCAAGCACAAATAGGTGAGTACACACGGTCGGTGATTGAACGTCGACCTGCACGAAGGGAGACCGTCGCTCTACCGTCCACTCCAAGTGGTTGGGCCATTGATAACAGGGCAAATCACAAATATAGTGTTGGAGAGGGTGTCCGAGCTCATGTTAACATAGTTTACAATTTGAATGTTGAACTCTGAATGTTTGAATTCATTACCTGCAGCCACCTGCCATAGATGTCGATATCCCAGCCTAATTCTGGCAGTTACAATGCCATACTGTCTAGTGGATGTTTGGTGCTGCCCGTACATATAATTCTCGGTTCTAAGCATGTCGTAGCTACACACAGAGATCACACTATCGTGATGCATCAAATGAACAAATCCACAAGGGCAAATCAACGGTAAAACTAACCTGTCTCACGACGGTCTAAACCCAGCTCACGTTCCCTATTGGTGAGTGAACAACCCAACGCTTGGTGAATTCTGCTTCACAATGATAGGAAGAGCGGACATCGAAGGATCAAAAAGCGACGTCGCTTTGATTAAGGCGACGTTGATTAAGGCAGTGTCTGGGATGCCCCCGGACGTAGGTTCGAATCCTCGTCACGGCCCTTGTGGATTTGTTCATGTCGTAGCTCTTTAATACTCGTGCTCTCTGGCCGTGGAGTGTCAGTGTCGTCTGCCAACTCTAAGTTCCTGCAATTCTGCGACTTTTACAGCAGAGACTGTCTAACTTAATTTCAGGCTTATTATATCCAGTTTTCACGAATGGACACTAGATTGTATAAATAGATATCATCAAAATAAACATAAATCAAAATTTCCAATTTCAATAATTATATCTGTAATATTAAATCTTTTTATCCATGTATATCCTAGAGAATATAAAGGTTTTGATTCCTTTTTTTTTCAAAAGATTTTTGATTCACAATCGACTTGAGAACGGTTCAGGACGAACCGAAACGTCGTCGTCCCTTCACCTTGTAAGTGTGTGGTCTGGTCAACGTTTTGATTCTTCACAACCTAGCCAAGTGAAGGTTGTAAATACTGAACCTGGGATTAACTTAGTCTCCCTTCATTGTACAGTCCCCTAAATCAAGCTGGGGGTCAAACGACGCTCTGTTCGAATTACATGACTGCTACCTTGGCTACCTTGAGGTGCTTCCGGGGCTTAGTGTCCCCGCGGCCCGGTCGTCGACCAGGCCTCCTGGTTGCTGGACTGATCAACCAGGCTGTTAGACGCGGCTGCTCGCAGCCTGACGTATGAGTCACAGCCTGGTTGATCAGGTATCCTTTGGAGGATACCTTTGGATGCTACATCTTTATAATTGAAGAATTCGTTGTATCGTTAGTTTAAGCGTTGAGAATGAGAGATGCGCTGCGCAAGAGTTCCGTCATTGTTGTTGATGAAACGCTCGTTTGCAACGCTTAGAGGTCGACGGTGCCCAGAACTGTAAGGTCGGAAGATAACGTAAGAGCTTCTAATACTATAAGATAACGTAAGAGTTTCTAATACTATAAGATAACGTAAGAGTTTCTAATACTATAAGATAACGTAAGAGTTTCTAATACTATAAGATAACGTAAGAGCTTCTAATACTATAAGATAACGTAAGAGCTTCTAATACTATAAGATAACGTAAGAGCTTCTAATACTATAAGATAACGTAAGAGCTTCTAATACTATAAGATAACGTAAGAGCTTCTAATACTATAAGATAACGTAAGAGCTTCTAATACTATAAGATAACGTAAGAGCTTCTAATACTATAAGATAACGTAAGAGCTTCTAATACTATAAGATAACGTAAGAGCTTCTAATACTATAAGATAACGTAAGAGTTTCTAATACTATAAGATAACGTAAGAGCTTCTAATACTATAAGATAACGTAAGAGCTTCTAATACTATAAGATAACGTAAGAGTTTCTAATACTATAAGATAACGTAAGAGCTTCTAATACTATAAGATAACGTAAGAGCTTCTAATACTATAAGATAACGTAAGAGTTTCTAATACTATAAGATAACGTAAGAGCTTCTAATACTATAAGATAACGTAAGAGCTTCTAATACTATAAGATAACGTAAGAGCTTCTAATACTATAAGATAACGTAAGAGTTTCTAATACTAGGCCTAGTGCTTTTTAGATATTTATCTTGGTACCCATTAGGCATTATACATACTTTACGCTGGTATCAAGGTTATCTTGAGGTTATCTTGAGATGATTTCGGGGCTTTTTAGTGTTCCCGAGGCCCGGTCCTCAACCAGACCTCCACCGCCAGGAAGTAGCCCGTGACAGCTGACTAACTCCCAGGTACCTATTTTACTGCTAGGTAACAGGGGCATAGGGTGAAAGAAACTCTGCCCATTGGTTCTCGTCGGCGCCTGGGATCGAACCCAGGGCCACAGGATCACAAGTCCAGCGTGCTGTCCGCTCGGCCGACCGACTCCCTTATCTTGGTACCCATTAGGCTTTATACATTACTCTGGTATCAAGGTCCTCCCAAGGTCGTTCGTACTACTGATTCTCCCCAGGATGCAACCCCACAACAGTTGCCCAGGTACCTATTTACTACTAGGTGAACAGAGGCATTGAGTGTAAGAAAGCGTGCCAAACCATTTCTGTCCTGCCCGAGAATAGAACCTGCTATCCCAAATTACTCTGACCTTTTTCATATAGGCCTAATGTTTCAGAAATTTCAGAATTGTTCAGGTAATATCTGGTATATATTTATTTTACCTCATTTGGATTGTGTAAAGTTCTGGTAACTAGAATAGACTTGAAATCGTAAAGAATGAGTTATGATTAATATCCAGCATTAGAAGACTGTTCACGAATGTATTACACAAAGTTTGCTCTAAATATGTAAGATTAGATTGACAATACAATTGCGAGTGAGCAAAGTAATTTGTCAAGTGAATGTAAGGGCTTCAAAAATGGGTTGCACTGATGTAACTCAATTTGTTAAATTATCGGTCCCCGCGACATAGTGGTAAAGCTCTCGCGAGCACTTTGGCCTGGGTTCGTATCCTGGCCGGGGGAGGATTGGCCGGGTGCCAATCCTTAACTGTAGCTTCTGTTCACCCAGCAGTGATTGTTAAACGATTTGGCGGGTTGTATTCTGGGTCAAAAACATGGATTAAAGACCTGCCCGAAACGCTATGCGTGCTAGTGGCTTTACAAGAATGTAAGAACTCTTATATATATATAAGTAAATAAAAATTTCCCCTCGCATGGATGTACTACTGTGTTCCTTTAGTTATTGTTCTTAAACGGCTGGGTAGACGTAAAATGAGTTATGTAAGGCTATTATTATTTTGGTGAGGTCTTTTAATTAATTGAAATGAGTTTGTGGAGAAAGGTAATGACCACTACCCTCAACAGATACCCCCCAGTGCGCCCAATGCTAAGGTACCCTTGACCCCACCCCCACCAACATCTGCATGCACGAGCGCACGCACGCACGCGCGCGCGCACACACACACACACACGCACACACACACACACACACACACCTCCAGTGGATGACAAATGGAATGCATTAGGAAGTGATGTGGTGGAGGCTGACTCCATACACAGTTTCAAGTGTAGATATGATAGAGTCCAATAGGCTCAGGAACCTGTACACCTGTTGATTGACGGTTGAGAGGCGGGACCAAAGAGCCAGAGCTCAAGCCCCGCAAGCACAATTAGGTGAGTACAGTTAGGTAAGTACACACACACACACATTATATGTGTGTTAATATTATATGTATATGATTATATGACAAAGAGTGCTGGGTAGACGGGACACCACGAGCGTAGCTCTCATCCTGTAACTACACTTAGGTAATTACACACACACGGGGCTGGGTGGCCGAGTGGACAGTGCTCTAGACTCCTGTACCTAGGGACTGGGGTTCGATCCCCGCATCCGGTGGAGACAGATGGACAAAGTTTCCTTAACCCTGATGCTCCTGTTACCCATCAGTAAATAGGTACCTGCAAGTTAAACAGCTGCTACGAGCTGCTTCCTGGGTGTGTGTGTGTGTGGAAAAAAATAATTAGTAGTTAGTAACAGTTGATTGATTGACAGTTGAGAGGCGAGCCGAAAGAGCAGAGCTCAACCCCCGCAAGGACAAATAGGTGAGTACACACACACATGCGCGAAACTAGTTATCAATTAAAAAGGGAAACGCGTCAATAAACTATCAGCGTCTGGGGAGCCCTACACCACTAATGAACAGGAATTGTCCACAGGAAGGCGTAAATCGCCGACCGCAGTGTAAAGTCATTGTTAGCAGCGGCCAGGACGGGGCGGGTGAGGCTGTCGTCGTCAGTAGAGAGGCGGAGAGGGCGCTGGTAGTGGCTCGTGCTGCTACTGCTGGCGATGATAGCCTATTGTCGGTGTCGATGTTTATAGCTGCTGTTTGGCATTCCTGTAGGTGCTACCTGGAGCATACCTGGAGATGGTTTCGGGAGTTGTTCTGCTCCCTGAGCCGAGCCTGGGGCCAGGCTCGATCACTGTTGGCATTCCTTTAGAACCTCTTGAGTTAATGGCCCCCCCCCCTCCTTCATCCTCTCCCCTAAAATTACCCAATCACACACACACAGAAAGAGGGGTCTGGTAGCTGAGCAGACAGCGCGCAGGGCTCGTAATTCTGGGGCCCGGGGTACGATTCCCGGACCTGGCAGAAACAAATGGGCAAAGTTTTTTTTCACCCTGATAGAAAAGTTTCACCTTTTCACCCTAGCAGTAAATAGGTACCTGGGAGTTAGACAGATGCTGCGGAGCTGCTTCCTGGGCGTGTGTGGGGAAAAAAAATAGTAGTTACAGTTGGTTGATTGACATTTGAGAGCCGGGCCGAAAAAGCAGAGCTCATCCCCCTCAAGAAACAACTAGGTGAAAACACACACACACACACACACACACACACACACACACACACACACACACACACACACACACACACACACACACACACACACACACACACACTCACGCACACACGTTGAGCATATGTCTTAATTGTAATTTTCTGGTGCCGGATATAAGGGCAAGTGCCACAGGAAGTGTGGTGGGGCGCACACGCCCATGTTTGTGGAAGCTTATGTACCTGAATGCTTGCAAGTGCGTGGGTGTAGATGTACTCCCCTCTTAAAGGTAAACGAAAATCCAGTTTCAGTTCATGGTCACCGTCTTTCTAGTTGTTGGTCATTTGCAATAATGTTCAAATCCTGTGATCCAATTACTGGTTAGGTTTTCTGCTTCTTGCCCTTCCTTCTATTTACGGATCTCCAGCTTCCATCCAGAAGCCTGCCCAACCCTGAAAACCCTGTATGGGTGTTTTCGTAACCTAGGCTAATCAATATCACCTTGCATGCACAAAGAAATCACATTAGCGTTACGTATCAGTGAGAAAATCGGTAGGAGGATACAAAGGAGGATTCGAATCTATGCTCTGGGTTCTCTAGGTCTTGGGCATGTGCTTGGGAGTACCCAGAGCATAGGTTTGAATCCCCTTCATGGTTCCTACTGATTTGCTCATCTCGCATCCTGCATTAAGGCTACCTTTTTCTTTAGTTTAATTCCGTACCTCTAGAAAAGTTCTATAGCCATTTGTTGCTGTTAATATGTGTATACACGTGTTTTTGCCTGTTTGTTTTCAGGGTTTAAGCTCCTAGGCCCTCCCTCCCCCCATCATATACACCTTCGTTTGCTTATCCCATTCGTAGTATTTGGTTAGTTATCTATCTTAATATTCTCACAAAACAGCTTTCCTTTGCCAGGATTCATCAAGAAGATATGCGACCACCTACGAATCTTGTACATCTTTCAACAATCATGGCGGCTTTGTTTACATTTATTAAACAGTTTATAAGCTTCGAATCACTGCGAGGTTGTTTATAACAATGATAACCTTGGATGGTGAAGTTTCTCAGCTCATACACTGTTTAATAAATGTAAACAAAGCTGCCATGATTGTTAGATGCACAGGTTTCGTAAGTTGTTGGGTAAATGCTTGATAAATCCTGACCCTGTTTTTCCCTGGTGTTGTCCTAGTCCGGGTAACAATATCATCCTCACCGGCAAAAAAATGCATTGTTACCTCAGGGTTATTAAGATGTCTTAAAAGTAAATTTTTTAACCATAAACAATGGGTAGTTGGTGGCGAAATGGGTGAGCAGAGCCATACAGCACCTGATACCAGGGTTCGAACACAACACTACACAAGCCAATGAAAACAGTATTATTAAGCTGCTTAATGATGCGCTTAAATTAATTCTTAAATCACCGGAGACTAGAGCCAAGTTGCCGTAATGGAAAGCCCACAGACTCGCGGGAGGTATTTAAGGCCTAATTGAATCTTTCAGTCAGTTCCCCAACCATGAGTAGTTATTATCTTGTTGAGGATCGGACGGGGAGGGGGCGTGAGGCAAGACGAGGGGGGGGGGCAGGGAGTTAGAGGTAATGGGCACAAGATTGGGGTGGAGGCGGGGAGCGGTGGGGCAGATGGTGGGGTAAACTCTTCCCCATGAAGGATTCGAACATGGACAGCCAAGGCACTTTAGTACATCCATTACTTTACCCGCTAGACCACACTGAGTGTTAAGAGAACTGGAAGTTGTTTCACTTATAACTCATTTCCCAACAGCACTCGGTGGCCAACGGGCACAGGTATTTTCATCAAATATCTGATGAAAGAGCCTCATTTCCCACTCCAGATGATTGTATGCTAACATTATAACGACTATGAAGACTAAACCACACAGGCTATGAAGAACACGACGTTTCGGTCCGTTCTAATTATCAAGTCGATTGTGGATCATTATCACAATCGACTTGTTAATGGTCTACAACGGACCGTAACCCCGTCGTTGTCTCCTCATTTTCTGGTGTGTGGTTTGGGTCATCATATCTTAAGCCACGTTATTGTGACTCATAATCTACATTATAACCCCTAATAACATAACAACAGTTGATTAAGCGCAGGAGAAGTAGCAGCATGAGTTGCAGGAGCAATATCAGTCTACAAGCATCACCAGTTACAGGAGCAGGAGGAACGCGCCTAGGAACACTGAAGCAGTAATAGAGGTCACGTTCTCCAGCCCTCTAGCAAGCCTCTCACTCCCCTTCACCGCCCGCGAGTTCATACAGGGCCCCCCTTTGCTAATAGGTGGATTTAATTAGCAAGCCATAAACCACCATTAAAGCAGTAAGCGTGTTCTCCGTCTTCACGTCCGAACGTAATAAAGTTTTATGGTTGGATTGCATGGTTTAATACGGAGCCGAGCTGAATGGTCTTCCGCCGTCAACTACCACGAGAGGCTTTTGATTAATGCCTCCTTGGTGGTGGGGGCGCGGGAGGTCCTCGGCCTTGACTATGGAGGTTCTCTCTCGTCCATCGGTTTACAAACCTCTCCATCACACCGAGACCTCCCTATTTTGTATATATAAACAACACAAAAGCTTCAACCACTTCGACGCCACACGGCTTATCACCACCTCCACTCAACCCTCCCCCTGCGCCATGAACTTTGAATTCTTGTACACCAGCAGCAGCAGCAGTAGCAGCAGCAGCAGCAGCACCCTTATGGAGTCCTCCCCCTTGCCATCACTGACGCCACACAGTAAACACTCCTTCCCCTTTGTTGTTGTATAAAACTCCTTCAGTGCCATATTGTTAGACTAAGAGTTTGCTTGTAAACCATGTTCGATTTGTTTTATTTTGTATTTGTTTTAGTAACTCCATCCAATTCCAATATCTTTCTTTATTATGCACCCCATACCCATCCCGTGGGCGGTGTTGAAAAGAGTTACAGAGGCACATAATCGGTTCAGGAACTGAACCCCATAGTTCGTTTAGCTAAGCAAGTAACAATCTTTTGAACCTAGTTACACAATTTTTAATGTTACATACATATGTACGTATATATACAATCATTTACACAAATACATATACATATCAATAATCTTTTTATATCACAAGTGATTCAACAAGAGGCTCACAACTGTCTCTTGACAAGGTACTTTACATCTATGGTAGACGGAGTGAATGGCAATATTTTGCATGAATATTTTTGCGTGGGCACAAGGTGATCAAGAGACAATTAGACAGGTTCCTGGAGGAAGTGCAGCACCAGCCAGGTTGTAATGGAGTCTGGGAGTCGCTTCAACCAACATCCTTTTAAACTATATTATCACAGCCCTGACTCGGCCCTTCTTCTTGGGGAGTGAAACAACTCTCAGAACAATCTTCGGGTCGAGGACCGGGCCGCGGGGACACTAAGCCCCGAAACTATCTCAAGGTGCTCTGGCTGGCCCACCAAACCAGAAGTGATGATCAAAGTAAGACCTAAAACGACACAGAGGCTTCTCGACATAGTCCCTACCTCGAAAGTTCCACTAGACACTTGATCGAAAATACGCGCAAATTTCTTTTCCATTGAATAGCAACTGTGAACTGCGGGCGGTAAACATGAAGAAGGGAAGGCGGGCCGCTGGCACGGTGGTGCTAATACAAGCATCCTGCCCCTTCTTCCTCACCCCCACACACGGAGAAGACGGTGGCACCCGCCCAGCTGCTGGTTGGTACACACGTTTGGTCGTCACCCTGTCTGGTACAGCCTTGGCGAATCCTCTCCCTATCTACCTCCTACCTCTTCACTTTCCTGGCGATTGCTTTCACCGGCCTATTTTCCTGTTTTCCACTGGCCTCTTTGCCTGTCTTCCACCGGTGTCTTTGACTGTCTTCCACCGGTGTCTTTGACTGTCTTCCACCGGTGTCTTTGACTGTCTTCCACCGGTGTCTTTGACTGTCTTCCACCGGTGTCTTTGACTGTCTTCCACCGGTGTCTTTGACTGTCTTCCACCGGTGTCTTTGACTGTCTTCCACCGGTGTCTTTACCTGTCTTCCTCCCACATTTTGTCCACCTTTTCCCCGGCCTGTTTTTTCACCCTCACCTACCTTTCGTCCGTCTCTTCCCTGCTATCCTGCCTTCCACTCACCTGTATACTGCCATCCTCCTCCCCGCCTGCCTTCCTGCCACCTGCCTTCCTCCTGCCTACCTTCCACCAACATTATACAGTGCAAATAAGCAGAAAGCGGAGCCGTGTGTGAAATTGCTGTGCGAAAGTAACTATGTAGGGAGCGCTGTTCGTCTCTGCTTTCTTTTTTCGTTCTTTTTTCTTTCTTGGTTTTGAACTGGTGGGTCTTTTCCTCTGGTCTTTGTGGTCGAGGCCTTGTACTGTCAAGTGACCACTCGTAGGGGTTCTCAGACCCTCCTCACTACACTTTGAAACTACACACCGCCAGCCCACAGTGTACTCGGGAAGTACACATCACCAACCCACAGTGGTACTCGGGAAGTACACAACCAGCCACAGTGTACTCAGAAAGTACACACCGCCTGTCCAGTGTACATGCACAATTCAAAGGCTTGAGCAGAGAAGGAAAACAACATTGCACCAATATTAGCCAAATGAATTCTCCAAGGGTATAAATGGTGACTTTAGCTTATTCCCTTTTCTACATGACCTCACCTCACCCTGAACTCCTGACCTCACCTCACCCTGACCTCACCTCACCCTGACCTCACCCCTCCTGTAGTGCCCCCACCTGGCCTCACCTTCAGGGGTCGTGTAGAGAAGTGGTAGGTTGGGACCTGTCTGCATACCTAGGGAAAATTAACATTTTATTTAAAAGTAACTTTATTAACTAAATATACTCCATATATTTGGAAACACATTCGGATGTTAAACTCCCGTTAACACATTTGGTCGAAATCGCATTTCGAATGTGTTCCTTTAGGTGATTTCTGTTTCGTATATTTTCATGACTGAAAACAAGTATTGGGGGCGTATTTATAAAATAGTATTATACGCTATGGGGACAATTGGACGTATGGAGGCTTTTGGACCATACTATGTGTATGTATATTAATAATAATTCGTATTTTAAACTGCCTGAAAATGGCTTATAATTATCATTTAATTCCTAGACTAAACTAATTACTGTAGGCTTAGGTTAATGTGGCAAACTATACGTGTTAAATTCCTGTATATTTATGAATAAAAGTTAATCAATCATCCCCCCTGCCTCTATTGATCTCTCCTCTCGTGTTTCCTCGTCTCCCCCACTGTTCTCTTCTTCATTTCTAGTCTCTTTCCTGCTCTTCTCTTCTTCCCTTCTTCCCTCCTCTCCTCATCCCTGTCTCCCTGTCCCTCGCTTTCCCATGCCTCTTATTTTTCCTCCCATTTTTACCTCTTCCTGTCTCCCCTCCCATCATTCTTCTTCGTTTCTCATCTCTTCTTTTCTCTCCTTTTTCTTATCCTTCTCACCCTCGACACGATCCAGACTCCACCCTCGATTTTCGCTTTTCATGGGTGTTTTTAGTGAATCAAATTATCATAATACCATTGGCCGATGCATCAATTGTGGGTGATTTATAGCCCTACGAGGTGGTAGGTGGGTGTAACCCATGTAGGCGATGGGTGGTATCTTGTAGGCGGTGTAACTCATTAAGTTGTGTGACCTTTTGTTGGTGGGTATCACTGTAGTTGGGTATTGATATCTTGTCTGTTTGAATCTTGTTGGTGATCTGGAGGTATCGTGTAGGTAGTGTGGATTCTATTAGGTAGATAAAACAGCTGTATGTGATATCTTTCAGATGGATGAGATCTTGGCTTCTTCCCAGGCATGACCTGTAAACTTAAAGTTATTATTATTTACATCTTTATTGACCAAAAAATAATTACAATTTTGCCTAATCTGAGGAAATCAATTAAGTCTTATTAGAATGAGGATAATGCTGGTATTCACTGTCACACAGGACAGAGGGTCATACACAAGACAATAGGTCTTAAGAGGCATCTTGCCCAGGGTCTGGCCCCTGCAGGTGTCAGATGGTATCTTGAGGGTGTTGTCCTCCCTTGAAGGCAGTGTATACACAGCACGAAACACTATTCTAAGGGAGACTTCACCATTGCTGTGAAGTGTATAACCGGGACAATAGGACGGCAAAAATGGCCTTAGCTACTTTATTCTTCTCAGATGTATTGCATCATCTCAATAAACTCCCTCGAACTTGAACCTGGGGATTGTTTGTTCTTAAAGTTTTCATTGGACTCTATGCATGTTATCCCGACTGCTGTTGCATAGGCTTTGGGATTATTGGGTTTCTTAAGTTCACGTCGTCTGAAATTGTTATTTCTAGATCTTTGACTTGGTCAGTCCATACTATGAAAACATCCGACTAGGTCCAATGCTCATTTTTCGAGGCATTTGTTTTTCCATAGCTAATTGGAACGTTTCACAGTTGATCACGTTTTCTGTTGCTTATTGGAAGACTTAGTTGATATCATATTTTTAGTGCATCTGATGTGAGTCTTGGCGTTATATCTAATACTAAATTCATTTATATTGTTAATTTGGGGTGGTCATTTCCCTTCATTGTGTATTATCCTGCTGGTCTTTGGTCCGAGTCTTGGCGTTATATCTAATACTAAATTCATTTATATTGTTAATTTGGGGTGGTCATTTCCCTTCATTGTGTATTATCCTGCTGGTCTTTGGTCCCTCTTGTCTCACTTTCACCATTTTACTAGTACTGAATTGCAGTTGCCTCTCCCGAAAGTTTGATTCGAGGATTTAACAATGCCTGATTGACGCACATGAGTACAGATATTAGCTTACTTGGAGCGTCCTTGAAATGTTCGTGGGTGCTGTTCTACTCCTCAAACCTGGCTTGTGGGGCCAAGCTTGACTTGTGATCTAAAGGACATTGAATTAATTAAAAAAGAAACCACAACTGAAGCCTGTATATTATCTTCAGCGGAATCTTCTGTATGGAATCTTTAACAAAATAGAGATTCAACATTGCTAACCAGTGTGATGGATTATTACTTATAATACAGATATTGTTTACTGTGTGACAGTGAATACGAGCACCATCCTCACTGTCCTGTGTGACAGTGAATACGAGCACCATCCTCACTGTCCTGTGCGACAGTGAATACGAGCACCATCCTCACTGTCCTGTGCGACAGTGAATACGAGCAGCAGCCTCACTGTCCTGTGCGACAGTGAATACGAGCAGCAGCCTCACTGTAATAAGATCGAATTGAATTACTCCAATTAGGCAAAATTGCATATTAATTTTGTCAATATGGATGTTAATAATAATAATAATCCAAGGTTGTTAGCCTAGCAATTTCTCGTTTTTTTTTGGTGCCTGAATGAGGCCTCCCACACGTCCGTTATACGAGCTAATGCATGAATATAATAAGAGTTAATTAAACTGCAGATAGCCTTTTGGCTCATAAGATGGCAGCTCCTATTTATATCCACCCCTAAACTCACTCATATATGTCTAACCTACGCGTGAAACAATCACGTGATCTATAATCATACGGGGTACTTTTTTTCCCACAAATCACCAGTTTCCGGAAACCTGTTCCTAGATATTAGTAACTGACTAATCCGATACCACTTTTCTGTGCAGTGACAGTTCGCTGACAACGCGTTGACATATAGAGATAATTCACATACACAACACTGCCGGATGGAGATAATTCAGACAACATTGCCAGATAGATTCGCCGCCAACTTAGGGAATTGTAATAATTTCACCCTACCGGCGTGTCGAGGTCTGGTCGCTTGTCGACACGACCTGATCATGGTTAATGTTACAGCTGATGTATCATGGATTCAGCCAGGCTCTGTCGTGGTCAAAGTCACGGAAATACAATGGGCCACAGACTGGGGAAAGCAGTGAACCACAGACCCTGGACTACAGTGAGCCACAGACACTGGAATACAGTGGGCCACAGACACGGAAAATGTCAGGGGGGGTTGGCCAAGGTTGGTACTATTGTACCAAGAAAAAAGTTCTGGGTCGTAACGTGAAGATATCTAACCAGGCCTGATTTACTGTCTGATCGGCCAGGCTATTTGGGCTTCAGATTATGTAGTTCAGCGTTGCTCATCATACTATAGAACGAAGACGAATTTACTTCGACATGAACAAAGACAGATAACACTATTAATCCCGATATTTAGGCTCTTCCCTTACGGATAGATAACAAGTAAGCTTAATTTACGTGCACAAGAAAGGCGAAGAAGAAGGTTTGATGCGACTGAATTATACAAATGCGTAACAGGAGATAGTGAATATAAATTGAATAAGCTTAAACCCAGAGAAGTTCTGGGTAAATATTGATTTGGAAACAGTTGCTGATTTATGGAATAAATTACCAGGTGACGTAATAGATGTGGGATCGCTTGATTGTCTCAAGGGACGGTTAGACATACCTTATGAGTATGGTGGATGAAGCACATGAACCTCTATATATATATATATTATATTATGATTATTATTATCAATATTTTGTATTCCAATGTTCTATGAGTTGGCCGGGCCATATGGGCACTGTAGACAGTGATCAGGAGTGCCCCGAAGGAACGTGTTATGTAGCTTCTTGAAGACAGTTAATATTAAAGGTCTGTTGGTATGGTAGATTCCTGTGTGTCTGCACGGAAGGGCATTCATTATATCTTAGTATAGTGATTGAACTCAAATTTTCAGTGGGTTAGTATCGTTAATTTAAATATGGAATTCCTCTACACTCTACACTCTCTCTCTCTCTCTCTCTCTCTCTCTCTCTCTCTCTCTCTCTCTCTCTCTCTCTCTCTCTCTCTCTCATCTAT
This sequence comes from Procambarus clarkii, assembly GCF_040958095.1. Taxonomy (NCBI): domain Eukaryota; kingdom Metazoa; phylum Arthropoda; class Malacostraca; order Decapoda; family Cambaridae; genus Procambarus; species Procambarus clarkii. Next base: position 11,918,904 of record NC_091156.1, on the reverse strand, counting down.
ATTATTTTTGTTTCTCCACCATCCCTAATCTCTCCATCACCCTCTTTCTCCGATGCAAGTATTTTTTTCTCTTGCGAGGGTGGTAGGGGAGGGGGCTAAAAGCGACAAAGAAAGTTGTCCAAACAAACTATTAAGCGTCGTCTAGTATGTATACACAAGAGGCGTAACCCCTACACGAATTCTTCCTACCTCCCCATTCCTTCCCTCTCCTCATTTTCCCCCTTTCCCCCTTTCTTTCTTCCTTCTTCCCTCCCCTTTTCACTTCTAATTTCACAAATGTAGCTCTCAATCTTTCAACTGTACCTGTCACTCTTTCCCTCCCTCCCAAGCTACTAATCCCCCCCCCCTCTTCCATACCTACCTACCTACCTACGTGTTGTCTAGCTATTGTTGATTCCGGGGATCAACGTCGCCGCGGCCCGGTCTCTGATCAGGCTTCCTGGTTGATGGTCTGTTCAGCCAAACTGATAGACGCGGCTGCTCGCAGCCTGACGTATGAATCACAACTTGGTTGATCAGGTATTCCTTGGAAATGTTTAACAAGTTATCTCTTGGATACCGTGAGAGGTCGGCCAGTTATGCCCCTTATATGTAGAGGGAGAGTGCTGAAAACTCTTGGGCCCCCTGATGTTGATAGACTTCTCTCTCAGCGTAGCTATTGCACCTATTTTTGCACATCCTGCCATGCCTCCTGGTTATTTGTGGAACCCTCTCTTTCTGGCTGCAGATCTGAGATCAGTCCCTCTAATAGTTACCAGGTGTAAATTATTATCTCGCCTGCGCTCTAGGTGGTCCCAATAATTTAGATGTTTAGATGTTTTATCGAGTGGATTCGGGCTTAAAAGACCTTTGCATGATCTCCAGGTCAGCACTTTCTTCCCAGAGAGCACTAGAGTCTTAAAAAGTATCATAGATATGATATCTCTTGTTATAAAGGTTATTCATTTTATAATTTTGCCCCGAGGGGCGAGTTCATTGGGCAGCACCACTCATCATGTGAGTGGACGCACCGCCATAGCAGCATGTACAACCCTCCATAATAGGAAGAAAAACCCGCTGGGTTGTTCATCCTGTCACTTGTACCCAGACACAGCTGGGACTTGCTTAACTGTCTCGAAGTGAACAGCTTATCAAACAAGAGGATTAACATTTGTCAATCCTTAAAAACTTACATCATTTTCCGGGTGTAAAATGGGGGAATCATTTGAGAACAGCATTTATATTTGACAGATAGTATTTTCCTTGAAGCTTCGCTGCTCGGCTGTTGTTTCCATCCCAAGTCATCATTGATCTTTGTATTCAAGACGAATTCTTACTATCGCTGATGCCCTCCCGCGGCCACCTCCTCTTCGTCCATAATGATTTATTGCACTTGTGACAGCTACTTTATTGTGTTTTTTAAGAGTAAGATCTTCAGACGTGATATTACACTCAAATCTTTTACATTGCTTTGTCTTCCAATAGCGTGATTTTTACTGTTTTATATGTGGTTTCCATTGTAATACGTTATTTTTCCCCATTGCGCTGGAGCTGGAATTTATCTTTACTAAACATAATGTTATTTTATGTGGGCATTGAAAGACATGATTAACATCAGATTAGACTACTGATCACATGCCTCTGCATGACTAACCATCCCATGAGATACGGATTATTTTAGCATGACATGAATACCGATGTATCTAAACATGATAAATAAAAAATCTTTGCCACACAGGTCAGTTTTCCCCGTAATCTGAGTTGTATCTCTTTCTGGACAGTGTAGGTCTTTCGGCAATCAAGGAATCTGAAATGTGGATTAGGATTGTATGTGCTTGGGTAGAAATAGTAAAGATATTTAGGTGTATTAAGTATGTGTATGATAATTTATTTTGTGGATATTTTGCAAGACACTCGTAACTGATATTACGAAACGTAATATATGAAAAAAATTAACTACTAGAATAAAGAGGAGTACGGGTTCTCAAAGTTTTCACCTCTTGGCCACAAAAGGATATATTGGGGCGGTCCCCCAACGGACCTAACTGCCTGGCTAACTGTCCAGCTGAGCTTCCTAGACTTTTCTGCCTCGAAACCTACCCCCCCACTTCAGTTACCCCCCCCCCCCCTTTATCACATCCATCTGTCCTCTTCACTTTCCTCTATCCTCAAACCCTCCCGACCCCACTCCTCTCTTTCCACCACCACCAGCACTGTTCCCTCTTCCACAATTCCCTGAAATCTGCGTGTAAATTTTCATTTTCATTTTCCTAGTTAAAAAAAAAATCCTCGCCATTTCTACCTTTCACAGAAACGAGTGTCGAGTTCTGGTCATGAAAATGCTTTGGCGTTAATTGAAATACTGTTTTTGATTCCAAATCCGATATCAAATACAAAGATTTGTGAGCCGTAATTTTTCATAGTAGGTTGCATTTGTAACGTTGTCTGAAATAACGTACAAAACGCGACCAATTAATTGAGAGCACGGGTTGTCGAACCCCCCATTTAGGAATTAACAAAAAATCCATCTTCAGGGTACAATAGGTAATTGTAAATACATAGATGATGCAATGCAAAAAGTTTTGTAACAAGCTATTAGGGAGCCGGTCGGCCGAGCGGACAGCACGCTGGACTTGTGATCCTGTACTCACCTAGTTGTACTCACCTAGTTGTGTTTGCGGGGGTTGAGCTCTGGCTCTTTGGTCCCGCCTCTCAACCGTCAATCAACAGGTGTACAGATTCATGAGCCTATCGGGCACTGTCATATCTACACTTGAAACTGTGTATGGAGTCAGCCTCCTCAGATCGAACCCAGGACCAGCCTGTGGTCCTGGGTTCGATCCCAGGCGCCGGCGAGAAACAATGGGCAGAGTTTCTTTCATCCTATGCCCCTGTTACCTAGCAGTAAATAGGTACCTGGGTGTTAGTCAGCTGTCACGGGCTGCTTCCTGGGGGTGGAGGCCTGGTCGAGGACCGGGCCGCGGGGACACTAAAGCCCCGAAATCATCTCCAGATAACCTCCAGATAAGCTGACATTATAATTATAAGGTTATGATAAAAACCTTTTGGGCCCTCTGTAATCCTTTTTGACGGTATCGCTCACAGAATGAGTATGGGGTGCACAATGAACAACCAATCCAGGATGGGTATGGGGTGCACAATAAACAACGGCTCCAGGATGGGTATGGGGTGCACAATAAACAACGGCTCCAAGATGGGTATGGGGTGCACAATAAACAACGGCTCCAGAATGGGTATGGGGTGCACAATAAACAACGGCTCCAGAATGGGTATGGGGTGCACAATAAACGGCTTCAGGATGGGTATGGGATGGACAATAAACAACGGCTCCGGGATGGGTATGGGGTGCACAATAAACTACCCAGCTGCAAAAAAAAAAAGGTACTTAAATTTGAGCAGATGAGGGGAAGTGGAACTTCCTGACTCTTCCATGCATATGTGCACATGTTATGTGAATCCCTAGAGAATTATCTCTACACTTTTGACAGTTCTGTACTTTTTTTTGCCATCTGAACTGTAAACAGAGGGAGGGAATTATTTAGGGAAAGCGACAAGCCATTACGACTGTATAGCACATGGAATGGGTCAGGATAAGGATTTCGGATGGGATTTGGGGAAGGAATGGTGTCCAACCCCAAGGATGGTCGGGGATTGAACGCCGACCTGCATAAAGCCAGACCGTCGCTCTACCATCCAGCCGAAGTGGTTGGGAACAGTAAACAGGGCATTTGTCAGACAATGGATAAAGTAAACATGGCCTTAACCTCTATGACAGTCTTCCCTCTTTCGTTTCCGCAATAACACGGTGAATTAATCTCGGAATTTCCTTGCTCTGTAATAGTACACTTTGTGTACGTTTGTAACACATCATTTGCTCAAATTAAATGAAGTTTTGTTAAAAAAAATTGAGAACGTGCGATGTCTGGTGTTTTTGGAGTGTTATTGTAGTATGTTGAGTGTTTGGATTCAAGTGTTTTTGTCTTGAGTGTTTGTGGCTGCTGGAGTATACACATGGTTGTACTCGCATAGTTGTTTGTCGTGTGAGGAGTGTGTGGTGGAGGGCAGTAAAGCTATCTGAGACGTGTACTGGTGCGAGGCGTGTCACACTGTGGGAGAGAAGGGTGGGGTGGAGTCTGTCAGGCTACCCCAGGAGGTGTCATTCTTCGGGGAGATGAATGGCGGTAACGTGACCTAGCTTGACCTGCGTTGACCCAGGCCAGGGGGAAGGGAGGAGATGGCTGTGGACGGGGAGCCAACTGTTAAATTTCCTTCTTTCTCTCCCTACTACTTCCCTATTCTCTTACCCCTCCCTATCCTCCGTGACATAATCCATATTTTGTCCCATGTTTCAACCGGATTTATCGTACACGTTCATATAATTGGCACCTTTAGTACATGCCTTAGCCGTCCTTTTCACGGATACTCTCCCTCAAAGATACCTTGAGGCGAGAGTTAACTATCGCCCCCTTCCCCCCCCCCAATCCTTCCCATATTTTACTTTACCTCCCATACATTCATTTCATATCTTTATTATGCACCCCCCATACGCATCCAGTGGGCGATGGTGGAAATGGCCACAGAGGCACATCATCGGTTCAGGACCTAAACCCTTATAGTTAGTTTAGCTAAGCAAGAGACAATCCTGTGAAGCTAGTTACACAATTATTAACATTCCATGTTACACGTTAACATTACACATGTACATATATATATATACATCCATGCACACAAATACATATCACTAATCTTCTCATATCACAAGTGATTCAACAAGAGGTTCACAAGTCTCTATACAAGGCACTTTCCATCTATTCCTCGCTTTCGCACTTAATCCTCACCACCATTTCAGTAATATCCAGCCCCCTTATTCTCACACTACGCTTCCCACTCAACTTACGCGGGTGTGGACAACGCTCGATAGGGAGAAAGGGGGGGGGGAAATAATGCGTCATTACCATGTCCACAGTGAGAGAGTTGACCTTCGGATTAATCACGAGGGTCTTCAGTTCTCGAATTCTGCCCCTGGACAACAGTCCAGGAACAGAAAGCGACGGTCTTGCTTCATGCAGGTTGGCGTTCAATCCCTGACTGTCCAACTGCTTGGGAAAATGGTGCCCAACCACTTGGACAGTCGGAGATTGAAAACCGACCACCATGAAGCGAGACCGTCGCTCTACCTTCCAGCCCAAGTGGTTGGGCTAAACGAGGTAAACTAAACAAGATCCTATTTAATAGCAAGATTAGTTTGTAATTAGTGTTGGCTGATGGGAAACTGTTATTCGAGGGATAGTGAACCCCGCGGGCTTAATTTTAAGGTAATTTATTTCAACGTTTGTTTGAACTCAAATTAAACAAAAATAAATCAATATTTGCAATGGAAAGCTTTATCATTTCATAAGAATTTCTTGTTTGAAAAATATATAGCTTCAGTAAAACACGGCCTATTAGGTAAATCTGGCTTTGCATAGTAGGCTAAGTAGTGCATTCTGGCTATTAGGTACAACTTATATATATATATATATATATATATATATATATATATATATATATATATATATATATATATATATATATATATATATATATATATATATATGCCATATATGAAATAAAAAACATTTGCTGAGGGCATCATCTCTGAAGACATGGCTGCGTTAATTACTATTATTCGTGCCCAGTATTATCCTGGTTCTTTCTATACACATTTCATACCAACGGGAGCTTTTGGGAATGACACTTATAAATTTATGACGAATATATACTTTTTCGCGAGATACTGGTTGTTTCGGGGTAACTTTCTTTGGTGTTAATACCTGGGTGAGAAGGGGGCGGAGTTCTGGGGAAGAGGGGAAAGGAGAGTTAGTGTAGTAAGGGTAATTTAGAGTGTAGGCTAGAGTGAGAGAGGTTCGGGCAACCCTCTCACTCTTACCCGAACATCAGATATTCTCCTTGGGCTTTCTCCTCTCCCTCCAACACTTTTTACATCCCTCCCAACACACATATGTGTGTGCATATAGGAGAGAACACTTTACATTGACCGTTTTCTTGACGTTTTAAAACCTTAGGAGGACGGGTTGGATGAGAGAAGATCCGCTGTGTGACAAAGAGGCATTGCTAAAGTAAAGATGAGTGTGGGGAGGACAAAAGAGAATGTGTCGATGGTTAGTGGGAAAGAATGGGCCAGTAAGGTGAGAGAGGCATGAGAAGATAAGATGGGAGAGGGTGTTGAAGTGTCAAGGTGCCGAGGGAGGGGAGTGCCAGGCTGAGATACGAGACTATCAGGCGGCACTCTGTGCCTGCCATTTATAACACCACCTGACCACTTCCTATGCTCCCATGGTTTTTCTTGAGAGGAGGATATATATATATATATATATATATATATATATATATATATATATATATATATATATATATATATATATATATATATATATATATATATAATATATAATGTGTGTGTGTAAATCACGAAAATTAACACGTGATGAAAAATGTGACAGTGTCAGACCACGAAGGAAGAAATGAAACAGTAATTATCTTAAGTACTTTCGTATTTAATAATACATCTTCAGACGGAATGATTTGCAAGTTTGTAAATTTTGACATATATATAAGCAGGAAAGAGAGGTGAAGTGAGGTACAATGACAAATATATGAATGAGGTTTGGTGGATATAAATAGGAGCTGCATCATATGGGCCAATAGGCCCATACGTGGATTATAATAGCATAAGATAGTGGATATTAACAAGTATTAGTGAGACAAATGTATATCAATGATCCTACTCAAATCGCCCTTTAACTGATCAATCAAAAGGGGATCTAAATTATACAAACTACCACTACTGCTCATATTACATGATTTTGTAATATGTATTAGAACAGATTCAATTATGTTCCTATTGAAAGTGCATTTACAATTCGTTATTATTAATATATATATATATATATATATATATATATATATATATATATATATATATATATATATATATATATAAAATTAATGTGTAAAGGTGTTCATAACGTACTGGTTTAATGCATGCAGTATATACAAGCCCCCATGTGAATTCGATTTACATTACAAACAAGACAAAGTCCAATTCCCACCAAGTATTCCATCTATTATAATTTTATTACCATGAAGAGCCATACATATGTAAAGATCATCCAATATGGTCAACATGCGTCTATAGACACTATTACTGCCAGGCTTAGACTTGGCTACAAGTACCTCTGGGAGTTTGCACCACCTGCTGACTTAGACTTGACTAAATGTGTCTATATATGACTAAATGTAAACTGTGAGTAGAATCATTCACATACTTTGTCATTATGGAAGTGAACTCGCGGACTTCAGAGGTAAGTTTTTACAAATGTTCAAGAAATGTGTAGGTATCTCATTCGAAATGATATACTACCAGAAATCTTAGTCAAATATCCTAGGTTTGCTTTCTGTAAGTAGTTCTTGTTCATTGTTCCGTAGTGTTACCCAGTGGATGGGTGTAGTGAGCCAAGTATCTGTGTAACTCGCTCACCACAGGTGTAAATTGCTGTGTATTGAGACTGTTTTGGCCCACTTCATGAACCAACTGTGCTCTGAGAAGGACATTCATATAGATATTTTAATTGTGTAACTAACTTTACAAGATTGTTACTTGCTTAGCTGAGTGAACTGTTGGGGTTCAGTTCCTGAGCCCATTATGTGTCTCAGTAAGAGGTTTCCACTACTGACCACGAGATAGGTATGGGGTTCACTGCCGCCCACGGGATGAGTATGAGGTCCACTACCCCCCATGGGATGAGTATGAGGTCCACTACCGACCACGGGATGAGTAAGGGGGATCTACTACCCCCACGGGATGAGTATGGGGTCCACTACCGACCACGGGATGAACATGAGGTGCATAATACTGTAAATTGTCTAAACACATTCATCAAAATATCAGAATAACTTAAAAAAAATTGTCGAGCCATAGCGTTGTGAAGTGACTGACTTAAGCGTCTGGGGTTTACGAGCCTGTGTAAGCGAAGTGATCACTGCATGAATTCCCTCAAGTAGAAAATATTTTGCCTGCAGCTGTGTCGCTGCAGGCAGGCTTGCTGGGAGGGTACCTGCTTGATACCTGCTTGATGGGGTTCTGGGAGTTCTTCTACTCCCCTACTACTTGGGGAGGACGAAGACAGCCTTAGGCGCCCACTAACAAGGGCGAAGTGCTAGTGAGCCGTAGATGTGTGTGTGTGTGTGTGTGTGTGTGTGTGTGTGTGTGTGTGTGTGTGTGTGTGTATATATATATAATGTGTGTGTACTTGCTGTGATAGAAGCTGGTGGTGTCCTCACCAACATTATCGACACATAAAACATCGCTGTTTGAATTTCAGTCAGCACTGTTAGCAGTGTCTGGGTCAGGCAAATAGTGACTCACCATCCATCGCGTCGAATGCCAACCACCATAGCCATCACCACTACCATCGCTACCACCATCATAGCTGCCATCACCACTGCCGATATTACTGCAACTTCGGCAGGCAGCAGCAAAGTAAACGAAAATACCCCACTGTTCCATACTCATGCATCTCCTTAATTACAGCACGAAGCAACTAAGGGCCTGGTGATTTATGTGGTAAGAGCGTGTATGAAGAACTAACGCGGGCGTCCTTACAGCAAAAACCTTCGGGCAATATCAACTGGATTATGGACTTTACTGCGTGTGCTTTGTGAGCGTGTCTGGAAGCCCTGTGCTGAAATATACAACAGCGAGGAACGCTTTATGACCCAGCGAAGCAGCGCTGGAAGGCTTCGCGTTGTTCCAGTCTTCCTGTGTTTCCTCTGAGGGGAGTTGGGCTGAGGTTATCCTGGGAATCATAATGCGCGCTCTTGTTCAGGCTGGTCCAGGATAAACGAGACAATGTGAGGAATTATCGCCATTGTGTTTGTCTTAGAGTATAGTGCGTGACGGAAGGTTTGATAAAGACTGCGTGTGGCCAGAAGGAAAGGCCAGGTGTGTGTGGCGGTGTTGTGGTGCCATGTGTGTGGCGGCGGTGAGTGCGCCCCTGGTGTCATGCGGGTGGGCCAGCTGATCGCACGAGCGCCATGAGGAGCATTCTACGAGCATGGGCGTGGATTTGGGCGGCGTGCGCCTATTTCCACACGTTCCTCCCCTGCCACGCCCTCGCCGAACCCAAGGCTGCCGTATTTGGAGGAGTCCCTATCATCGACGAGAAAGGTAAGTGAATTGATGATACTTAAACGTATTTTGATGTTGTTTATTATTGTTGTGGTGAAGAGCAGTGTGGCGTCCCCGTGACACTGATGGCTATCATCAGGCCAGCCGACAGATTTATTGGTCGTTCAGGAGACACTTATGTACATGTGACGTGCACAAGTGTATGCCGAGGACAGGCTGTGGTAGGAGGCGCCGAGGACTTGCACACCCATGTGTGTGTGTGCTTGTCCTGAAGTCATCTCTGCTCCTGGTGGGCGGAGTACCGTATCAGGTCCTCGCGCTTCACTTTCTTCCGAGGTGCGGAGGGAGGAGGGAGGTAACCCCAGTAGTCGATCTCTCTGGAGGGACAGTGAGTCTATCCTCATGTTCTAGAAGGAAATAAATAAAGAGTAATAACTAATAAAACGTTGTCAAACATAAGTCTGAGCTATAAAAATACAGCTGGGTGGAGTGGCAGAGGGAAGGTCCAGCATCTCGGCATCTAGAGAGAGAGAGGAGAGGAGTACTCAGCCTCCGGGGTGACTCAGTGGCCCTGGGTCACTCTCAGTCGTCAATAACAATCAATATCTGTGCTGACCGGAACTTCCTACCCCCCTCCTCGGCTGGGGATAATGAGGGATTTTCCATACTGTAATACCAAGACCAATTGTGTGAAATAATTAGTGGGTGAGGGGCGCCTCAGTGGTGTTGGGGTGGGTTAGGTGGCCCTCCCTGGGTGTGGGCTGACCTATCCCTCCCGGAGTGTGGGCGTGCATAAATGACCTCAGATACTAACCTCTTGGTGGGTTGTACAATATGTGTAGGCAACCTGGTTGATGGCGTTCTGGGAGTTCTACTCCCCAAGCCCAGGAGTAGAAGAACTCCCAGAACCTCATCAACCAGAGCAGTATTTTTCATTCATTATCTTTGCTGCCCTGCTAGACCCACACCGTCGACAATATATATATTTTGTTAAGATTGAAAATGTTTTTATTGGCAGAAATATGCCAAATTTTATTGGCTCGGAAAAAAATGCATTCATTTATGAAAAACCTATATAAAGCCCATACACATAGGGTGTCGGGCTGGACACAGTATAATGTATAAGGCTTATATTATTTTGATTGATACTTTTGTAATTATAAACCAATTGCAGTAACATATTCCAATATTTTATTTTAAATTCTAATTCTACAAATTACTAATAAAACTATGAACTGTGCTAAAGCACAAGCAATTAAAAGTTTAACAGTAGGCCAACTGTGAAACGATGTTGCCACTTAAGTACATGTTAACAGTTATTTTATTTTCTTGCTTGTTGATGAATAATTTTGTTTTGAAATTTTGATTGTTGGTGCTTAATTTTGGAAAATTTAGTAGTGTGAACTTTAGCATCAATTAACAACATGGTAGTAGTGCTACATAGCCTTCCCAGCTCGGTGCCGTCTTTGATAATTACTTACTAACAACATAGTAAATTATTCATCATTATTAGCATGAAGTTAAAAGATAAAAGTAATTAAAGTTTTGTTGAAAGTTTATTTATGGATATTTCTTGCAGTTTAATCTTTGGTTATGAGTTTAAACCTTCGAAACCTTATTTGGGGAATATGAGCTAAGTAGTAGGTTCGTAGGGCTGTAGTGGGCTGGTAGCGCTGTAGTGGACTGGTAGCGCTGTAGTGGACTGGTAGGGCTGTAGTGGACTGGTAGGGCTGTAGTGGACTGGTAGGGCTGTAGTGGGCTGGTAGCGCTGTAGTGGACTGGTAGCGCTGTAGTGGACTGGTAGGGCTGTAGTGGACTGGTAGCGCTGTAGTGGACTGGTAGGGCTGTAGTGGGCTGGTAGCGCTGTAGTGGACTGGTAGCGCTGTAGTGGACTGGTAGGGCTGTAGTGGACTGGTAGCGCTGTAGTGGACTGGTAGGGCTGTAGTGGACTGGTAGCGCTGTAGTGGACTGGTAGGGCTGTAGTGGGCTGGTAGCGCTGTAGTGGACTGGTAGGGCTGTAGTGGACTGGTAGCGCTGTAGTGGACTGGTAGGGCTGTAGTGGACTGGTAGGGCTGTAGTGGACTGGTAGGGCAACAGAGGCTCTGTGGTGACATGTGACACAAGATAGGCAACTAGATGTAAAATGTCAGTGCTGTAATGGGTAGACATATATAGACCTAATGTGACACAGTGTAGCAGACAAATGGGTAGACATATATAGATTTAATGTGGCATAGTGTGGCAGGGTAATAGGGAAACATATAATGTGTTACGATCCATGCAAGCAAGCAGTCACCAACGGAACGTGCATCGCAGGGAGACCGAATCCACGATGAGGACAAGACTCAAGCCGTTGCCGGCCACCAGGTAAGTACTGTACTGACGAGAGTACAAAGAGTACCACGTCACGGTGGTCGTCGTGAAGGGTTACGCCTCTTACCGCGGTCCGCAGGTTTTTTCCCATCTTATTGGCACCATTTTTTGGCGATATGATGAGGATGAGCTGAAGCAATTTTGCAGCCGGGGAGCTCGAGAAGAATTCATAGTCGCGGGGGACTGGAATATTACAGGAGCTGCTGGTGGCTTACTCCTATCAATACCTTCCTTCCCCCTGGCTTGGCTTGTTCCTGTCCCCTCTCTCTCTCTCATTCTAACTTCATTTTTCCCCCTCCTTCATCCCACTACCTTTCTTCTCCTACCTCCTCCAACTCACTTCTTCCTTTTCCCTCACTTCCTTCATCCCCCCTACCTCTTCCTCCTTCCCCCTACCTGCCTCCTCCCTCTCTGCCTAAGTTGCTCCACCACCTACGTCCACCTTTCGCATTTTCTTACACATTTTCAAGGAGGCATATTTTTCCTGTGAGAATAGCGATTATTTTCCCCCCTCCCTGCCATTAAAGTGTCCCTTCAATAGGGCCATTCGCAGGGCTGGCAACACTGGTCGTGTGTCAATACCCGCCTTACCCACACACAGCCACAAGCACGGCCCAGCTGCCCAAGCACGCCCCAGCTGCCCAAGCACGCCCCAGCTGCCCAAGCACGCCCCAGCTGCCCAAGCACGCCCCAGCTGCCCAAGCACGCCCCACTGCCCAAGCACGCCCCAGCTGCCCAAGCACGCCCCAGCTGCCCAAGCACGCCCCAGCTGCCCAAGCACGCCCCAGCTGCCCAAGCACGCCCCAGCTGCCCAAGCACGCCCCACTGCCCAAGCACGCCCCAGCTGCCCAAGCACGCCCCAGCTGCCCAAGCACGCCCCACTGCCCAAGCACGCCCCAGCTGCCCAAGCACGCCCCAGCTGCCCAAGCACGCCCCAGCTGCCCAAGCACGCCCCACTGCCCAAGCACGCCCAGCCTCACCAATATGATCCAAAACCACTTCCGGGATTGCTTCTCTATCCCTGGTGGGTTAGATGTAATTGTTTATGAACCATATTAAACTGGGTCGATTGTTACTCGTTTCGTTTCGGCCGCAGGTGAAGGGCGTGGTGTTGGCTGATGAGAGAGAGTAGTCTAACATCAGTCCACTGAGAGCCACTCATTGCGAACTACTGGTTCTACTCTCTATACCTTTTGTGTCTTTCTTAATCTTGTATTGCTATACAGACGAGTTTCGGTATCCCGTTCGTTACTTCATTTCGTTACTTCCTTCATTGCGTTACTGGTTTCATTTCGTTGCCGCTCTCGCTTCGTTGCGGTCAACATGTTTCCGTCTGCCTTTTACAACAGACTTCCTCTTGCCGGTGCCCCGCTTACATCAATACCTTCGTTAAAACTGTTATCAGCTCCGTTATTCGGTACCCCTCGTTATCCCTTATTTTGTTGTTAATTGCCCCATTTCTCTCCCGCCTTCGCTGTACCTACCCAAAGGGGCATTATTATTATCGATAACATCAATCCATTAGGTTAATATAAGGACAAGGCGTTGGGGGAGGGGTCGACAAGGAGAGCGAGGAGCAAAGGGGGAGAAGAAAGAAAATTGCAGAGAGAAGGACGATAAGGTAAGGAAAATAAGGCAAGGAAGATAAGGAAGAGCTTACGAAGGAGTTTTAGAAAGAGAATAAGCATGCGCATGGAGGAAGAGAGAAAAATTGAGGAAGCTGTGGAGAAGTAGCGTAGGACAATGATGACAGAGGAAGCCAGTACTGTGCCTAGACCCAAACTGGCTTCTGGGAACACCTGCCATTGTTTGTATAGCTGGCTTTGTGAAGGTGTTAGAGGAGCTTTGGGGGAGGGAGGGAGGGGGAAGATAAGGGGATTGAAAAGACGAAGGGAGGGGGGAAGAGGGGGGACTCTGGGAATGCCCTGGGGTAATACTCTTGGCAGTGATACAAAGCCGTTTCATAACGCTGATATTTTTGGTCCTCCTACCATGCTTAGCCCTCTTAACCTTCTACCATTCTTAGCCCTCCTACCATTCTTAGCCTTCTTAACCTCCTACCATGCTTAGCCCTCTTAACCTTCTACCATTCTTAGCCCTCTTAACCTCCTACCATTCTTAGCCATCTTAACCTCCTACCATGCTTAGCCCTCTTAACCTCCTACCATTCTTAGCCCTCTTAACCTCCTACCATTCTTAGCCATCTTAACCTCCTACCATGCTTAGCCCTCTTAGCCTCCTACCATTTTTGCCCTCTTAGCCTCCTATCATGCTTAGCCCTCTTAACCTCCTACCATACTTAGCCCTCTTAACCTCCTACCCGAGGCCCGAGACTGTTCAACACGCTCCCACTACACATAAGGGGCATAACTGGCAAACCCCTCACAGTGTTCAAGAGAGAACTGGATAAGCACCTCCAAAGGATACCTGATCAACCAGGCTGTGACTCATACGTCAGGCTGCGAGCAGCCGCGTCTAACAGCCTGGTTGATCAGTCCAGCAACCAGGAGGCCTGGTCGACGACCGGGCCGCGGGGACACTAAGCCCCGGAAGCACTTCAAGGTAGCCTCAAGGTAACCATTCTTAGCCCTCTTAACCTTCTACCATGCTTTGCCCTCTTAACCTTCTATCATTCTTAGCCCTCTTAGCCTCCTACCATGCTTAGCCCTCTTAACCTCCTACCATGCTTAGCCCTCTTAACCTCCTACCATGCTTAGCCCTCTTTTAGCCTATTACCATGCTTAGCCCTCATTTAGCCTCCTACCATTTTTAGCCCTCTTAGCCTCCTACCATTCTTAGCCCTCTTAGCCTCCTACCATTCTTAGCCTTCTTAACCTCCTACCATGCTTAGCCCTCTTAACCTCCTACCATGCTTAGCCTTCTTAACCTTTTACCATGCTTAGCCCTCTTAACCTCTTACCATGCTTAGCCTTCTTAGCCTCCTACCATGCTTAGCCCTCTTTTAGCTTATTACCATGCTTAGCCCTCTTTTAACCTCCTACCATGCTTAACCCCTCTTAGCCTCTTACCATTCTTAGCCCTCTTAGCACTCTCTCTGCCCCATCCCAGCGTATTCTTGGTGACAATGGATAAGTTGATCTGCTGTAGTTTACTCCTCGACTGTTCTTAAATGACTCGACTATATTCTTATTGTTCGTATATGTAAGAACAGAGAAATGAAGTTTCCATAATAAGAAGGGAAAAATTTGACAATGTTTGTTGTTGAAAGAATGGGAAATAATTGATCTGGTTTTATTAGTTTATGAAATAAAACGGTTCGATAATTATATCATGCTTTGGCCACCTTGTTAAAGCGTGTATATGCTTAATATTGACCTGCTAAGGAATTACAAAAAATATATTTATTTATTTATTTATTTATTTATTTATTTATTTATGCATATACAAGAATGTACATAAGGAATGTGAGGATACAATTATGGTAATTACAGTCTTGTAAAGCCACTAGCACGCGCAGCGTTTCGGGCATTAAAGCCCATCTCCCATATATATTTTATATATATACAGGAGATATAGGCAAAAGTAAGGACTTAAGGACAAGTCTGAAAAATGAAGCTGTGAGGGACTGAGAAGCAGTCAGGTAATCAGCAACTCCATCAATCAATCGGCCAGCCAGCCAATCAGTCCAGAAGGCCAGTTGCTCGCTGGATATAAACTTCGCTCTAGTTCTTCGTCATTCATCACTGCTATTCATTAGAGGTCAGGTCAGACCTGAGTGACCTGACTCCCTATCCTCTGATCATCCCTGTATGACCTAAATGACAAAAGAATCCCCAACTCTACTTCACTTAACCACTACTTCTTCACTTAATTATCTGAATGACTTGACCCTCTCTCCTATGCTTCTGCTCATGGCGGAAGGACCCTCTACTCTGGTAACTAAAGAGTCCGGTATCCCTTACCTTTCTGACCTGGGCGAAATGACTTCTTTCTTTAATTTGAAGGTCCGGAAAACCTCCACGCTTCTCATCTGACCAACTTTTTCCCTGCTGACCTGAATGCTCTGGAAAAGCATTCAGGTCAGCAGGTCATACACGCCACCCATTTCCCAGTGTTCCACAGCCTTTACCCAGCACCTACGCCTGCGTCCACGCCCCTTGGGGTTCCCCTAACCCGGCACCCCAACCCCCAACCCAGAACCCAATTCCATCCCGTTTCCCCCCTGCGACCCGTCGCCGCCCTACCGTCCAGTGCTCCCCGCTGGCTTGACTGACCTGTTATAGATCGTCTAGGATTACCCCTCGATCTTCGGATCCAGAATAGCTCTTCATTCATTGGCTACGTTGACGCTGGGTTCCCCGAGGTGCTTTTCTGATTACTTTCTGCTCTCGGTCCTGCATCTTTGGCTGTTCTTATCTCCCACGTATCGTTACTGCTCGCCTTGTTTCTAGATTCCGCTATTGCTGTTCTCATAACCATTAAAGTTCTCTCCGTTCTCATTTTCTAGCGAAAACACGTATCTGTGTGCACTTGGCTGTGAGTTGTAGATGGATTCACAGATACACTGGGATGAAAGAGATGAGGTGGAGCAGATGATGTTGGCTTGATACCCGAGCCACCGAGTATCATGACGGAAGACTGTGGCATTAGTGATCGTGTGGCTGGGTGAGTGGTCGTGAGGGCTGGGTGAGTGGTCGTGAGGGCTGGGTGAGTGGTCCTGAAGGCTGGGTGAGTGGTCGTGAGGGCTGGGTGAGTGGTCCTGAGGGCTGTTTGAGTGAGTGGTCGTGTGGACTGTTTGAGTGTACATTTTGTACACTTTTTGTACACTCACATTTTGTACCTTATAGTTACCCAGAGTACAAATTACAAAGTACTGTGAAAAGTAGCGACTCGCAAACAACCTACAACCTGTTTATTTGTAGCGCAGTGGGCGGCAGAGTGGGGGAACAACCGATTGGTTCCGGGTTAGACTCCCGAGACAGGACGGTTATCTTGAGGTTATCTTCAGATGATTTCGGGGCTTTTAGTGTCCCTGCGGCCCGGTCCTCGACCAGGCCTCAACCCCCAGGAAGCAGTCCGTGACAGCTGACTAACACCCAGGTACCTATTTTACTGCTAGGTAACAGGGGCATAGGGTGAAAGAAACTCTGCCCATTGTTTCTCGCCGGCGCCTGGGATCGAACCCAGGACCACAGGATCACAAGTCCAGCGTTCTGTCTGCTCGGCCGACCGTCTTCCCAGGACAGGGAAGTTTAAGGAGGTTTCCCTTCACATGTTGCTACGTTTCACTTAGCGGCATAAATAGGTACCTGGGAGTCATATTACTGTTGTGGGTTTCCTGTAGAAGGTTGGTAGATGACCTAGGGACCCTAGGCCTATGGACCTCAGGCCTAGGGACCTCTATACGCCTAACGCGCTTCCTGTCCCTGACAAGGGGAAACCAATTTCAGGATCGTCTCCCCCTCGGCCGAGTCCTTGATTCAGATTCAGATTCACGAAGCAGTTACGCAAGTACTTACGAACGTGTACATCTTTCCTCAATCTTTGACGGCTTTGGTTACATTTATTAAACAGTTTACAAGCATGACAACCTCCCAGTCAACTGTTGTTATTGTTATAAACAGCCTCCTGGTGCTCCGGCGCTCATTAACTGTTTAATAATTGTAAACAAAGCCGCCAAAGATTGAGAAAAGATGTACAAGTTCGTAAGTACTTTAGTAACTGCTTCGTGAATCTGGCCCCAGGTCTCTTGGCCGACGGTCCGATTACCCAGGCTTAACGATTCGCCGATCGACTCGACGTATTTATAGCAGGTAATAAACATGTTAATCATTGGTGATTGGGAGGGGGTGATTCTTGTAGGTGTCTTGTAAGCTTTAAGGGGGCGATTAGTACTCGTAGCACCAATATACCGGATCGAATTCGATGATTGGTTTTAACTAATATATGAGAAGGGATTAGTTAATCCCCCCAGCGTGTGTTTTGAACTTTTTTTCTGCACGTGTTGGCTAGTGTGTGCGATTCCTTCCAGGGAGCGAATATCTTATTGTGTGAGATGACGAGAAGCATATTCTCACTTCTAATGTCTACTCTCACCTTGCGCACTCCCAGCATTGTGCAGCATACTCTCACCGATGTATGGAAGGTATATCGAGACACGATACGAATCCGTAAATATAGTGAGTGTATTTACCGTTAAAGTGTGTGTGTGTGTGTTAGAGAAAAGTATAACCGAGTGCCTTGGGTCTGGAGATTCAGAGAGCGTGTATCTGAGGGGAAATTGCATTTGAGGGGAGAGGATGGTGGGGGTGATGGGGTGGTGTTGGGGGGTGAGGGGAAGGGGCGAGTCGAGAGCGGCAGGTATCAAGTAAAGAGAATTAAATTTTCTGCTGTATCTGCTTGTGACAACAGTGCTTCTGTCGCCACGATTCAAGAAAATTCAATGTGTTGATTGACACATGTTGGTCACATCGCCACGTGTGTTTGCCCTTTGCTTCATTCATCCCCCCTCCTCTCTCCTCTGTAACACCCCCCTCACTCACCCACCCACACAAACATGTAATAAACAAATGCACAATTATATCTGAATGAACTTCACTATAAATTTAAATAATACTCTCACAAGTCAAGCCTGGCCTCGGGCCGGACTTGGAGAGTAAAGGAAATTTTAAATTTTAAATTTTGCCCCGAGGGGCGAGTTTATTGGGCAGCGCCACTCATCTTGTGAGTGAACATACCGCCATAGCAGAATGTACAACACTCCCCAATAGGAAGAAAACCCGCTGGGTTGTCGAGTAAAAGAACTCCCGGAACCCCATCAAGCGGGTATTCAGGATAATGTGTTAGACAGCAAAATAAATGGGTTAAAATTTACTGCAAGTTTCAAGTTTAAATGTAAATTTGTTAAGCAAAACGTTGGATCAGTTATTGCATTGACAGACCGAATAATAATAATAATAATTTATTTAGGAAAAGTACATACATAGTTGCAGAGTTACAGTACAAACATTCTGTTAGATTTAAAGATAGAGATAATACATACAATACCTAAAGCCACTAGTACGCATAGC
Organism: Procambarus clarkii; assembly: GCF_040958095.1. Lineage (NCBI taxonomy): Eukaryota > Metazoa > Arthropoda > Malacostraca > Decapoda > Cambaridae > Procambarus > Procambarus clarkii. The sequence continues at coordinate 11,900,310 of NC_091156.1, read as the reverse complement.
GTTCCGGGCAATGAGAAGGATGTTTGAGAAGGCGGGACTATGCCACTAATGCTCATTCTTACAAGCATATCAACATAGACGCAGATGAAGCGACTTGAAGATGTAGCATATCAATGAAGATGTACATCTAGAGGTTGATAGGCCTTAATAATCCTCAAAAAGACATTAAGGCCTATCAACCTTCGGAGGGTTATTAAGGCCTATCAACCTTCGGAGGGTTATTAAGGCCTATCAACCTTCGGAGGGTTATTAAGGCCTATCAACCTTCGGAGGGTTATTAAGGCCTATCAACCTCTGGAGTGTTAAGCCCTGTAGCTAGCTAGCTAGTAGACAACTGTCCCTCTTGCAGGGTGACTGGCTTCACGATTCACGAGTGGAAGATGACACTCCAAGGTGCCTTCGTCAAGACCCCTGGGACAAATCTCCATGTTTACGCCACATTCCTTACAATTATCATACCCCAGCGAGGCTCTACCTCACCCCGCGCTCCTGCCTCACACAACAGTTATTGTGGTCGTGTGTAAATATGTGTGTGTAGGAGCTCTTGACTGCGCTCTGGTAGTCGACTTGCAGCTGGCTATCCCACACACACACAGTTGGTGTGGCTGTAATCGGTAATTTCACTTATATGACTCAATTTAGCTTTGATTTATATCAAACTTTTTGTATATTGCTGAAAAACATTTTGTTATTTTCTTAAAAATCTGACTTATAAGTGTTGATATACATATATGGTGATGAATTCGGCTTTTGGAGTAAAGAATGTTTGATTATTTACGGTAAATTCTGTGGGAACTGATGAGTTAGGTTTGAATTTGGGAGTTAAGTGTCTCATGATTTGAAAACTGAAGGATTTTATGTACTATTGTACATAATGTACAGTTCTCTGTACACCAGTAGATTGACGGTTGAGAAGCGGGACTGAAGAGCCGAAGCTCAACCCCCCCCCCCCTTCTCAAGCACAACAAGGCGAGGACACACACGTAAAGTGGTGACTGACAACAAAATGTCACTGATCATATAAGAAAGGGACAGGCTGGTTACATATACGTGATATTACGCTTGGTTTAATTAACACATGTAACTGTTAATTCTTCGGTCTCTCCGGTCTCCGGAACCAGTCTCCGTGGTGTTCACCAGTCTCCGTGGTGTAGTGGTAAGACACTCGCCTGGCGTTCCGCGAGCGCTTTGTCATGGGTTCGTACCCTGGCCGGGGAGGATTTACTGGGCGCAAATCCTTAACTGTAGCCTCTGTTTAACTCAACAGTAAAATGTGTACTTGGATGTAACAACGATTCTTCGCGGCGGGGATCGTATTCCAGGGACTTGCCCGAAACGCTACGCGTACTAGTGGCACTACAAGAATGTAACAACTCTTGTATATATCTCAAAAAACAAAAAATAATAGGCGCGCCACAAGGGTCGGGTATTATGACCCGAGCTCTTTGTTCATGATGGTTGGTGGAAAACTGATGCTTGACTGAGGCAATGTAGAGAGATGAGATGAGTATGAGATTCCATAAGAAGGGGATGCCATAAGAAGAGAATAACATAATGGAAATGGAACCGTTTGAGTCACGATAGGAACACCAATGTTACAATCAATGTGACCTCAAGCCTATCTTCCGAGGCTCACTTTTACCGGGCATCATCAGCGGCGTGTGCATAGCTGGTAAATATTCCTGTAACATTCAGGGGGTACCTGAATGGGTACCTGTCTGGCGCCCAGGGGTACCTGGGCGCCTGTCAGCTGGGTGGACAGCGCTTCGGATTCGTAGTCCTGAGGTTCCGGGTTCGGTCCCCGATGGAGACGGAGACAAATGGGCAAAATGTTTCTTTCACTCTGATGCCCCTGTTACCTAGCAGTAAATAGGTACCTGGGAGTTAGACAGCTGCTACGGCGGGGACGCTAAGACCCGAAATCATCTCAAGATAACCTTGAAAAGGAAACTTTTCAGGACTTTGTACACTACCTACGTTAGACTGGCACTAGAATATGAAGCCCCAGTGAGGAATCTGCCACTAAAAGTCAAAACAAAACAAAACAAAGTTCAGAGAGTTGGAACAAGGTCTCTGAACGAACAGAACGGAAGCTTTTAGGCGACAACATATACGATCCTAACAAGAATTGACAAGTGGACAAAAACGAAAGGTTTAACATGAATAGGAGCGGGAAGAGAGAGAGCATGGGGTGAAAAGAAGGAACTCAAATGTACATAAGGATGCAAGAAGGCTCTTGCATCTTTGTAAAAGTAGTTACCAAATGGAATAGAGTTAAGTCTTACTCTATACATAGCCTCTATAATGTGGTTACAAGGAGTAGGTGCGATAGAAGCAGGAGGGTCGAAAGCCATTGCAATAGACGAAGGCTTATTGAAAGTCGGACCATAAGAGCTAAAGCTCACCTTGCAAGCACAAATTGGCGAGCAAAAGAACTTTCTCCCCCACCTGCTATATCTCTCTCTCTCTCTCTCTCTCTCTCTCTCTCTCTCTCTCTCTCTCTCTCTCTCTCTCTCTCTCTCTCTCTCTCTCTCTCTCTCTCTCTCTCTCTCTCTCTCTCTCTCTCTCTCTCTCTCTCTCTTCCCCTCCTAACAGTCAGATGCATTCCAGGATCTAGGCAGAGTTCCACGGCACCAAGAGATACCACGAGGAGAACCTTCATGTCCAGCATACCCCCTGAGAAGTGCGGTGTGTTTGAGATGTCTCCCAGGAAGCAGAGCGAGTGTTCACGCGGGAGCCGCACTTTATGACTCCATAAATTCTCCATCGTTCACACAACTCGCAGCCCCATGTGAGTCTGTGACGGCTTAGAGAGTGGACCCTCTTCCTATGCACTCCTGCCTTCCCATGTTGTGCTCTTTTCTGCCTTCTCTCCTTCTCTCTTCGCCTTCTTTCTGCTCTCTCTATGTATCGACTATTTAGGTCACTTGTATGGCTACTTTATCGTCTCTTTCCCCCCCCCCCCCCTCTCTCTCTCTCTGTCTCTCTCTCTCTCTGTTTCTCTCTCTCTCTCTGTTTCTCTCTCTCTCTCTGTTTCTCTCTCTCTCTGTTTCTCTCTCTCTCTCTCACACACACACGTTGGAGTGAGAGTTGGGACCAAGGAGCCGAAGCTCAACCCTCGAAAGCACAACTAGATGAGTACACAGACACTCACTCAAATCATGACCTCTGGCTTAACTACAGCACTTTAGAATAAATGGCAGCATTTCGAAATAAATGTACGTGATTTGCATATGTTTTCAATAACATTTTTATAATAGCGAAATTAATAGTTATTATTTATATCCCTGTTGGTACATTTCTTGTGCAGCGCTGATTGGCTAGACCTGGCAGGAACCTGAATACTTGATGCTGATTGAATGAAACTTGTGTTGCAATATGCTGTTGCTTATTGAAACTGCTGTTGCTTACTGAAACTTATGCTGTTGCATTTTTCACTTTTCGCACAACTAAATTACTAGACTAACATAAATATGAATGCTAATGGTTGCATGCAAGAGATGAAGGCTCTTAGTAATGCAAATTGTTCCAAAATAAATGAATGTCTGGCTGTTTGAGGATAGAGGCTGCAGCTTCTCCCAACCTTCCACCATAACTACCCAGCATGGTTATCTTGAGATGATTTCGGGGCTTTAGTGTCCCCGCGGCCCGGTCCTCGACCAGGCCTCCACCCCCAGGAAGCAGCCCGTGACAGCTGACTAATACCCAGGTACCTATTTTACTGCTAGGTAACAGGGGCATAGGGTGAAAGAAACTCTGCCCCCATTGTTTCTCGCCGGCGCCTGGGATCGAACCCAGGACCACAGGATCACAAGTTCCGAGGGCTGTCCGCTCGGCCGACCGGCTCCCCGCCAATGGTGAGCAGTGCCCAGAATGGTAAGAAGTGCCCAGCATAGGTACAGTGCGGCATGGTGTCATAGGGAACCTCTCAAAGTTCCTGACTAATCTGGGACGGGTCCTAAGAAAAAATGAAAAATCTTACCATATTGTAAAATATTTACTACTGATCTCAAAATTATAAAAATTCTCTCTTTTTCAACTTTATAGGTCAAAATGCGTTCATGGTGTCAGTAATTCCCTGTTCCGACCATGTGCAAGGGGCCTATACACTGGTAGTGATGCATATCAACATCCTTACCTGTCGCTGGATCACACATGCTAAAAGAGAGAGTGAGATAAATCAGAATAAAGTAAGGGGTAAAGCAGTGAATGCAGTAAAGCATGCAAGTAAGAGTAAAAGTGTCCTTTGTACCTTCTTAATGTTGCTACATACATAGAAGGGGAAATGTTCAGTCAAAAAAGTAGAATGTTTCTCTCTGGATATTCAGCTTATAAAGCAACACGTGTTAGAGAGGTTTAAGTTCGTGCTTATGAACACACACACAGACTAGTCCCAGAACTGAGAGGAAGAGATACGAGGAAAGGCTACGGGAGCTAAACCTCACATCCCTTGAAGACAGATGCGTAAGGGGAGACATGATAATCACCTACAAAATTCTCAGGGGAATTGACAGGGTGGACAAAGACTAACTATTTAGTACGAGTGGAACACGGACAAGGGGACACAGGTGGAAACTTAGTACCCAGATCAGCCGCAGAGACATTAGAAAGAATTTTTACAGTGTCAAAGTAGTTAATAAATAGCAGTTTGGGTGGATATAAATAGAATCAACCTCGTATGTGGACAATATGAGCTGCCGAATGTAAGAAGAATGTACAAGAATGTAGGAACTCTTGTATATACAAATATAAAAAAAACCTAATGGCTCATATATTATGTTATAATTATTCTTCCTAACTTTTCCACTTCGCATGACCTTGTATTAACTTGAGGGTAAAGTCTAGAAATTTTTTGTCGACTACTGCAGTCTGTGAAGGTATATTTGAGGAGTATTCTGAAGTCCTTGCTTGCTGAATTTGTTAGACTGGTAAGGAGAGGAGGGTGATGGGGTGGATTTTTGAGGCTAATGGGCATTCTCTGCTGGAAGTGATGGGCGGGTAGGTCTCGGACACCGTTGGAGGGTGTCCTCAAGAGGTTGGCTTTTTTATGGCGAGTTGTGATGCGTTCCGGATGATTTGCATAATCCGTGAACACTGTCAAAGATTATTTCTATAGCTGTGTCTCGTACATATTTTAAGAAGATCGTGGGGCCTGGCAGTAATCCTTTAGAGACACTTCACTTGCGATATCTTTCGATAGATCTTTTATTTCCTGAGTTTCGCTCCCTGTTGAGTTACTTCTGCTCGCCGGGCCCGGCTTGGGGGACCAGGTTCGACTCGTACACTTGGTTATTCAGCGTATGCAGGAACGTCGTGTATGGGGCAAAGTCTATCGCAGTCAAATGGCTTGCGATCTGCCCAACCTTCCCTTCTTTGTGTATACCTTCTGGGTGTTCCATTAAGGTCTTTTTTTTTTAATATTATCTCTAGCATCCTCGTAGCCTGGTGGAAAGCGCGCAGGACTCGCAATTCTGTGGCGCGGGTTCGATTCCCGCACGAGGCAGAAACAAATGGGCAAAGTTTCTTTCACCCTGACTGCCCCTGTTACCTAGCAGTAAAATAGGTACCTGGGTGTTAGTCAGCTGTCACGCGCTGCTTCCTGGGGGTGGAGGCCTGGTCGAGGACCGGGCCGCGGGGACACTAAAAAAACCCAGAAATCATCTCAAGATAACCTCAAGATAGCATCTTGCAGAGAATGCTAGCTAGAAACACTGGCATGCAGAAGAGTGGTTCCTTTCACTCCTTATCGCATACTTGGAATGAAATTTGCATACTTCGAATATATATATAGAGAGAGAGTAGGGGGGGAGGGAAGGGGAAGGAAGAAAGAGAAGGGGAGGATTGGGGAAGAGAAGGAGGTAATATTGGGAAATGGTTCATGCAGTTTGTAATTAATTAATTGTATTAAATGTGTGGTGATGAGGCCTGGGGTTTCATACCCCACCCGAGGCTTCTGGTCATACTCCAGTCGAGTCTAAAACCTGTATCGCCGTGATCATTATGAAGTCATAGTGACGTCACATCTCAACACCATATGTAAAACAACATTGCATCTCTAATTTTCCTCAGAATAGGTAAGACTGGGTTAGGTATATTGAAAAAGTTGTGGTAAATGTTAAATTTTGCCGTAAATCTTACGTGGTGACGCAAAGATTTTCGTACTTTGTTTTCAGATTTTAGATCCTACTTTCTGGCCGTGGTCTTGACACGGTCTCTCGCCTCCCACTGATGGTCAAGTCCATTGGCCAGTAAGGTCCAAAATTAGTCAGAATATAATTATGACGTCAAACTGACGTCACACACATCTTAGGTGCGTGACGTCAGTTTGAAAATTCTATCAGCATCAAGGGACCAAGATTTTTCAGCACAGTCTCTAAATATAAGGATATAACTGGCCGACCACTCAACCAGTTAGATATATATAACTGGCTCAAATAGACTTGCTTAAACTCCTTGAGAGTTGTTGTTGTTGTTATAGATTCAGCTACTCGGAACAAGTTCCAAGTAGCACGGGCTATGGTGAGCCCGTAACTTACCAGGCACAGGAGTGGAGCAAGTAGTACGGGCTATGGTGAGCCCGTAACATACCAGGCACAGGAGTGGAGCAAGTAGTACGGGCTATGGTGAGCCCGTAACTTACCAGGCACAGGAGCGGGGCAAGTAGTACGGGCTATGGTGAGCCCGTAACTTACCAGGCACAGGAGCGGGGCAAGTAGTACGGGCTATGGTGAGCCCGTAACTTACCAGGCACAGGAGCGGGGCAAGTAGTACGGGCTATGGTGAGCCCGTAACTTACCAGGCACAGGAGTGGAGCAAGTAGTACGGGCTATGGTGAGCCCGTAACATACCAGGCACAGGAGTGGAGCAAGTAGTACGGGCTATGGTGAGCCCGTAGTGGACCTACCTGGCACACGAGCGATGTCCTTGCCAGGTGTAAGGCCTGGTTAGTAGGTTAGAAGGTTAGTAGGGAGGTAAAAAGCGTCCAGGAGGCGTACACCAATCCATCGCCATCCTATGGATCGACAGATGAACGGACGTACCAACGAATGAACGTACCGGCGGTTAGACGTATCGACGTTAACCGCTGTTCACTTAAGAGTGATTTGGGACCTGGTTGTAAAACGACTGGGTGGTTCAGTTCCTGGGAAACTATTAAGGGCAAAGTCTAACAAGATTTATGGGAGAGGAAACCTCAAAGCCTACTAACTAGTCACAAATTGTCTGTATACATACATACATACATACATACATACATACATACATACATACATACATACATACATACATACATACATACATACATACATACATCTTTTAAATAAACTCAAAATATAGTGATCTTTAGTGTTCCATTTGGGGTCCTCAGCTTATGGTCTTTAACGTAGAAGATTAAGCTTATTGTAGATGAGCTACTTATTGTAGTTCCAGCTTATGGTCCTCATTGTGGTCATCAGCTTACTGCTCCCTTCACGGTCCCAGCTGGAGGCCCAAGTTGTCCAGGAGTCAGGTGTGGGTCCGAGGTTTACAGCGCCCAGAGGACCTCTCCGAGGAGGTAATCCTGATTTTAGGAGACCACTGCTATGTCGTCCGCCGCCTCCCATAAAGAACACCTCAGAGTTACTACCCCTGGGTGTTACTAGCACATGAACACCTCAGAGTTACTACCCCTGGGTGTTACTAGCTCATGAACACCTCAGAGTTACTACCCCTGGGTGTTACTAGCACATGAACACCTCAGAGTTACTACCCCTGGGTGTTACTAGCTCATGAACACCTCAGAGTTACTACCCCTGGGTGTTACTAGCACATGAACACCTCAGTTACTACCCCTGGGTGTTACTAGCACATGAACACCTCAGTTACTACCCCTGGGTGCTACTAGCACATGAACACCTCAGAGTTACTACCCCTGGGTGCTACTAGCACATGAACACCTCAGAGTTACTACCCCTGGGTGTTACTAGCACATGAACACCTCAGAGTTACTACCCCTGGGTGTTACTAGCACATGAACACCTCAGAGTTACTACCCCTGGGTGTTACTAGCACATGAACACCTCAGAGTTACTACCCCTGGGTGCTACTAGCACATGAACACCTCAGTTATTACCCCTGGGTGTTACATGTATGGGAGTCGTATTATAGTCGCCTGTGTGTCAGCTATGTAAATGATTGTATGTCAAATGGTATTTAGACTCCTGGGTGAAAGGGGGGGATTAATAATTGTTCGAGATTTCTGAATGTGTTATATAATGTTTAGAGATGATAGTGATGGGAGTGGTGCTATTGCTGGTCTTTGTGTTATATAACTAATGCGGTTTATATGGGGGGTATACCTAGAGTAGACCTGGTCTTACCTTTGACACCTCTCTAGGCTCTTTTTGCTGGCTTTCGTTCGTTACTAGATTTGTCTTTTTCTTTGGCCTTTTGCTCTTTTCTTTTTGTTCTTGCTTTTTCTTATTTATACCCACTTTTTCCTGTTCTTTCCTCCTTTTCCTTTCCTTTTGACATTTTCTTTCTTTTACTACGTACATATATATGGGTTTAGGAGGAAGGGAAGTATGGGAAAATGGTAATTAAGGTGGCTGACAAGTGTGTCCTAACCAGGTGGTTGGCGTCGTGATTGATGGAGTGGTCGCGGTACAATCTGTCCTCTCTATCAATTGGACGCGGTTTTTTTTTTACGTTATAGTAACAAACGTAACAAATGTGTCCTACTATGGGCAGTAACGGCTCTCAAATACTCACGTTTTCTATGCATCGGACTCAATTGATTTCGTGGATTGCGTGTATTCGTGCGCTTCTGGTTTGGTTGGATTTCTGACGGAGTGACAAATCAAGAAAAGAGACAGCATTGCCGTGTCTCATTAACCTTGCTTGACCTTACTCCCCAGGCAGGTACAAGCCGGGCCCGTTACCTTCCTATATTTTATCATTAAGAAGACTGTCATTAGTGTCTTGAGTTAAGGACTCGGGCTATATTTCTTAAAGGTGATGGGGAGACAGTCGGCCTTTTGCGCTATTGTGAGGGGGTTATTCTTTGTAAGTTGATTAGGCCTAGTGGTAATTTGGCTAGATTTACCTGTTGTGTACCCCCCCCCCACCCTCTCTCTCTCTCTCTCTCTCTCTCTCTCTCTCTCTCTCTCTCTCTCTCTCTCTCTCTCTCTCTCTCTCTCTCTCTCTCTCTCTCTCTCTCTCTCTCTCTCTCTCTCTCTCTCTCTCGTCTCTCTCTCTCTCTCTCTCTCTCTCTCTCTCTCTCTCTCTCTCTCTCTCTCTCTCTCTCTCTCTCTCTCTCTCTCTCTCTCTCTCTTTCTGGAAAACTTCCACGCGTGTTCCAGCAATATGTCATATATTTCATAAATGAAGGATGAAAGAGTTGTCTATCTCTAATTATGTTCTCTAATTGTTCTCCCGCAACATTCCAGGTAAGATCCAGGTAAAAAATCCAGGTAGGATATTGTTCTCAGTCGAACCTACCCCCATTCTCCGAACTACATAAACACATCATTCAGTCGTCTTGGGACCTCCCTCACAATGTTCAAGAGAGAACTTGATAAACACCTCCAAAGGATCCCTGATCAACGAGGCTGTGCTTCATGCGTCATACTGCGAGCAGTCGAGTCCAACAGCCTGGTTGCCCAGTCCAGCAACTCGGAGGCCTGGTCGAGGACAGGGCCGCGAGGACGTTGAGTCCTAGTCCAGGCCTCCTTTTTGTTACACACCCCCAGGAAGCAGCCCGTAGCAGCTGTCTAACTCCCAGGTATCTATTTACTGCTAGGTAACAGGGGCACCAGGATGAAAGAAACTCTGCCCATTTGTTTCCGCCTCCACCGGGGATCGAACCCGGAACCTCAGGACTACGAATCCAAAGCGCTGTCCACTCAGCTGTCAGGGGCCCCCTAGCCCCAGTACCCGCTCGAATCCACCATCAGCCGCCACCAATCTACCTTCACCCGCTCTACAATATATAAATCTAACAATAAGACAATCCTTATAGCTAAACCCTCCCTTGACCAGGAGGCCTGGTCGACGACCGGGCCGCGGGGACACTAAGCCCCGGAAGCACCTCAAAGTAGCTACCCCGTCGCTTCTTAAACAAAACAAAATCATGATTTACACCTGTGCTTTAAGAAGCTTCGGCAAGATATTCGCTCCATCACTCAGCCTCTCAACGTCATCTTGATCCCTCTTAGCTCTCTCTAGGGCTCTCTCCTCCCTCCGTTCTCTTCTCTCCATCAGCTCTTAGTGGATTTCAGCATCCTCCGCTCCACAAGTCAGGAGTTAACCATTGGTTGTTAAGCGTTCGTAAAGCCCGTAGCGAGGCTGTTGCATGGCAGGTGTATCCCAGGTCTAACAAATGTTAAATGATTTTTAAGTCGGAAGTCTTGACTCTCTAAACTGTTTAAACTGTCTGTCGAATATTTACTATCGGCAAGATAGAATATTTTATTTGTCCTTATTGCCTAGAGTAAGATTTTTTTCCTTTCACGTGTTTTTGTTTATTTAAAGATTTGTAAAGATCTCAGGGTTCATTCAAGCCTCATTCTGCTCCTATGGCAATCTCGTTTATTTTTTAAACACTTAAGTATATGTTTACTTTAAATCTTCATCGGCGAAACTACGTTTTCCTACGTAGTTTTAAGTGTCTGTGGTTCCTTATTTCAAACTGTTTGAATTAAGGAATGCCTTTCATCGTTGTGAGCGTTAGATTTATTTTTACGTATTAGTTTTGCACTACAAGCTATAAGCTGACAGCAGTGTTTCTAATCCTTTTTCACAGCCAGTGCGAGCATTATTTTTTTACCGTTTTTGCTGTTTATCCCTCGTTTAAGTTTTCTTTTAACTAATAATAGAGCGCCAATTGATCTCTTGACTGACTTGGTGAGTAAGTTACTTCTTAACTTCAATAAGGCACCTCAAATGTCTCTGGAGAGAGCTTCAAGACCTCAGGGAAATATCGTCTTACTTGTCCTCCTGGATTTTCCTTCCTGGTTCTTGGACTTTTTTTTTAGATCAACTGGGTCTTGGATCACTGTTTGTTTCACGTTTCAATAATTGCTAACGATAGTTTGGGATGCTTCAATATGCAAAATATCTCTCCCTAAATAGCAAGGTCAAAATAATTGCATTAATATTTAAATAAACGTGAAAATACCCAAGACCTTTTATTTTTAGTACCTGACCTTTAAATATTATGAGTTACTAACAGGCCAGTAACTGTCTTTAAAAAGTTGATAAACTCCTCCAAGAATTGTTTGGTCAATCGGGAAGCTGGCTAACTGATCATCTCTCATTCAGGAAACATGGTCACAGACCTGCCTAATACCTGCTTGATGGGGTTCTGGGAGTTCTTCTACTCCCCAAGCCCGGCCCGAGGCTTGACTTGTGAAGGGAGACCAGGCAACCTTTCTCGAGCGTGGTGATTCTCAGAATTATTAGGATGGAAAGGCTGGGTTTCCACCTCCTCTTCCCATATGGGCTCTTTCTCTCTTTTCGTTATTCCCACTTCAACATCTTCACTCCTGCTTTTTAAACCCTTATCAGCTACTTGTTATTATACCTCCTGTTCCGGAACTTATTCTCGAAGTTACCTTTTTATATCTGGAACTTCTAATGCTGGAAAGGGACCAGGAAGCAATCCTCGCCAAGCTTGCTTAACAAATGAATTTAAAACAAATGGTTTTCACGTTGCGTCGTACACATGAAGATCCTGGCCAACCTGTAGCACTTCTTTCCCCTCCACTACTTATTCCGAGGGAGCCCCGTCAACACCGCCAACGCGTCTCCAGGTCCGCCTCCCCCACACCAGCACCCCCTTGTCAACGGAAACACCATAGTGACATAGTGACCGTAAAAAAAATATTATCGGATTTGAGGTGTTTGGAAAAGGTATTGTGCTGGGCCTCCATAAAGGGAGCTTTACGGCCAGCTTTCCAGGAGGCCGGACAAGAGTTAGGGTTTCGGGGTCTATTGATAGAAAATGGAGTTATGGCTGGACCGTGACGTGTTGTAAAATGCCATTTGTTGTGCTGTTAGCTTATTGGTATAAAAAAAATAAGTAAATGGTGGGGGGGATGGGTAAGAAGAGGAGGGTGATGGGGGGGATTTTTTTTTAAGGCTAATGGGCATTCTCCGCTGGAAGAGATGGGCGGGTACCTCACGGACACCCCTGGAAACACAAACCGAAACTGTCTCTATTTTCCGCTTGTTACAACTTGTAATAAAGTTGTTACATCTTGGCTTAACGTGTTTATGACGTATTAGAACGTTGTTACAACTTGCTATATTGGTTGTTATAACTGGTTAGGAGGTGTTAAAACTTGCTCGAACGTTGTACCAACGTCGTAGTTTCGGTGTGTGTTTGGTGGGACGGAGTTGTTGGAGGGTGTCCTCAAGAGGCTGGCTTTTATGGTGAGTTGTGATGTGTTACGGATGTTTTGCTGTATGTGTTGGGCCGTGTTATTATGATTAATCATTTTACTCATTCAATGCTGTGTTATATTACGTTATGTTGTGCGGCATTTTGCGTGGTTGCGGTGTGTGTGTTTGTTTATGTTTGGAATTTGTACATTGGTGGACCTGTACTTGAATCAATCTTGGAGGGGTTCCGGGGATCACCACAACATGCGGTCCGGTCTCCTGAGCAACGAGACTTGACGCTGTTTAGTTTGTCGTCTTGAAGTCGTGTTTAATTGCCTTACACTAAGCTATCATGGCAGCGTTGTGTGGTTACCTGATGTCTGACGTTACATATACTTCTTTGAATGGCCGATAAAACACCTCCAAGGGATACTTAATCATCTAGGTTGTGATTGATGCGTCAGACTACGAGCAGCAGCGTCCAATAGTCTGGATGTCCAGATCACGGGTCAGGAGGCCGAGTCAGAGACCGGCTATGGAATCATCAACCAGGTATTAACCACCAGGTAACCTCAAGGTAAGCCTTGGCTGATGTTGCTTGCTTTAGACTTGCCACATTACACTAGGATTTAACGCGGTTAATTTTGGTTATATATAAATACCTTTTAATCACTAATCAGAGAGACCTTCATTCCCCAATAACCACCGCCACTTGTATCAAACCAGCACAACTACGCAATCACCACCTGTCATCCATCGTTACCAACTGGCTGATAATTGGATATGAGCTGTCTCTCTTGATAATAATCAATGTAGCATTTTGTATCATGTGGTCTTGAGTGTTAGTAGCGAGCGCTCCTGTAAGCCGCTGGATAAATTCACGATGATAACAGTGTGAGTGTTGTCTCAGGTTTCAACAACAGCCACCTTTTATGTGCTTGCTTGAACACTCTCTCTCTCTCTCTCTCTCTCTCTCTCTCTCTCTCTCTCTCTCTCTCTCTCTCTCTCTCTCTCTCTCTCTCTCTCTCTCTCTCTCTCTCTCTCTCTCTCTCTCTAAACTTCTCTGCACGTCGCCTCGCTCATTTCACCCACCAAGAACCATCAGGTACATATCATGTAGTACAGATCAGTGTGGTCGTCAGTGTCAAAGTAACACAACGTTTTATACCTTACCATTCCAGTTTCACCTCTAATTTGAGCAATAAAAATAACCCTTTCCCCCATCGTTGCATTTTGAGATCGTTTTCTATTGCCTACTTGGTAGAATTATAACACAGTTAGTACGACTTTTAGCTTCCTATTATGAGAACTATTGTAGTTCCATAGAACTTTTGGTGGATTTTTGGTGTGTGTGTAAAATATTTAGTGGGCACAGGAGAGTTGGATAGAGCGCGGCCGTATGTACGTCCGTTTTGTCTGTTCATTTGTACGTTCGTCTCTGTGTCTATTCAAGCATTTCTGCCCTGCCCGGGACCCGAACCCGGAATTCCCGAATGCGTAAACGAACCCGATTGATCACATGGTCAGGGAAGGATGCAATTTTAAACGTCGTCAAATGAAGGTAGATAAAGTCAAACATTTCCAGTGCGTCTATTTAAGCGGGTTACTTCTCAGCCCCATTGATTACCAATGCACAGTGTCTTAGTCTGAGAAACAACTGAAGAAAACCGGGAATTGCCAAACACTTAAATTTGGTACGAGGTCAATCTCAGTTTTCTTGATTTTAGCAGAAAATTTTAATGACATTCGTACTTCAGATTGTAATGAAACATTTTCGGTTGACTGCACAGAAACTTTAGACAGGTGTGAGCAGCTACATCAGACAACATGGTTGATCAGTCCACCAACCACGAGGCCTAGCTAGAGACCGGGTCGCGAAGACCTTGGTCTTTAGAGCCAAAGAAAGGAAAAAAAGTGTGACAGTTGTTTTCAATGAACCCAACCTGTCATTTTTCTAACAGTTTTAATAGCTTCTTTACTGTGTTCTTTATAGTAAACTCTTTTGACATGATTACTCCTAGATCCTTTACATTGATTTTCCATTCTAGTGTGTGATTCGAATGCGTTATATATATATGGTTTCTGTTTTTATATTATAGTTTTTCAGTAGCACAGGAACTGGAACTTTTCTTTATTTAACCTCATTATTATCTGTGGACAATTAAAAAACTTGATTTTTATCATATATTTGCTGTTGTCGTCTATGATGTCTTCTATGTTATAAGAGGTTCATTACCTGTTTGTTTTTTTAACATTACCAAATCATTGTTATATTATTATTTACTTTATTTAATGGGGATTAATGCTGATGTTCTTCACACTTCTGTTTTCCGTCCCTCGCCCCCCCTCCCTATCCCTTCCACTGCCCCTCCTCTGCCACCCTTCCCTTCTCCCTCCTCTCCTGGCAGTTATGGGTGTTGCGCCCATATTAAGTGTCTGTTTCGTCCCCGGGTGCTGTTAGTTCCTACTCGCTGACCAGTCCGGTTCTGTGGTGGCTGAAGTTGATGCTGACGGTAGGGTGGGTGGGGCGTGTGGGTGTGGGGGGTGGGAGGGACGTGTGGGTGTGGAGGGTGGGAGGGACGTGTGGGTGTAGAGGGTGGGAGGGACGTGTGGGTGTGGAGGGTGGGAGGGACGTGTGGGTGTAGAGGGTGGGAGGTAGGTGTGGGTGTGGAAGGTTGAGGGGGAAGTAATAGGTACGTGAGGATGTAGTTTACGTGGTATGGGGTTAGAAGTGGTGGGGGTCGTACGACCAGGAACTTGATTGGTGATTAGGTAGTGGTGGGGGGGAGGGGGGATGAGAAACTTGTACGTTGCCATCTGTTTTAAAAGTTTATGATTCTTGGAGGTGATCCATGTGGTGGTCCATGTGGTGAGGGCCATGTGGTGGCCCATGTGGTGGGCCATGTGGTGGGCCATGCGGCGGTGATAGCTCCATGAATGGGGCTTCGGCACTTGCGAAGTAAAACAACGCATCATACCTTGTGGCTTATGCAGGCCAAAGCATTTTAACAACAATTATTTTAACCTTGTATTTTAACCTGGGTATTTTTGCCGCCGTTCTGTTTCAAACTTTCGCAAGTATTCGCTTCAGTGCAGCTATTCGGCCAAGCGTTCCATCCAGCCACAAATTTAATTTTAAACCAGTTCTTTATTGCGTCTTTCCTTATTATAAATGTCTGATTTTAATTCACGGTAATCAGCCCTTATTGTTCTCCACATTCCCGAAGAAGGTTCCTGGTGCAGTCCGTCCTCATAAGGTTGCCCAACGTCAAGAAACGGTCGTACTAAAGGTCCCTCTTCTAACCTTCCTCACCTCACTTGTGCAGCGCAATTTTGGTCCTCACACGGCAGAAGTGTCATATATTCCCTGAAGGGACTGAAGAAGTCGCCGGAATTCATAAACCTTCTGAAAGGATTTAACACATAAGTGTAAATAGTGTTGCAAATATATAAATGTAACGTTAATTAACGTTCTTAACATGTAAAATATCTTTTTTTTTTATGTTTAAATGTTAAGTTATGGGTGGAAAAGTTTGTTTTTGTTTTTCCGAGATTTCAACCGCGTGGCGTTAAGTGTGTGCGGTGGGATCATTAGTCAGGAGCGTCGTAACTCCGGTGTGGATAATGTGTTGTTGTGGCAGACGGTGACTCGCAAGTCATGGGCTTGCTCCTCCTCCTGCAATTACACCTCGTTGCTCTAGTTTGTCATGTGTGGGCGGGGGATGAGAGGACCCGGACGGCGGGGATCGAGTGGTAATTGGCTGCAAGTGATGGCATGGGTGGGGCTAAGTGACTAGAGGGGTGGATCCGAGAGCATTACTGGGTACAATTAACCATATGGGCGAGGCTGGGTGATGAGAGTGGGTGGGAGTGTTATTAAGGGTCGAGGTCACTTGTATGAGACCCAAGTGGGAGCTTGTGGTCCCACTGAATAAAAGTGATGAATTTAGTCGGGAATGAATATTGGGACAATGAGTACTAGTGTTACGTTAGGCGGAGCAGTGTGTGGATAGAAGGGATTGTCGTTCATGCCCGGTACAAATTCTGGTGTTGACGAGGTAAATGGCCACCACTGTCTCCGCTGCTAGGTAACACCAGCGGAGCAAAGTGGTCGTGGGAGGATGTGATCACGTTCGGTAAAGTGGGAGAATTTGTGGCGCAGACGAGAACGAGGGTCAGAGGCGGAACACTGTGTGTTGATGCGGGCGGCAGGAAGGCTCTGGGCCTACAAACGGTCACTAGTTAACATACCTAATAGTCACCCCCGTTGGAGCATGTTGGTACTTCGAACTCGTTGCTCTTGAGTTATTTAATACGCTCGACCGCAAGGTAACGTAGGTGATTCGTTTTCTTTGTGGCGCTAGTGTACCTGCTTGATGGGGTTCTGGGAGTTCTTCTACTCCCCAAGCCCGGCCTGAGGCCAGGCTTGTTGATCATGGCCTTCTGGTGACGCAAGACTTGGTGTAGATCATGGCCTCCCTGTGACGCAAGACCTGGTGTAGATCACGGCATTCTGATGACGCAAAACTTGGTGTAGATCATGGCCTTATTGTGACGCAAGACCTGATGCAGGTATTTGAGACTCCCGCTCATAATAAATACATGAGCGCTCTGTGGAAAATTGCACCGGAATTACAGAAATCTTGTTTAATGTTTCCTCTTGTGCCATGACGCTGGAACAACTTTCTTGTATGTTTGCGCTTTTTTTTTCTTCCGTGTATAAATACGTATATATATATATAAGTTCTCTGCTACGATGGAAATGTTGATAGCGCAACGCACACACAATAGTGTATACAGCCTCAAGGAGTAAGGAGACTGGCAAATGAGGTTACTTTCAGCGGTAATGGGTGCCTGTTGTGCTCGAAGGAGGGAGGGGGAGATATGAGGTGGGGGGGGGGGTTATGGGGATGAGAGAGGGGATCGAAAAGGAAAAGAGAGAGAGCGATAAGAAGATATATAAAAAGATAGGTGTAGATATTATCACCTAAGCTCTGACTTCCACTACACATAAGGGGCATAACCGGCCGACAGTGTTCAAGAGAGAACTTGAAAAACACATCTAAAGGTTACCTGATCAGCCAGCCTGTGACTCATACGTCAGGCTTCGAGTAGCCGCGTCTAACAGCCTGGTTGACTAGTCCAGCAACGGAGACACCTGGTCGACGACCGGGCCGCGGGGTCGCTGAGCCCGGGAATCACCTCTATGTAACCTCACACAACAAGATGTCACACTCAACTAATGTTCCTCTCCCACGCAAAGTCAGTCACACCTGCTAGTGAGCTTACTCCACACCAGACCTGGCCCCAGGCCAGGCTTGGGGGAGTAGAACGACTCCCAGAACCCACTCCAGGTATATTTCTAGTATACCTGCTTCGCATGTAACACGCCGCCTCGACCGGCGCACCTTCGCTACCTGCTTCTCATCCCATATTGTTGTTAACTTTACGAGTGGTAAGAGCTGGGTTATCAGGCAGACTCCTGGCGAGGTGTGCCGTGTCATCTCGGGCGTCTGGCCATCAGTGTGTAAGGCGTGAGAGGGAGACACACACACAAAGGGCCAGATGAATGGTTGCTTCATCTTAAGACCAATGTGAGCATACCAACGAACATCCACTATCTGCTCTCACACTCGGAAGATAAGACAAATTGAACTTCGATGTTCTGCTGTCATTGTCACCTTCATCCCTCAGACTTCCTTCTCCTTCTCGTCCTCCTCCCAAGGCTCACTCCTCAGTCTCTAGTGACCATCTTCCTTCTTCTAAGTTATTTTAATTTATTTTATTATATATTTTTTCTTCGTACAGAATGCTGCTGCCTCTGGCCGTTGCGTGATCAATGTAACTTGGTCATGGATGCTCTGCATGACATACAAACTTTGTGGAAGCCGGAGGACTAATGCGACCAAAGTGTACTAGCACAATGTGCACAAGGATTAACTCAAATATAGGCAGATTGATCCTCAACTTTCCCTATGGTGCTCGCCCCGATCGTTGTTCCTCGTGCTAGGGAGATATTTACCTAACTATATTCATGTTTGTAAATATAGGGAGCCTACAGGTTTCACCATCCGCGGACCGTCGGCAAAGCATTTTAGGTAATAGTTCAAACCACACTTGTGTGCTCTCTAGGCCAGGAGACGCGAGATATACCTCATAATCTGTACAGGGGAATTACAAGAGGATCAGGCTCTTAATCTACGCAAATTATATTACAACTTCCTGGAGTGACAGATACGGTATGAAGTGTAAACATGGCCTGATGGAAAGTAGCGGTGACATTCACACAATTAGAGCACACACACACACACACACACACACACACACACACACACACACACACACACACACACACACACACACACACACGCGCGCGCGCGCGCGTTATAATACGTCTAATACGTTATATATACGTTAATTCATAACGTATAAATTCCGTTGAGTGACAGTTGAGAGGCGGGACCAAAGAGCCAGAGCTCAACCCCCGCAAGCACAACTAGGTGAGTATATACATATAGATATATATAGATATATATATTATATATATATATATATATATATATATATATATATATATATATAATATATATATATATATATATATATAATATATATATATATATATATATATATATATATATATATATATATATATATATATATATATATATATATATATAAACTATTTGAAGTAACTATATATAGTTACTATAACATTGAATAACTATTTATAGTTATATTTATTACTATTAATAAATCGCATCTTTCATAAGTGTGATCTTAATTCCCAATGAGCTTCGGTCACGACAAATTACGACTGCCTGACGTCTTCATCTATCACTCGTTATCGGAATTTTTTTATTTTAATCCCAAAATAATTCGCGGCTAATTGCGCTTCTCGATATTTTCCAACAATTTCGTGGTGGTCGACCTTTAGCCTAGGCGTCATTACTCCGGGTAATGGTGGTACTGGTTCCCTTCTGCCTCCTCCCACCCTCCTGGGTTTAATTCCTCCTTTTCTTTATCCCTCTCCTCCTCTTCCTGTCTTCTCAATCCTTCTGTTTCTTCCTCTCTCTCTTTCTTCTTCTCCGTCTGACCCTCTTCCCTTTCTTTTTCCTTCCATACCTTCTTTCCTTTTCCCTCATTTGCTCTTCTCAGTTTACCCTCCTCCATGACCCAAACCTTACTGTCTCCACCTCAAGTCTTCTTCCAATACCCTTCCACCGTTCTCCAGCCTCTTCCTTTTTGATACTTATCCCTTTCCAGTTCCCCTTCCCCCTAACCTCCCTCCATTTCCCCCCCCCCCCCTTCCCCCTCCATCTTTTCTCTCCCTCCCCTAACCCCACTTCTTCCCCTATTCTCTACATTCCCCCCTACTCGTCCCCCTCCCACGGCTCCGGTGGTGTCAAGATAACACCCACACGCTGATAAAGGATGTTCCTCGAGGGGACGCTAACTAGTAATGGCTTTCAGTGACTGTGATTCTATATTATTGATTACCTCAAGTAGGGCCCCACCTATGGTTTTTTGTCTCGATTTTGTTTGTAATTTTGTCATGACTAGTTTCTAAATCAGTATTTCGACGGACGATTTCAAAATCTAAAGCTGTCAAGTACTGCTCATACTGCTGCTAGTGCTGCTGGTGCTGGTCATACTGCTGCTAGTGCTGCTGGTGCTGCTCATACTGCTGCTAGTGCTGCTGGTGCTGCTCATACTGCTGTTGGTGCTGCTGGTGCTGCTCATACTGCTGCTAGTGCTGCTGGTGCTGCTCATACTGCTGTTGGTGCTGCTGGTGCTGCTCATACTGCTGCTAGTGCTGCTGGTGCTGCTCATACTGGTGCTAGTGCTGCTGGTGGTGCTCATACTGCTGCTAGTGCTGCTGGTGCTGCTCATACTGCTGCTAGTGCTCTTGGTGCTGCTCATACTGCTGCTGGTGCTGCTCATACTGCTGCTGGTGCTGCTCATACTGCTGCTAGTGCTGCTGGTGCTGCTCATACTGCTGTTGGTGCTGCTGGTGCTGCTCATACTGCTGCTAGTGCTGCTGGTGCTGCTCATACTGCTGCTAGTGCTGCTGGTGCTGCTCATACTGCTGTTAGTGCTGCTGGTGCTGCTCATACTGCTGCTAGTGCTGCTGGTGCTGCTCATAGTGGTGCTAGTGCTGCTGGTGGTGCTCATACTGCTGCTAGTGCTGCTGGTGCTGCTCATACTGCTGCTAGTGCTCTTGGTGCTGCTCATACTGCTGTTGGTGCTGCTCATACTGCTGCTAGTGCTGCTGGTGCTGCTCATACTGGTGCTAGTACTCTTGGTGCTGCTCATACTGGTGCTAGTGCTGCTGGGGCTGCTCATACTGGTGCTAGTGCTGCTAGTGCTGCTCATATTGTTGCTAGTGCTGCTGGTGCTGCTCATACTGGTGCTAGTGCTGCTGGTGCTGCTCATACTGCTGCTAGTGCTGCTCATACTGCTGCTAGTGCTGTTGGTGCTGCTCATACTGCTGCTAGTGCTGTTGGTGCTGCTCATACTGGTGCTAGTGCTGCTGGTGCTGCTCATACTGGTGCTAGTGCTGCTGGTGCTGCTCATACTGGTGCTAGTGCTGCTGGTGCTGCTCATACTGCTGCTAGTGCTGCTGGTGCTGCTCATACTGGTGCTAGTGCTGCTGGTGCTGCTCATACTGCTGCTAGTGCTGCTGGTGTTGCTCATACTGCTGCTAGTGCTGCTGGTGCTGCTCATACTGCTGCTAGTGCTGCTGGTGTTGCTCATACTGCTGCTAGTGCTGCTGGTGCTGCTCATACTGCTGCTAGTGCTGTTGGTGCTGCTCATACTGCTGCTAGTGCTGTTGGTGCTGCTCATACTGGTGCTAGTGCTGCTGATGCTGCTCATACTGGTGCTAGTGCTGCTGGTGCTGCTCATACTGGTGCTAGTGCTGCTGGTGTTGCTCATACTGGTGCTAGTGCTGCTGGGGCTGCTCATACTGGTGCTAGTGCTGTTGGTGTTGCTCATACTGGTGCTAGTGCTGCTGGTGCTGCTCATACTGCTGCTAGTGCTGCTGGTGCTGCTGGGGCTGCTCATACTGGTGCTAGTGCTGCTGGGGCCGCTCATACTGCTGCTAGTGCTGCTGGTGCTGCTCATACTGCTGCTAGTGCCGTTGGCTCTAGTGCTGTTGTAGAGATCTCGCTCACACTCATAACAATCACAGTTTGTTACGCGATGTTTGTTTTTGCAAGTTGACATTGATTCCCCCCTCCCTTGTAACTGCTCTCCGGCGGTGCTTTTTGTGTGCAGAGTTGCACATACGTGCGTGGGCATGCGCGCGCGTGTGTGTGTGTGTGTATATATATGTGTGAGCAGGTGCGTGCGTGCTGACCTAAATGTGCTTACAGGGTCCCTCTGTTCATAAACCAGTGCACTGAAGCGTGTCACACATGTAATGCTGTGTAATGCTATGCAATGCTGTGTAATGCTATGTAATGCTGTGTAATGCTGTGTAATGCTGTGTAATGCTATGCAATGCTGTGTAATGCTGTGTAATGCTTTGTAATGCTATGTAATGCTGTGTAATGCTGTGTAATACTATGTAATGCTGTGTAATGCTGTGTAATACAATGTAATGCTGTGTAATGCTTTGTAATGCTGTGTAATGCTATGTAATGCTGTGTAATGCTATGTAATGCTGTGTAATACTATGTAATGCTGTGTAATGCTATGTAATGCTGTGTAATGCTATGTAATGCTGTGTAATGCTGTGTAATACTATGTAATGCTGTGTAATGCTGTGTAATACTATGTAATGCTGTGTAATGCTTTGTAATGCTGTGTAATGCTATGTAATGCTGTGTAATGCTATGTAATGCTGTGTAATACTATGTAATGCTGTGTAATGCTATGTAATGCTGTGTAATGCTATGTAATGCTGTGTAATGCTGTGTAATGCTGTGTAATGCTATGCAATGCTATGTAAGGCTGTGTATCGCATTGGCCTCACCAGCTTCCTCTTCTGGTCTGATTATTTACGACTCTTAAACTGAAGTAGTTCCTTCTATTTGTGACTCATTTGTGTTCAGTCACGTCCCCCTCGTTCTACTGATCCTGACTTTGAACTCTACGTATTTATCTTCGTTGGTAAATTCCCGTTAGAATCGTGTATGTCGTCATCATGTCTGCTCTATTTTTGTTTTCCTCCAATATTGTCAGGAAATGTAGATGTTTATCTCTCAAAATGTTTGGTAATATGTTTATTGTTTGTGATGTGTGTCTATGTATGTATTAACACGATGTACTGAACGGGGTGAGAATAGCTTGAGCTACCTCATCCCTTTGTGTGTATTGTACCTCAATAAACTTATTTCAATTTCAATTTCAATTTCCAATATCGTCAGGTCGAGTTCCCTCAGTGTTATTTTTTCACAATTTAGTCACCTTAGCCATGAAACAACCTTATTATGGATGTTCGGGCCTTGTATACTCTAGTTTTGTTGTGTATTTAGGTAGAGGGTTCCAAACCAGAGCGGTATACTCAAGAATAGGTCTTATATATGATGTATATAGCATTGAGGAACATCTTTGATGTAAGGTCGTGAAAGTTATCCGTGCTGGCGACGGTGTTCTGTTCTTCTCTCTCTCTCGCTCTCTCTCTCTCTCTCTCTCTCTCTCTCTCTCTCTCTCTCTCTCTCTCTCTCTCTCGCTCTCTCTCTCTCTCTCTCTCTGGGTGAGTGAGGTGGCATCAGACCGTGTTGGCGAGGTCTTGGAGTGCCCGGGTTTAATTGCCACAAATGGATCAAAGGGGGGTAGGGGTTGCCCTTTCAGATTAGTACCAACCAGGAAGGCCTATGCCACCATCCTTGAGTTTTGATTGGGGGACATGAGTAATGTGGTTTAGGTGCAGACTGTAACAGCAGCAATATTCTTGACCTGTTACAGTACAGGGAGTGTAGCAGAAGTTCTGTCACACACACACACACACACACACACACACACACACACACACACACACACACACACACACACACACACACACACACACTGTAATCAAACTTAGATATCATCCTTTCACACCCGTTTATACCAGAGTGACACTGACTAGTTCCCCACGGGGATCAGTAGGTAGATCGCTCCCTTATGCTGTCTGAATCAGGCTTAGGACCAGACGATCAGCCGGGAGGCCTGGTTGGTGACCGGGCCGCGGAGCCGTTGATAACCCGAAACCGCCACAAGATAGGCTAGGGAGAGCAAAAAATAAACTCGAGCACAATCTCACAATGTTGTCCACCAAACTTCACTTTTTTTCTTCACTTCATTACGTCTAGCTACTGAGCAGTACTAATTGGCGTCATAAAGGAGCTTTTATTACTCCCAGGTAGGTGGTCTTGACTACGTCTCGAAGAATACGAGTCTGAGAACTGACTCCTTATGGGATGCCTCTTGTTCCTCTCCATCTCCTCTCTCACAGTGACTGCCGTTTATGTTTTCGAGAACGTTTTGGCGAGATTAGTGCCCTTTCTGTTAGCCTCACAGTCTAGGGCGAGATTAGTGCCCTTTCTGTTAGCCTCACAGTCTAGGGCGAGATTAGTGCCCTTTCTGTTAGCCTCACAGTCTAGGGCGAGATTAGTGCCCTTTCTGTTAGCCTCACAGTCTAGGGCAAGATTAGTGCCCTTTCTGTTAGCCTCACAGTCTAGGGCGAGATTAGTGCCCTTTCTGTTAGCCTCACAGTCTAGGGCGAGATTAGTGCCCTTTCTGTTAGCCTCACAGTCTAGGGCAAGATTAGTGCCCTTTCTGTTAGCCTCACAGTCTAGGGCGAGATTAGTGCCCTTTCTGTTAGCCTCACAGTCTAGGGCGAGATTAGTGCCCTTTCTGTTAGCCTCACAGTCTAGGGCGAGATTAGTGCCCTTTCTGTTAGCCTCACAGTCTAGGGCGAGATTAGTGCCCTTTCTGTTAGCCTCACAGTCTAGGGCAAGATTAGTGCCCTTTCTGTTAGCCTCACAGTCTAGGGATACGCATCCTTCCCTATTCATCTTTATCATAGTCACTCTGTCGTGTTGGGGGGTAGAAATAGCCTAAGCTACTCTATCCTTTGAGATGTATTTATTGCTTATCTCAATAAACATACTTGAACTTGAACTTGAACTCTGTCGTGAAATTTTAGTGACCTAGATCAGCAAGTTTTCCCTTCATGCTGTCCATGAGTTTAATGGCTATACTGAACCTGCTTTCCATTCATCTTTGTCGTATTTTCTTCGGGAATTGTTTGAGATTAGTCTCACTTTGCATTTGTGTTCGACACTTATACTGAAGATGTTTCCTAACGCTCGAAGCGTCGCGGCTCTGTTGTGAAGCTATGGGTTTCAACTTTAGGCCTCAGTCCCTTAGTATTACCGTATTACATTAGACCACAGCAATTCTTCAATTGTTTCTTGCTGCAGTGTGGTGAGGTAGACTCTCCTATGTCCTTTAGTGCCCCCCTCAGTTCCGGAATTTTTTTGTCGCATATCTCTACTACTGCTAGATTCAACGTGGATTTATTTTAGGCAGTGTGTGGGTCATGGTTAAGATGTATGCATTATTTTGAATGTCTTTGAGGTTTCTGAAGATTACTCTGGTATCGGCTAATTCTGCTACACTGCAGTCTGAATCTGGATTAAACAGTATATAATTCTAATTCTTGAGTTATGCTTTTATGATGACATACAAATAATGTACTGAAAATCTATCTAAACTATCTCAGTTATGGATTTATTAATATAGTTTTTGATTTGATTATTGTGTTCCTCCTGGCAACAGATTTTGTGAAGAAAAATATTCTCCCTGGGTGTTTATGATTCAGGAGGATGATGTTCTTTTGTTGTCTCTGGGCTGATGTGCATCTGTTAATTCTTCATAACTTATTCAACCACTGGAACTGGTCGGTAGAGCAGCGGTCAGCTGGTCGGTAGAGCAGCGGTCAGCTGGTCGGTAGAGCAGCGGTCAGCTTCTTGCAGGATCTCCATGTCCCAAATGGATGGACGCAGTTCATTGACTTGTGTCATCGTGTCCCAGCTCCAAGGCTGTCCTCATATGTGGCTATGTAGGGTAGTCATGCTGGCTTAGCTCTTTCTATTCATAATTACTGTTTCTCATAACCTGAAAATTTTCTGTGATAAAATGTTGTGCGTGTGTGTGTGTGTGTGTGTGTGTGTGTGTGTGTGTGTGTGTGTGTGTGTGTGTGTTCCTGCTCGTCAAGGACAGAGCCACAATAAGCTTATTTACTTGACAGGGCATTTTGAAAATTTGGTCAGCTGGTAATAACTCATATTTAAAGGTGACACTGAATTTGCTTTATACGACAACCTTATTTGCTGCGTTCTGTTTAAATATTCTTTTTTTTTTGCCGAGCGCGAGAGATATGGGAGTGAGAGAGGGTTGTAAAAGTAAGGGTAGGATGCGGGAGTGGTAAGAGTGGGGTGAGAGAGAAGAAGGGTGAGCCAGTGAGAGTGAGAGCGTTTGGGTAGGGTGAGGGAGCTAGAGCTTGAGAGAAGGGCCTTGGAATATAGAGGAGGAGGTGGGAGAGAGAATGGTGGGTAAATGAGAGGGAGAGAGGAAGGTAGTAAACATAGAATCAAGGGAAGGGGGATGAATGGGGTGGTTGCCAGGAGGGGGAAGAGTTGTTGAGGATGGATTGATGAGGTACATATAGGTGAATTTAGCTTATAGTATATTTTAAAACGAAATCAGTTCAAGTATTTTTTAAATTATCATTTAACATTTACTTTCATTTGCATGATTTGTATATTTTTTTAATAAGTTAGAGCTGCTCTTTTTCTTTACAGTTACCTGTCGAGGTTTGGGTTAACCAAACACTGAATACCATTGTGTTATTAACTATTCATTACCAAGATGAATTATCTTGTTGATGTGACGTTTAGGAACCTTTAGGAACCGAACCCCGGATCTCAGGACTATCCAGCATGCTGTCCACTCAGCTACTAGCGCCCTGTGTGTGTGTTTGTGTGTGTGTGTTGCAAAGATCTACGATACGCTGGTGTACATTACTATGTGGTTATTGTCTCGAGTACGCATGTGTACACAATTAGCATGCGTGTAGCAGTCTGCGATACACCTGTGCGCGTGGTTGACATGTAAGTATTGATGCTCTAGCTTATTAAGAAGTCTCTCTAATTAGCTGATAAGTAAGGGCGCTGTAGTTCCTTTCAGGAGAGACAGGTATGACCACTTGCAAACAGGAAAACAGACAGGCCAGGAGGGCTGGCACTTTTGATGTGCAGAAAATCCTGTCAAGCTGACAGGCTTGATTGGATATGGTGGGCAGCTTGACAGGCTTGACCAGCGGACAAAGCAGCAGTTCTGGTAGGCCTTGACGGGTGAACACGGCGGGAAGATTGGCAGGCTAGACGAGCGGCCATGGCGGGCAGGCTGGTAGGCTTGACGAGTGGACAGAACAAGCTGGCTGTCAGACTTAATGAACACACACTCCTGACATAATGGCGGACAAGCAAGCGAGTATCTAACACACCCATATATCAGGCGTCCTACAAGGGGGACAGATTATCATCTGGGAGGAGAAAGAGCCACTGATATCAACCAGAGGGAAGAAGGGGGCGACCAGGAATCAACTGGGTTGACTGCACGGGGAACTATCGTAGGTGACCACTGGCCGTGTTGACCCGACGCAAGTCAATGCTAACAAGGTCAGTGGCCGCCTGTGTGCGAATTGCCCGTGTGGAGAGGTCTCCCGGGGTGAGCCCCCACGTGCCTCCCGCCCTTGTAATATGCATATCAGCATGGCTCCTAGCCCGAATGGTGGGGGGGAAGCGACCTCTGCACTGCGTTGCGACAGGGCAAGGGAGGGGAAGTGGACGGAGAGAGCGCGGGAAGGACGGGGAAGGAGACTAAAGGAAGAGAAAAAGAAAGGATAGGGGTTGAAGGGATGGATTTCTTAGGGGTTGAAGAGGCGACTCGAGAAATGAGCATGGGCTGTGAGATGTGGAGGGAGAGAGAGAGGGACGGAGAGAGGGAGGGATGCTCTATTAGGACAGGTTGGCTTCTTAGTGGAGTTTACTATGAGGGAGATCTAACCAGGTATGATGTTGCCTTCATTTTTTAAAAAAGGGAGCCGGTCGGCCGAGCGGACAGCACACTGAACTTGTGATCCTGTGGTCCCAGGTTCGATCCCAGGCGCCGGCGAGAAACAATGGGCAGAGTTTCTTTCACCCTATGCCCCCGGTTACCTAGCAGTAAAATAGGTACCTGGGAGTTAGTCAGCTGTCACGGGCTGCTTCCTGGGGGTGGAGGCCTGGTCGAGGACCGGGCCGCGGGGACACTAAAGCCCCGAAATCATCTCAAGATAGCCTCAAGATAGGATGGAGGGAGAGAGGGAGGGAGGAAAGGAAGTCCAGGCTCCGGAAAGGTTGGTCAAACGCCTTGTAGGAGGTTAGTGGGTGGGGCGAGGGGTAGGTAGAAGATTTACTGCCACTCCCCCCCCCCCCCTCCACCCCCTAAGTCTAATGATAGAGATCTAGTCTCTCCTTCAAAAGGTTTGTGCTGTGTGTGAGCGCGTACTCACCTATATGTGCTCTCATAAATGTGTTTACCCGATGGAACTCTGTAGCGTCTTATCAGTCTTGTCTTCTCTAATGCTCTTGATTTATCTGCTTGGTTTATCTACTTTTATTTGGTTACTTGGTTTATCTACTTTTATTTGGTTACTTGGTTTATCTACTTTTGAATAGATTTGTTGTTTCATTCTACTTGTAATTCATTTCCTTTGCCCATTCAGTCACTACCTTTAGGCTTCTCTGACTATTTATTGTCTTCATATATTCATACGACTCATCGAAG
This sequence comes from Procambarus clarkii, assembly GCF_040958095.1. NCBI lineage: Eukaryota > Metazoa > Arthropoda > Malacostraca > Decapoda > Cambaridae > Procambarus > Procambarus clarkii. The sequence continues at coordinate 11,872,125 of NC_091156.1, read as the reverse complement.
ACTCATCTGCCTTTCACATAATATATCTCTTTTAAGCTGATCACGTTATCAAGTTCACTAAGAATCTCTTATGTCGTTATCAATTCTCGATTCCGTCAGGTGCGAGCTTCGTAGCGTTCCTCAATAAAGTTTCTCAGTTTTCTGTTAAAGTTGATTTTCTGTAAAACTTTTCTGTCAAGTTTTCTGTCAAGTTTGGCTGTATAATTCTTCAAGTTGGGTTCTACGCTGGATCGCCATGAATGAGCCTGACATACGTTACCTACAGAGTATTATGAAGCCATCTTTACTAGCTTTTAAATGCTCATCTTTTTATTGGGCAATTATATGTTAATAATAATTGTGTTTATTCGTACGTAAACCCATGTCTCTTGGCGTGAGGAGTTTCTGTTAGTAGGCCGTGTTGTGTGTCATATCGGAGCGTCAGTACGTTACCAAGGAACGTACGACGTTGCCAAGGAATTAGCAACTGGGGAAAAAACATGCATTCATTGTTGTTTGACGTAGCGAGAGTAAATGTCTTGCAGAGGATGGGCTGGGTTTTGTCTCGCATCTTTGTACATTGTTATAAACAAATTACAGTTCCTCAGTAGCAAACCAGTCTGCTGTCTGATTAACCATGCTGTAATCATTACTTCAAATTGCGAGCTGCGGCGTCTAACAGCCAGGTTAATCAGACCATCAACCAGAAGTTCTGGTCAGAAATCGGCCCGCGGAAAGGGAGGGAGTGGCGCAGGGGGGGAAAACCTTGAACCTCTGAACCTCTGAGGTTCTGAGGAACCATTGAACCTCTGAACCACCTCCTAGTAACCTCAAGACAGGTGAGGTCTTACCCGGATTTCTTCTGGTAACGTTAAGCGACAGCTGAAGACGACAGCTGTACGGATGTGAGTGAGGTGCACTATCCGGCCATTAGAGTTGTAAACAACAAGGAGACGACCACAAAGATAACGAGGCAGGGAATTACAGATCGACAACGTGAGTGGGGTCTAAAACCTGTAGTGATATGAACATTATGACGTCATAGTGACGGCATAATGCACACCATATATATAAAACAACATTTTGTCTTGTTTTCGTTGGGTTTGTTTATAGAGGTAGCGGTGACGTAGAAGGGGTACATAATTCTCTCAGATCTTAGACCCTACTCGACGACGACATTTAAGTCAACTGATTTATGAAGCTGTCCATGTAATCCAGCGGTGTCTTAGGCCAGTGATGGATCATCTTTATCTGTCTTTACGACTATATGCTTGTCATGGCCTCTCCTCCCAAGGTTTTTATTATTATTATTATTATTATTATTATTATTATTATTATTATTATTATTATTATTATTATTATTATTATTATTATTATTATTATTATTATTATTTTCTACCACAAACGTGGCCACACATTTACAGTGCTAACCAGAATATATACATTTTCTTCTGTCCTCCATAAGGTGATCTGTGTTGAACCATCTCTCACAAGTCCCGAAGTCATCTCAAGATAACTTCAAGATAACCTCAAGAGATAACCATCAGCCGAATTTTGATGGCCATACAGGCTTACAGGCCGACGCAACGAAAGTTTTACTGATCTCCTGTCACCTGTGCCGGTCGGGAGCCGGTCGGCCGAGCGGACAGCACGCTGGACTTGTGATCCTGTGGTCCTGGGTTCGATCCCAGGCGCCGGCGAGAAACAATGGGCAGAGTTTCTTTCACCCTGTGCCCCTGTTACCTAGCAGTAAAATAGGTACCTGGGTGTTAGTCAGCTGTCAAGGGCTGCTTCCTAGGGGTGGAGGCCTGGTCGAGGACCGGGCCGAGGGGACACTAAAGCCCCGAAATCATCTCAAGATAACCTCAAGATAACCTGTTCCCAAGCTGAGCTGCGATAGTTAGGAAAAACAGCTTTTGAATTCACTGAAGACCCATGGGAGGTCTTGTCGGAGATCGGGCCGCGGGGACGCTGATCCTAGGAACCCTCACAAGGTAACCGCAAAGTAAGACGATGCCCTTCTCACGTTGCTCACTTAAAGTAAACAACCGCAGGAGATGGCTGCGGTGAAGGTTAGGTTGATTCATGAGGATTGTGATGCACCCACTGAACACATCTTTTTACTTTTTTGCTGGTACTCGGCCTGCTGAAGTATTTATGGTGAATGTAATCATGGGTTGTGAGAGGTTGTGTGAGGTGGTGGTATGGGTAGGCGTGGGGCGAGGAGGGAGGATAGGGGAGACCTTTAGGATGGCGTTGGTTGGGCAGGAGGATTGGTGTGAGTAGGGGGAGCTAAGGACGGGCGTGGGGTCTTGAGCGGGCGTGGGGGTGGCGATGGGCGGACTTGGTGGTATGGGGTGGACAAGAGGGCGGTGACCGAGGGGAGGTGGGTCAGTTGGGTGGAGAACCGGAGTGGCTGGTGGGAAGGTGGTGGGTGGCATTGTCTGTGTAGGTGGGAGAGAGGCGAAGTGGGCGGATGTTTGGACAAGTGAGAGGCCAGGGGGTGACGGAAGAGAGGGGGGTGGGGGGGGGTGGAAGGGTGGAGTGGTTGGTTGAGGATAGTTACTGGGATAAAGTGCTGGGTAGTGGCTGTGGCCAGTTTTTAATGGTGATGATTAAGTATAATAGTGGTGGATGAGCTGTGGTTGGCGTGGTGGTGATTTACACAAAAGACTGAGGTCTAAGTCCTAAGTCTAGAGTTAGTGTTTACTTAATATTCCTATCTCGAAGAATGGCTTGTAGCGCCTTACCTTGAGTTGGTGATCTGATCGAGCAGGCTGTTAGACGGCGCTGCTCGCAGCCTGACGTATGACTCCTTTGAAAGTGTTCATCAAATTCCCTTGTAAACACCGCGAGAGGTCGGCCAGTTATGCCCCTTGTGTACAGAGAAGGAACTACTATCATGAGAAAGCGTCAAGCCATTAAGACTACATAGCACTTGGAAGGGGATCAGGATAAGGATTTGGGATGAGACGGGGGTGACTGGGTTAAGGAATCGTCCCGGGCTGTAGTGGGTATGTGGGCCTGCGGGCCATTCCAAGCAACAGCCTGTTGGACCAAGCTCTCACAAGGCAAGCCTGACCTCGGGCCGGGCTTGGGAAGTAGAAGAACCCCCAGAACCTTACCAAGTAGGTATCAAGCAGGCTAATGGTGCCCAACCACTGTGTTGAAGTCCTGGGCCCTTAATGTTGAAACCGTTGCAATATCTCTTAGCGTATCTTCACATTTCAATGGAGCTATACATTAACTATTATATATTCTATTATAGTTACAATGATAACCAGTCCTTCAGGGCTGCATTAAAGAACTGTTATATATTTAACTATTTAGTGTATGTATGGGTTATATACATATGTCATAGGTTATATGCCCTTGTCATTATATACATATGTATGTATAACCAACCAGGTGGCTTGTGTATTTCTACAGTTCAGTTGTGAGGTATTAGGTAAGAGGAAAAGTTTTACTAGTGCACATTTGCTCCCTTCTTCCTTCTAAACATTGAGGGAGTGAGTAAAGGGAGGGGATAGGTATCGGGTTCCCTCACTTAAGAGAAGTGAGGTGAGGGAATGGGTGGAAAATAACAATCGTCTCATTACATATTAAAACGTCGGATATAAATCAGTTACGTGATATCTGTTGTATAGCGCTGAGATTATATTTATTTAGGTTAGCACGTCTGTGGCCACTGGGGTCGGAAAACAGTAAATATAGGACATGGTGCAATATAACGCTGAGGGGGATGGAAGGTGGGCCTGTTAAGCGGACCTCACGACCCTAGAGTCTCCCTCACGTCGATACCTGTCTTGTACACGGCTCCATAACTTCCCTGTAATGACTCTTAATGGTGACCCCCCTTCCCCCTCGCCTGCTCCCTTCTCCCTTGCTGCTACCTTCTCTTCTGTTCATACATTTCCCATCTGTAACCTTTTTTTCCCCACCACTGTTCCTTTTTCTTCATTTTCTCCTCGGGGTGTTTTCAGCGTCCTCTTTACATCTCCCCCTAACTCTCATTCTTCTCTCAGTATCCCTTATTCCCCAGTTCTCTTCCTTCCCTTCTCCCTCATCTTTACTCAAAAGATGAGTAAATCCCAGAATCAGACGGGAATTGATTCACTGGGACTTGAATCCTTGGGACTTGAAAAAGTCCCAGAATCAACTGGGACTTGATTCACTGGGACTTGACTTGCCTTCAAAGTTGACCGCCGGTACTATGGGGAAGATCATTCATGGGGGGTTCAGGAAGACATCCATAGCATCCGAGTGTGTATATGTGAATGATATATTCATCTGTAGACACCCATATACGTTGAAATACACGAGACAAACCTTACAAACGCTCTTAGCTCTCTTGATAAAAGAGAGCAAGATAGGCTGCTTACTTACCAAACGCACACACATGGTATCAGCAAGGCGGATAACGCTGTGACCTTTGTTTTCGTCTCATTGTTAAGAGAGTTTAGGCCGTCGTCGTCAGACTCGACCCGGAACTGAGGACCACCACCAGGCTGCTCTCAACGCCCATATCTGTTGGTTATATTTACGCTGGGACTTGATTCACTGCTGTGCCCACACCACCACCGGTGGTAGGAGCATGATCTCACTCCCTTGTAGTCACTGATAAGACTGCCCTACCATCACCGCAACTACTTCCATCTCCCATACTACCACCAGCCCACAACCACCTCTTCCACTCTACATCATCGCTTCTGACCCGCATTCTGGAGGGAATGACAATGTGAATAAGGGCAGTCAATTTGACAGACAGTAGAATAATTGGACGTTGGTGAAATGTGGAAACGCAGAAGTTTCGAAGAAACTTAAGGAAATACTTGTACCCTGTACGGGCGGTCAATAGTTGGAATGTATTGAAAGAAGGTGTGGTAGCCACCACCATTCACAACTTTAAGGCCAGATTTGACAAAGAATTCGAACGCCAATAAAGTTAAGATATAAAGCTGCGTCTCCCTGACAGGGGGGCCTCAACTACAGGTCGAGGACCGGGCCGCAGAGACGCTAAGCCCCGAAATCATCTCAAGGTATCCTCTCCCCCGCCCCCGTTGTCACTTGAGGGGGGAGGGCCAGTGAGGGTCGTGGAGGGACGGGTGATTGGCGGGGGGTGGGGGGGGGTCGTGGAGGGGGGAATATGAAACCATACGAAGAAATATTAAGATGATAAGAAAAAGAAATGGAAGTTGTGATAATGAGGTGAATTCTACAATGAGTGACGGGGCTCTGAGCACGCTTTGTCTTCCGTTCTTACTTGATATCGGCGAGTGGGTAGGTAAGGTGGTGTCCAGAGCCAGGTAAGGTGGTGTCCAGAGCCAGGTAAGGTGGTGTCCAGAGCCAGGTAAGGTGGTGTCCAGAGCCAGGTAAGGTGGTGTCCAGAGCCAGGTAAGGCTGTGTCTAGAACCCGGTTAGGTTGTGTCCAGAGCCAGGTTAGGTTGTGTCCAGAGCCAGGTAAGGTTGTGTCCAGAGCCAGGTTAGGTTGTGTCCAGAGCCAGGTTAAGTTGTGTCCAGAGCCAGGTTAAGTTGTGTCCAGAGCCAGGTTAAGTTGCGTCCAGAGCCAGGTTAGGTTGCGTCCTGAGCCAGGTTAAGTTGTGTCCAGAGCCAGGTTAAGTTGCGTCCAGAGCCAGGTTAGGTTGCGTCCTGAGCCAGGTTAGGTTGCGTCCTGAGCCAGGTTAAGTTGTGTCCAGAGCCAGGTTAGGTTGTGTCCAGAGGCAGGTTAAGTTGCATCCAGAGCCAGGTTAGGTTGTGTCCAGAGCCAGGTTAAGTTGCGTCCAGAACCAGGTTAAGTTGTGTCCAGATTCAGGTTAAGTTGTGTCCAGAGCCAGGTTAAGTTGCGTCCAGAGCCAGGTTAAGTTGCGTCCAGAGCCAGGTTAGGTTGCGTCCTGAGCCAGGTTAAGTTGTGTCCAGAGAACCTAGGATGCTATCATGGTGATGGCGTAATTATTCCTTCAGCATGTATTGCTTACGTTTTAGATTGAATTAGAAACCGTAGCTGATGTGTTTGTAGTGTTCGAAGTCCCTTCAAATGACCTTAATATTACTCAACCCGCTCCTCTAGTTGCCACCTCTCCTCTTCCGTGTCCCACCTCTCCCGTTTATCCTTTTCCAAAATCTCACCTACTTTCAAGTGTGCCCTTTTCCTCTTCTACCTCTCATCACTTGTAAACCTCATCCGCTCTTGCATTCTTCCTTCCACTCTCGTCATCTATACGTATCCTCCATCTCTCTCCCTCTCTCTCTCTCTCTCTCTCTCTCTCTCTCTCTCTCTCTCTCTCTCTCTCTCTCTCTCTCTCTCTCTCTCTCTCTCTCTCTCTCTCTCTCTCTCTCTCTCTCTCTCTCTCTCTCTCTCTCTCTCTCTCTCTCTCTCTCTCTCTCTCTCTCTCTCTCTCTCTCTCTCTCTCTCTCTCTCTCTCTCTCTCTCTCTCTCTCTCTCTCTCTCTCTCTCTCTCTCTCTCTCTCTCTCTCTCTCTCTCTCTCTCTCTCTCTCTCTCTCTCTCTCTCTCTCTCTCTCTCTCTCTCTCTCTCTCTCTCTCTCTCTCTCTCTCTCTCTCTCTCTCTCTCTCTCTCTCTCTCTCTCTCTCTCTCTCTCTCTCTCTCTCTCTCTCTCTCTCTCTCTCTCTCTCTCTCTCTCTCTCTCTCTCTCTCTCTCTCTCTCTCTCTCTCTCTCTCTCTCTCTCTCTCTCTCTCTCTCTCTCTCTCTCTCTCTCTCTCTCTCTCTCTCTCTCTCTCTCTCTCTCTCTCTCTCTCTCTCTCTCTCTCTCTCTCTCTCTCTCTCTCTCTCTCTCTCTCTCTCTCTCTCTCTCTCTCTCTCTCTCTCTCTCTCTCTCTCTCTCTCTCTCTCTCTCTCTCTCTCTCTCTCTCTCTCTCTCTCTCTCTCTCTCTCTCTCTCTCTCTCTCTCTCTCTCTCTCTCTCCAGTCTTGTCTTCCCCTCCTCTTGTGCCCCCTCCCCATCCCAGTCCTCTATCCATCCCCTGCGATCATTTAAGGAATGATCTTTAGAGCTGTAATTGTCGAGGACTCGGGCAAGCGGTTTTAGCGATAATGGCGGTGATTGTGAGACTTTTAACGATTGGGTGTTGTTTGGTTTACGAGGCTGTGTGCGAGTGGTTGATTGGGGGTGAGGTGGAAGCCGGAGGGGCGGGGTAGGAGGAGAAGGGGGGAGAGGTTAATGGGGGAAGGGGGGACCTGTGGTGCTAGAAGAGAAGTTGTGTTTGTTTAGGATAATGTGGTATGGATCATGTTTATAAGGAGGAATGAGCATGCTTGTGATGGTAGGGGGAGAGGAACTAACCTTGCGGATGAGGGGTGTTTGTGTGCTGTAATGGAACGGAACTTGGTGGATTTACGCACCAGGAAAGAAGTGTGTTGGATTTATTTATTGGGGGGGCAGGCTTGGAGGGGGATGATGACGAAGGGAACTTGGTTTAGCCGTAGGGCAGGTGTGCTTGCTGTGGCTTGGCAGGTGAGAGAACCTCACTGAATTTATTACTCAGAAATGTCGGTGATTGTTTTACGTATATTCCCGTGGAAGTGCATCCATTGTCTCCTAACAGGCAATCTTGGGTCGTAAACCAGCTTTTTTGTTATATATTTTATGTGGTTGTGGATGATTTAAAGCCTTCTGAGGTGTTTGATAAGGAAAGGGAGCTGAACCTCACACAATAAGATATTCGACTACATTGGTGAAAAAAACAGCAGCAGCAGCGACAACAATAGCAGCAGCAGCAGCAGCAGCAGTAGCAGCAGCAGCAGCAGCAGCAGCAGCAGCAGCAGTAGCAGTAGCAGCAGCAGCAACAACAACGACAATGACGATGGTGATTGGGCAAGTGTGTGTGTGTGTGTGAGAGATCCAGGGAAGGACAGTCTGTTCAAAGGAGCCTCTCCCTCGTCCCACGACAAGTGTTTACCTGTAGTTCGCCTTTTAAACATAAGCCTCAGGCAGATTACAGGTGGACGTTTGCGACACCTACGTCCTCCAGTAGTTAAGATCAAGGCCAGGGGGTCACCAACCCAAATATTATGAATTAGAACAAAATAAGGCAAGAAGCTGCTTGTGTTCACGAGATGGGGACATAATCAGGGGAATTGAGATGTTGTCTAATTATTTACTCTGAATTACTGGTATACGCCACATAAACTATGAGGATGAGGAGGGGATATTTTGCAGGACCCACCGGCTCATCCGGCTGTGTATTAAGTCGTTACCGAAAATTGCCTAGTGAGTTATTACCCCCTTCTTTTTGTCTTTTAGTTTTTTAATATAATGTATGAGGAAGGAGATCGCTTGCATCTTAGTCTAGTAAATGTAGAGCCTTTGCTGGTAGGGGTGATGCTGGTGGGGGTGGTGGTGCTGGTGGGGGTGGTGGTGCTGGTGGGGGTTGTGGTGCTGGTGGGGGTGGTGGTGCTGGTGGGGGTGGTGGTGCTGGTGGGGGTGGTGCTGGTGGGGGTGGTGGTGCTGGTGGGGGTGGTGGTGCTGGTGGGGGTGGTGGTGCTGGTGGGGGTGGTACTGGTGCTGGGGGTGGTGGTGCTGGTGGGGGTGGTGGTGCTGGTGGGGGTGGTGGTGCTGGTGGGGGTGGTGGTGCTGGTGGGGGTGGTGGTGCTGGTGGGGGTGGTGGTGCTGGTGGGGGTGGTGGTGCTGGTGGGGGTGGTGCTGGTGGGGGTGGTGCTGGTGGGGGTGGTGCTGGTGGGGGTGGTGGTGCTGGTGGAGGTGGTGCTGGTGGGGGTGGTGCTGGTGGGGGTGGTGGTGCTGGTGGGGGTGGTGGTGCTGGTGGGGGTGGTGGTGCTGGTGGGGGTGGTGGTGCTGGTGGGGGTGGTGGTGCTGGTGGGGGTGGTGCTGGTGGGGGTGGTGGTGCTAGTGGGGGTGGTGGTGCTGGTGGAGGTGGTGCTGGTGGGGGTGGTTCTGGTGATGGTGGGGGTGGTGGTGCTGGTGGAGGTGGTGCTGGTGGGGGTGGTGGTGCTGGTGGTGGTGGTGCTGGTGGAGGTGGTGGTGCTGGTGATGGTGGTGGTGATGCTGTTGGTTATACCTCTGACACTTCTGCTGCTGTTACTCATACAATGGTTTCCAGTGATGCTTGTTTTAGTAAGGCTGTTACTCCTGTGTGTGTAAGTTGGGGTGGCGGAAGATTAAGGGAGCGAGGGTGCTCGAACACCCGTACACTCACCATACCGTACACTCACCATACTGTACATGTGACCAATGTGAGCCGTTCACTCCATGGAACACTGGGCATCTCGCCAGTCATGGGATTAACCCTACAGACCAATCAGTGTCCTGGGGCGCGACTGGGCGTGATTGATTGGAGGAGTCCAAACGATCATCTGATGAACAGCTGACGTAAATACCAGTGATGAATCGTCTCACGAAGACATACTCTATAAGAACGTTTTTTTTTTTAGTATATTTATGTACATCGTATTTATGCAGCTACCTGGTTGATACCTGCTTGATGAGGTTCTGGGAGTTCTTCTACGCCACAAGCCCGTCCCGAGGCCAGGCTTGACTTGTGAGAGTTTGGTCCACCAGCCTGTTGCTTGGAGCGGCCCGCAGGCCTACATATCCACCACAGCCCGGTTGATCCGGCACTTCTTGAAGAAAATACATCGTGAGGATATCCTCAAGAACATGAAAGTGAATAAAGTCATAATAATGCTACATGTATCTCATTCCGGTAGGACTATAGAGTCTAAAATCTGAACAGCCACAATCTTCTTTGAACTGTTCAACCTCCCAGTTGTTGACCACTGCCATGACATGGTAGTTCTTAAGGACCCGTAAGTGAAACAAGAGCTATCCAACAGTCACCCAATCGTCTCAACCACAATGTTATTGATCCACAAGTGTAGAATCAGCCATCTGGCACGTGATTAACTGGAGAGCTTCCGAAGGGTCGTAAACCACAGGTCAATTGGGGTTATCGCCGATTTTACAGCCTCTCAGTGTGTGCCTCTTCTCACCCCTGATTGCTTAATCAATTCTAATCAATCATCCGATTCTTATATATACCCGTCAGCGGGATTTGTGTCGGCGGTGCTAGTGTTGTGTAGAAGCGACAAATGGTGTTATTGCACACGGAAGGAAATACTGGAAAAGTAGGGAGATGGATCTTTAACTTCCTAACGAACAGAACCCTTGAGAACGCCTGGTTGATCAGTCCAGCAACCAGGAGGCCTGGTCGACGACCGGGCCGCTGGGACGCTAAGCCCCGGAAGCGCCTCAAGGTAACCTCAAGGTAAGGTAAGCCAGAGTGTAATTGTCAGCACAGTACAATCCGGGTCATCCACCGTGAAAAGCCCAGTCAAGGTATCGTTATTACTCCAGTACTTTTTCTCGTCCTCATATCAGACAGACAACGATGAAAACACTGTATCATCATTTGCAAATGACTCTAGAATTTTTATGAGAGTCCACTCAGCCACACCCTGAGTGTTTGTGTGTGTATGTGGAGTGTAGGGAGGATGGAAATGGGGGAGGGGTGGGGGGAGGGACTGCAAAGTGTCTGCCGCGAGTATAGCCATGATTGGAGCTTGTGTGCGTGTGTATAGACTTTTACGTTTGGACGTACATGGCTATCTTGTGGGCATGTATACGATATCCGTGTATGTTCAGGTGATGGATATGGGAACTGTGTTCTGTCATAAATTGTGGAGTGATTGCTCCAGGATTTTGGGTACACTTGTGTGGTGTTGGCTCTCTCTCTCTCTCTCTCTCTCTCTCTCTCTCTCTCTCTCTCTCTCTCTCTCTCTCTCTCTCTCTCTCTCTCTCTCTCTCTCTCTCTCTGAGAGAGAGAATTTCCTCTTCCTATCAAATGATAGATGGACATGGACCAGACCTCCAGACGAGAGCTGCAGCCGTCTTTATAGTGATTGGCTCAGCTGGTACCCTCGGGGATCGTTCCTCCATCTGATTGGTTGTGGTGGTGCTCCCAGGTGCCATTTCTTGATCTGATTGGATGAAGCAGTGTTGGTTGTATCATGATTGATGGCCAAGGTGTCCTGAGGTGTGGGAAGGCATTCCTCAAGGCTGCCCTACACCTGGGGAACTTATGTAGGTGCGTGTGCTCGCGCGCACACACCTGACCAAAGAGCCAGAGCTCAACCCCCGCAAGCACAACTAGGTGAGTACACGCACACACACACACACACACACACACACACACACACACACACACACACACACACACACACACACACACACACACACACACACACACACACACATACATATGAGGAAGTGATGTGGTGGAAACTCCATACACAGTTTCAAGAGTAGATATGATAGAGCCCAATAGGCTCAGGAATCTGTACACCTGTTGATTGACGGTTGAGAGGCGGGGCCAAAGAGCCAGAGCTCAACCCCCGCAAACACAACTAGGTGAGTACACACACACACACACACACACACACACACACACACACACACACACACACACACACACACACACACACACACACACACAACAATATTTTCGAACCAAAATATTATCAAAGCCATTAAACTTTTTTATATGCATGTATTGTGTAAAAAAATACTGTTGGAAAACTATTAGTTAGAAACAGTCATCGTAGTGATAATTGTGTTATTTACAAAATACCTTGTAAAGGCCGTAATAAGTTTTATGTAGAGCAAACATCTAAAGATTTGAAATTTAGAATTTCGCAACATAAATACTCAGTAGGACATGACCAACTGTCTAAAGCTTTGTTTGTTCATTTGTCTGAAAGTTCTCAACAGATTGACTGGGAGAGGGCTTCTTCAATATTGAATTGTAAAAGCATTTTAATAGGATCATTATTGGGTCTGCTTTAATACTGATTACAAAATCATGTAATATGAATATTAGCAGGGGTTTGTATAATTTAGATCTATTTTTGATTGATCATTTAAAGGGCGATTTGAGTAGGATCATTGATACACATTTATCTCACTAATACCTTATTAATATCCAATTATCTCAGTAAAGACATTGCACCTCACTTCACCTCTTTCCTCCCCATATATCTACACCCACTAAATTGTATATCCACGGGCTCACCATACCCTGTGCTACATGGACATTTCGTAACAATTTTCGTTCTAAGTAGCTAAATCTAAAACAACAACAACAACAACAACAACTGTAAATCCATCCTTCTGAAGTTGTATTATTAAATACGAAAGTACCTAAGGAAATTCCTGTCTTAATCATTCCGTCGTAGTCTGACACTGTCATATATATATATATATATATATATATATATATATTATTAAATATGTCCGAAAAAGTAAGATTAATAATTCTAACACGAATTTTCTCAATCTTTCGTACATTACGCTTCACTGTTGGAGGTAAATCAAAAATCACTTCTCCAAAATTCATTTTTATTTCCAGTCTGACGCGACACGGGCGCGTTTCGTAAAACTTATTACATTTTCAAAGACTTCACAAATACACAGTCTTTGAAAAGTCTTTGAAGTCTTTGAAAATGTAATAAGTTTTACGAAACGCGCCCGTGTCGCGTCAGACTGGAAATAAAAATGAATTTTGGAGAAGTGATTTTTTATTTACCTCCAACAGTGAAGCGTAATGTACGAAAGATTGAGAAAATTCGTGTTAGAATTATTAATCTTACTTTTTCGGTCATATTTAATAATATATGTCTACAGGAAAGACTGCTACCAAAATATACTAATATATATATATATATATATATATATATATATATATATATATATATATATATATATATATATATATATATATACATATATATATATATATATATATATATATATATATATATATATATATATATATATATATATATTTATATATATATATATATATATATATATATATATATATAGCCACAATAGCGAGAGGAGGAAGCGTGAATAGGCGAGTGTAATTAACTTCGATGTCCTTATTCAAACTGCGGAAAACAGTAATGAGGATTAATTTCGCCTCCCTGCTGCGTACGCGTGCGCGCACACATGCAGGCACATTACGCAGACAAATCTCTCCATCTACCAGCAGTTGGACGAAGAGAGTGCGGACTACAGTTGGACGAAGAGTGCGGACTACAGTTGGACGAAGAGTGCGGACTACAGTTGGACAAAGAGTGCGGACTACAGTTGGACGAAGAGAGTGCGGACTACAGTTGGACGAAGAGAGTGCGGACTACAGTTGGACGAAGAGAGTGCGGACTACAGTTGGACGAAGAGTGCGGACTACAGTTGGACGAAGAGTGCGGACTACAGTTGGACGAAGAGTGCGGACTACAGTTGGACGAAGAGAGTGCGAACTACAGTTGGACGAAGAGTGCGGACTACAGTTGGACGAAGAGTGCGGACTACAGTTGGACGAAGAGTGCGGACTACAGTTGGACGAAGAGTGCGGACTACAGTTGGACAAAGAGTGCGGACTACAGTTGGACGAAGAGTGCGGACTACAGTTGGACGAAGAGTGCGGACTACAGTTGGACGAAGAGTGCGGACTACAGTTGGACGAAGAGTGCGGACTACAGTTGGACGAAGAATGCGGACTACAGTTGGACAAAGAGTGCTGACTACAGTTGGACGAAGAGTGCGGACTACAGTTGGACGAAGAGTGCGGACTACAGTTGGACGAAGAGTGCAAAAATGCTCAAACGACCACAAATCACTTAATAATGGTCAGAATATTTGCTTATTCAAGCACCAATGACCTGGTTGTTACTGTGTTGGCTAAATTATTAGTTAATAAATCAACCACTGACAGTTTTTGAGCCCCGCCTTGGACTGGACGGTAGAGCGACAGTCTCAGTTCATGCAGGTCTGCGTTCAATTCCGGACCGTCCAAGTGGTTGGGCAGTATTCCCTGCCCTCCCTCCGTCCCATCCTAAATCCTTATCTTGAACCCTTCCCAGTGCTATATAGTCGTAATGACTTGGCGCTTTCCCCCTGATAATTCCCTTCCCTTATTTCAAGCTGACAACCAAAGCGTAACTCCATAGTCTCCTGAGACTGATGAATGTCTACTATTAGTTGGTTTGTCAGTCATAACTCTCCATCACTGAGCTCATTACGGGCTATTCATGCCCGTGCCTCCTTTTGGGTGGCTTAATCTTCATCAATCAATCTCTAAACTTATATTGATCTCCTTAGTGTCTTGGGAGAATATTGCTAGTGACTTGTAGCTCAGTGGTTCATGTCTTATATATAAAGCTGAGAATAGGTTCAAAATGGTGACTCTAACTACACCTTCGGCAATTGTCTTATGCAGTGGCGAAGTAACCTTTGCTTACATTCGATGGTGTCTTCAAGTCACCTAATTGGAACTATAATTCTCTAGGTGCAGGCGATGAGTCACAATAACGGGGCTAAAGTAAGTTGACCAGACCACACACTAGAAGGTGAAGGGACGACGACGTTTCGGTCCGTCCTGGACCATTCTCAAGTTGATTGACCATTCTCAATCGACTTGAGAATGGTCCAGGACGAACCGAAACATCGTCGTCCCTTCACCTTCTAGTGTGTGGTCTGGTCAACTATAATTCTCTACTTGGACTTGGAACCTTTCACCGAGTATTTTGCAAAGTCTTCATATTGGCCCGGCTATCCCTCTCCCGACCGTCCACACACAACATTCCACCGAAGTGATTTGTGTTCAAGTTTGGTTGTGGGCATTTTGCTGTGTAGTTCTCGTGCTCTGCGCCTCCCTCTCAACGCCTAAGTATTAGTTTCCTGCTCTTCCAAAAATGTGGCTGTTCTTTTTCACCATATTTTTCTTCCACACCCTTTTATATCTCCTTTTTTTTTTCTCCGGCCTGTAATTGTGGGTTGATTACAGGCGGAACCATAGGGGTTAAACTCAAGTCTCGCAGGCACATACTGGTAAGTGAGAGAGAGAGACAGACAGACAGACAGCTGAGGTTGATAGCTGAGGGCCAGCGCTGTGGAATCGTAATCCTAGGGTCCGGGTTCGATCCCTGGTGATGGCAGAAACAAAATGGGCAGAGTTTCTTTTACCCTGATGCCCCCCTGTTACCTAGCAGTAAATAGGTACCTGGGAGTTAGGCAGCTGCTATGGGCTGCTTCCTGGGTGTGTGTGTGGAAAAAAATTAGTAGTCAGTAACAGTTGATTGATTGACAGTTGAGAGGCGGGCCGAAAGAGCAGAGCTCAACCCCTGCAAGCACAACTAGGTGAATACAGAGCCAACGAGCGCGCTCGTGGCGTAACGCGAGCTTTGCACCAGAAAAAATGCTGTTAGTTGAAAAAAGAAAACATGGTCGCGAGTTCACACCGATGTAAAAGCCTTTTTATTTTGCTGGTGAATTTAGCAGACGAAATTCCCCCATGTGTTTACCTTTGTCAGTGCCCTTGCACTCTACACCCGCGCACTCTACGCCCCCGCACTCTACGGCCGCGCACTCTATGCCCGCGCACTCTACACCCACGCACTCTCCGCCCGCGAACTTGCCCGCTACGCCCGCCGGCACTCTCGCCTGTCCCTAAACTTGCAAAGCCACCCGCGTACTCGAATTGTCATCTCACATACACATTCACACATCTTAACTCCCCCCTCCCCCGCTCCACACACTCGCACGCTCCACACACTTGCACGCCCCACACACTCGCACGCCCCACACACTCGCACGCCCCACACACTTGCACTTCTCATAATGTTGATACAATTGTTCCGTAGCGTACCTATTGCACCTCTACTTTTCAACGTTTAGTAACACTAGTGCTGTTTATTGTGATGGTTGTTGCACACAATCAGCCCAGTTCGACGCTAGAGAAATTGTTGACCTGGAGAACGTGCAAGGAATTTTAACTGGCCGAATCCTTTTAGTAAAATATCTGAATTACTGAGACCACTTGAAAGCCGTAGATTTAAGCATCACAATTTACACGTGGAGGGAGAGATTAGAGGGACTGGTTGCAAATCTAAAAACTGGAATGTCCCAGGATTGATCTAGTGTGTTACTTGATCAATCAAGTAACAAGTGTGAATCAAGAATCAATCAAGTAACAAGTGTGAATCAAGAATCAATCAAGTAACAAGTGTGAATCAAGAATCAATCAACTTGAGAATCATCGACTTGAGAATGGTCCAGGACGGACCGAAACGTCGTCGTCCCTTCACCTTCTAGTGTGTGGTCTGGTCAACAACAACAAAAAAATCAATCAAGTAACAAGTTTAACTAAACTTAAGTGTGGGAGTTTAGGTTACGGTATCGTCACCACCGTCTGAGTGTGGCCTGGTAATTCAAGCACCATCTATGAGTCTGAACTCAAACTCCCCTAGTATTGGATGCTACGTAGACAACGCCATCTATTGGTGGTGGCGTGACAGCGGCAAATGGCTCTGGTTTCCTGCCTTGGTCAGACAGAGAGATCGTTGTGGATGACCTCTGGTGGTGGGCGTATCAAGATCAACGCCACCTTGGTTGTGCTACGAGCATAATGTCAACTCCCTAGTGAATAAGTGTTACCTCCTGGTTTTCCCAGGGTACCGTCCATTTAACTGATGAAGTTTCATGTCCACAGAGGAGACGTATGGAGACAGTCGTATTGATGAGGGCAGTTTACCTTGGGCAGTCCGCGTTCTCTTAACTTGGTCTTGGAAGACGACTAAGTAAACCGCCGCCGATCTGAATCAGTGTGTAAACTGCTGGTTACGAAGTGTTGGAAGAGATCGGTGTACCCCTGGATTGGCGTAGGCGAGTAATGGACGACAGTGAGGTACCTGTGCCTGTGTGGTGCCAGGGGGTTCATTCGTATTGGTTGTTTTGTGACCCCGTTCAGCATGTGGCTGAGGTCCTCTGCCAGCGAGTGACTGGAGAGCGATATTGGGGTATAGGCACCTCGTGATACTGTGTTGGTGGGCTGGCCCACGTAAAAGGTGAACTCGCCAGTGTTTCCCAGTATGTGTGGACAAGGTACTGAGCAGTGGAAACGCTGGGGTTGGCGAACATTGCACGTGAGCGCTACTGGTGTCCTGAGTGAAAGAGACACAACTGTAAATAAGTGTAGAAATGCTCTATTTTAATATATTTTATCGGTTAAGGTAAATACATTGGTGAAGGGAATAGTGTTTTGTTCAACCCCCCTTTATTTATTCATTGTACTATATAGCCAAATCTTGAAAGCGTACTACCGACTTGGGGTCGGATACTACTAACAAGGTTCATCCATCAAGAACCCGGTTACTGGTCCTTAAGTGATTGTAACAAAGGGTTTGGGCAACCACTTACGAAACCGCCACATCTTTCGTCAACCATGGGTGGGGGGGGGGGAGTTCTTTACATTTTTTATTAAATAATTTGAGCGTGAAGTAATACGAGGTTGTGTATAACAATAATAACTATGGATTGTGAAATGTCGATGCTTGTAAACTGCTTAATAAATGTGACAGCCGCCGTGAATTTTAAAGGATGTATGGGTTTCGTAATGCGTGGATGTGTCTGTTAGCTAGATGCCCCTTTGACCAGGCCAACTGGTTGGTGGTCTGGTCAACCAGGCTCTTGGACACCACTGCTCGCAATCTGACGTATTAATATACAGCCTAGTTATCAGATATCCTTTGGAGGTGTTTATGAAGTTCTCCTTTGAACACCGCTATAGATCGGCCACCTGTTTCGGTGTCCAAGATGGAACTGAACAAATGTTACAAAGTGCAACCTGATCAACTTGGTTACTATGTTTGACTGCGTACAGCGACTTATAACAACCTGGTTGACCAGGTCAACCAGACTGGTCAACCAGGAATCTAACCAGAAGTCCTGGTTAGATTCCGGGCCGTAGAAACATTGATCCTCGGAACCTTGTTGCTTCTTATCTTCCTTACACTTTAGCTTCTTCCCAGACCCTCCCTCTAGCTATTTCCTATTATTCCCATTTCCAAGCTGATTCGCAAGCCCCCTCACCTGCTTCTCAGTCCCCTCTCCTGCTTCCCAGCCCCCCCTCACCTGCTGTCTAGTCCCATCCCCCTCACCTAGCTACTTACCAGCCTTTCACATATCTGCTTCCCAGTCCCTAGCTACTTCCAATCCCTCTCACCTAGCCACTTCAAGCCCCTCTGATCCATCTAGCTGTGGTGTACGTAAGTCCCAAATAATCCCAGAGCCAAAGCCTGGTGCACGTCCGGTCGCATCGTAAGAGGAAAAACTAAATAAATAAATAAACTTCGTTCCACGTCTGTTGTTCCCTTTAAGTTTGTTTTTGTAGTGGGGGTTGATGGTGGTAGTTGGGGTGGTGGTAGTTGGCGGTGGATAGTTGTGGCAGGGGTTCGGGCAAGTCCTTGACGAACTTCAGTGCGAGCTGATAGAACCACTTTTTTTCTTTCTTGTGTTGAGGGTGAAGTAAAGCAGAAAAAACTGAAACCGGACCAAAAAGACTGAAATGGAAGGTTAAGGGCGGAGGGCCCTGTACCCACACGCGGCTGTAAGAAGTTTGGTCAATATGTTGGTGGTGTTAACACAATCAAAATGTCATTTATCATAGTTAGAGACAGTCTCTACTCTCTTTTCTCTCTCTCTCTCCTTCTTCTCTCTCTCTCTCTCTCTCTCTCTCTCTCTCTCTCTCTCTCTCTCTCTCTCTCTCTCTCTCTCTCTCTCTCTCTCTCTCTCTCTCTCTCTCTGTGTTTTTATTCGACCACCTCTTCATCCATCTTTTCCCACCTCACTATCTCTCCTGAACTCGTACATAGTTTCCCTCCTCGCCCTTTCCTCCCACTGGGCCAAAGGGAAAGGCAACACACTGATCGCTTGCGTTTCGCTCACCGTAGGTAATAAATCTGGACTCTGCCTCTGACACAGTTTTAGTGTAGTCCATTAAAAGGAGTAGTAGCAATACGAGGAGCGAGACCTCAGCACACCCGTTGTTTACAAGGATTTTACAAGGAAGGTCCCCCCAAAGGGGGACCAGCCCCCCCCCTTGGGACTAGCTAGGACGACCCCCCCCAATGGGCTTCCCTCCGGACTAACTAGGACCCCCTCTCTCCCCTTCGGGCCTCCCTTGGGACCAACTAGAACTCCGTCGGGCCTTCCTTGGGAGTAACTAGGACATCTTCATGGGCTTCCCTCAGGACTAAATAGGACCTCTGAGACAGGCCGAGGGCCTCAGGGTGGTCTGAAGGTTGGCGCAGATCGCGAGTCCCGTGGGGTCCCGAGGGGTCACGTGGGGTCCCGTGGGGTCCCGTGGAGGGGCCGTGATGGATGTGTTGATTATACACCTCCGACGCACACCCCTGGCCAGGGAGGCTATGGTCGCAGTGTTTTTGTTATTGTGGTAGGCGGCAACATTAACGAATTGGAAATAATAATAATAGAGCTAATAAAAGTAATTTAGATGTTTTCCCCAAATAAAAGATAATTAAAAGATGCTAATAAAAGATAATTTAGATGAGTGATTCTGTGTATGAAGTTTGTGTATATATCAAATGAGGATGTGTATTCCTTATATGAAGTCTACTACACGTGTGTTTTAATCTACAATTTAGATGTTTTGTATATAATACTGTGGCCTGGTCGACGACCGGGCCGCGGGGACGCTAAGCCCCGAAATCATCTCAAGGTAACCTCAAGGTGACAGTGAATATGAGCAGCATCCTCACTGTCCTGTGTGGCAGTGAATATGAGCAGCATCCTCACTGTCCTGTGTGGCAGTGAATATGAGCAGCATCCTCACTGTCCTGTGTGGCAGTGAATATGAGCAGCATCCTCACTGTGTGGCAGTGAATATGAGCAGCATCCTCACTGTCCTGTGTGGCAGTGAATATGAGCAGCATCCTCACTGTCCTGTGTGGCAGTGAATATGAGCAGCATCCTCACTGTCCTGTGTGGCAGTGAATATGAGCCCCATCCTCACTGTGTGGCAGTGAATATGAGCAGCATCCTCACTGTCCTGTGTGGCAGTGAATATGAGCAGCATCCTCACTGTTATAAAATGTGAATAACTAGGAATAAGCAAAAATGCATGCTAATGTTTTCAATAAAGATGTTAATAATAATACTAGGAAATAATGATGCCATTCGGAATCGATCCCCTATTGTTCATGCAATAGATTTTCCATCGTGCATGATCTACCAGCTTGTTAGTGGCAGCAGTCCAGTTTTCTGGGAGATAATTTCTTACTGGTTGCTTCAGGATACCAGATCAATGGCCAGGGGATGTAGCAAAAGTTGTATTGGGCCAATTAAACTAATGTATTAAACTGTATTTACATTTATATCATTGTTGAACCTATGACTGCGTTAGCAGGCGATGAGCCACAATATCGAGGCTAAAGTATGTTGACCAGACCACACACTAGAAAGTGAAGGGACGACGACGTTTCGGTCCGTCCTGGACCATTCTTAAGTCGATTGTGAGAATGGATTTGAGAATGGTCCAGGACGGACCGAAACGTCGTCCCTTCATCGTCTAGTGTTTGGTCCGGTCAACATGACTGCGTCAAGCTTCTCTTGAAAGGAACGGGGAAACAAATCGATAGGTTTCGGGCATTTTATTGGTAGTGCAGTTGATTGCCTGGCCAGTCAATGGTAATGCAGTCTGATCAAATATAATAAATTGTATTAATTTTTTATATTTTTTTATAATTATCCTAACAGGACCATTTTTTTGCAGGTGAGAATGTGGCTCTGACGTAAACATGAGTGCTGTATGAGGCTGAGGTGAGTAAGTTGTAAACAGCCCGTCCTCTCGACCATTCACAACGCCACTAAAATGATGTGCTAATTCCTCTAACCTAACCTAACCAAGGACCCACGCATAGAAAACGGGACATCACGTCAATTTTGCTACCCCCTTCCCCCCAACCAAATTATTTTTAATGCATCATTTTGTGGCTTTAGATGTGAAAATACTATGCACTGTTCGAGAAGACGAGTGAGATGGGAAGGCCAGTAGTGTGGGGTAATTATATCCAATGTCCAGTGGAGGTTAGTGTGGGGGTGATTATGACCTCGAAGGTGGTAAAAGAAGGCACCTCCATAGTCGCCAAAGAAGGCGCAACTCGATAGTCTCCTGAGACTGATGGATGCCTACTGCTTCTGATTATGGCCAGTGGAGGTAGTGTGGGGGGGGGTGGAGTCTGTACATGGGACACCCATGTACATCTTCACGCAGTCCTTATCTCCTCTTCCATCCTTCACCTTACCATCCCCTACCTCTTTTTCATCTTCTTTTTTTCATGTAATACTTTCTCTTTCACCTCTCCTATTTTCCCTTCCTTATTTTTCCTGTATTCCTCTTTTTTTCCTTATCATTGTTTGGGTTATCTTCCTCTTCGTTTTCTTATTCTTCATTCTCTCCTTTTTCCTTCTTCCTCACCACCTCCCTTTTTTATCCTCCTCCTCCTCCACTTCCTCTTCTCACGTCCCGCCCCATCCTCAGTCTCTTTCCCCCCCCCCCACTCCTCCCCCTTCTCACCATTCCTCTGCCCCAGGTGGCCACTCCCCTCTGGGTTGTCGGGGGACAAGGCAAATAAATCACCCCTCAGCCCCATCCCCTGGTGAGTCTGGCTCCCCCGTGGGGAGTTGAACCCGTCCCCGGAGATTTTCCCAGTCCCATCACGTGACCTCAGTGGCGCTTGTCGATAAAGGTCATAGATGCGTTGGGTCACAGTGGGGCCAGTTGTAGGTCACGGCGACGCGTCTTCACTCGATTAGGGTCACAGTCAGGTCACTTCTTGCCTCGTCGTTAAGATGAAGGAACGACTGGTAAATGCTGAAGTTTGAAGGACATTCCTTTTGTCGGTGAGTGGCTGGGAACGTGAGGGAAGGTTAAGGGAACGGAGGGTTTGTATCCCGGTGATCGTTATGTTGGTTTAGTTGACGATAGTTGTCAAGATTACCAGAGATTCTTGGCTTGGTCTCTCTCTCTCTCTCTCTCTCTCTCTCTCTCTCTCTCTCTCTCTCTCTCTCTCTCTCTCTCTCTCTCTCTCTCTCTCTCTCTCTCTCTCTCCCAAGTAAATGAAGACGAGCAGCTAGGCTCTCACACTCTAAGGTCTTTAATAACTTGATCCAAGAAAACAGACTGAAGAAAGAAATTCCCGAGGGCCTTTGTTCTTTGTGGGGCAGAAATGTTCAAAGGGAACGCTAACCCTCGTACTTACTGTGTGTGTGGTGGAAAAACAGCGGCCTGTGAAATATTCCATGTATTTATATATTTATATAATGTTATATATTAGTGTATATGTATAGTAGAAAATGCATTTTTGTTTATACGAGATTGGAAACCAGACGTTTGGAGCTAGCCTCACCCATATTTGCAGGGTGAGTAGTCTATGGTACAGGACGGAGGTAGGGTGGTTGGAATTGAGCCCCCCCCCTTCTTTGCGTGTAATGGCTAACTTCGCTAATTTTCAATCTCGCTAAATAAAGAATCCATCATTGCTAAGCTTCAGTCTAGCATATTAGTTTCTCTTATACATAACAAAAACTAGCATTTATTATGTTGAATGCTATTGAGGTTGATGACGGTATTTAATGAAAATGGTTACAGGGATGAAGAGAATGAAGTGAGATTAGAGTTGGTGGTGTAAGGTAGGGAACTAGGTGAATGATAGGGAAGGTGGAGAAGGATAGGGAATGTGGTGAATGGTAGGGAAGGTGAAGGGTAAGGAAAGTGGTGAGTGGTAGGAATGGTGGTAAAGGGAGTAATAGGAAGATGGGGAGAGAGAGAAAGAGAGGTGATAGGGAATGAGAGACGAAAGAGGCTGGAAAAGAGGACCCATAGCCCAGGAGAAAGCACATACAAAGCATTAGAGGGGATTTTTAGGTTCCCCAATAAAGTTTCCATGTTCCTCTGTCCTACTACCCACTTTTATGTTTTTACTTATATATATATGTATATATATATATATATATATATATATATATATATATATATATATATATATACATATATATATATATATATACATATATATATATATATATATACATATATATATATATATATACATATATATATATATATATATATACATATATATATATATATATACATATATACATATATATATATATGTCGTACCTAGTAGCCAGAACGCACTTCTCAGCCTACTATTCAAGGCCCGATTTCCCTAATAAGCCAAGTTTTCATGAATTAATGTTTTTTCGTCTACCTAACCTACCTAACCTAACCTAACCTAGCTTTTTTTGGCTACCTAACCTAACCTTACCTATAAATATAGGTTAGGTTAGGTTAGGTAGGGTTGGTTAGGTTCGGTCATATATCTACGTTAATTTTAACTCCAATAAAAAAAATTGACCTCATACATAGAGAAAAGGGTTGCTTTATCATTTCATAAGAAAAAAATTATAGTAAATATATTAATTCAGGAAAACTTGGCTTATTAGGCAAATCGGGCCTTGAATAGTAGGCTGAGAAGTGAGTTCTGGCTACTAGGTACGACATATATATATATATGTATATATATATATATATATATATATATATATATATATATATGTATATATATATATATATATATATATGTATATATATATATATATATATATATATATATATATATATATATATATAGGTGCCAATGTGGGGACCCATAGCCTCGGAGAAGAAAATAAAAAGTAATCAGAGGAGACCTTGTGGTTTCTCACTGAACACTAATATTATCTTCTCCTACCACCCCCATTCTTTTGTATGTATACATATATATTTACTTTATTTGAACTTTGTTACAAAAAAGGAGTTACATATGGGTTACAAAGATGGTTATCATAGGTTGTCGAGTTCCTCCAGCTCCTCAGATGGCGGGCAGGAACCCTGGATGCAGTGCGCATTTCCCCTCTGTATCGCCACACTGAGGCGCTGGAAAAGAAAGCTTGCAGCTCTCGGGTCCCTTGTTGTTTCAATGAGCCTAGAACCCAGTTCCTTCAAAAAACTGGTAGCACTTTTACCCCAGGCGCCGAGTGTCTCAGAAGCAATGTTGGACAAAATTATAGTGGTGATCCAGTTCTCTATACTTACGGGATTTGGCTGCTTCCCTGTGGGTGGCAGCGCCACCTGGTTGTGCAACACTGAGGTTAATGTAGGTGTTAGCCAGGGTTGATACACACGTGTAGTCCCATACCAACTGCTTGCCATTCTTCCAGGGGTTCACTGTGATACCATCTGGGCGACCAATAAGAGCATCAGAGTTACGGGGCGTTAGGTAACGGGGCTCTCTTTCAGCTGGGCATCCAGCTGTGGTGAGGCTCCTCTTGATGATGTCGTTAACTTCACTGTGCCTCGAGTGCCATCCCCCTGTGCTTTGGCAGAGTAGGCCATGGTGGCCGTACCTGTCAGCCACCACCTCGCCGCAAATACACCTATATCTGGTGTGGATTGGGGCAGCAAGGCGGAGGGCCACAGCAATTCGGAGGGCGTGTGGTGTGAGACGCGTGCCAGTTGCCGACATTGGGGTTGCTAACAGGAAATCCCCTGCATGTGGTGCTGCTACTGCTGTGAGGCGAGCAATGTCGTGTTGTGTTGTTGCAGCACCCAGGCACTCTGCAGCAACTTGGTCTACAATGGGACCAGCCATATATATATATATATATATATATATATATATATATATATATATATATATATATATATATATATATATATATATATATATATAATGGTCCCAAGGATTACCTTTTCAACAATACTCTAATGCTATAATGATCCCTAAGGGATTCGAACTTAGGCTGCCAGGATAAGTGGATATAGTATGTGGCTGCTATATAGTTAGTGGTTCATACCTTGGAGGCCTGGGATCGAATCCTTGTGGGATCATTAGAATATTGTTGAAAACTGATGCTTGGGGACCATTCAAGCTGAATGCATATTTTGTGATATTCTGATAAATTTATTTATACATATGCATATAATACGATAATAATATAACATAGTCAAAATCTTCATAGCCTGCTGATCAGGAAACTTTTTTTTTATCAAATAAAAAAGAACGTAATCTTGGCTGTTTCCTCCAAGATCATTTGGCATTAAATGTCATAACCTTTTCGCCCTTGTCTCCTAGGCGGACATTCAGACACATACCCATCCCCCCTTCCTTTACATTGATAATAAAAAATACTCAAATCCCTTGTTCCAGCCATTTGCATTTTTAACTCGATCTCATGAATTGTGTATGAGTGTTCCAGGGGTAAAGTGGACGCTGATTGGGCACCTGGGGTAAGGTCCTGGTAGGCCTGTGACTGGTCCGCAGATATCCCCCATCAGGTTCTGGTCCTGGTGTGATGACTCTTAGTGGCCAAGAGACAAAATCTGTCGGTTCTTGTCTCTTCTTGTCTGTTGCTGCATTTCTGTTGTGAAACTTCTCTGGTTTCTTGGAAGTGGCGGAGGATGTTGTGATGGCGGAAATGATGATAATGAGGTAATGTTAGTGTTCATTACCTCATTACCTCATGAGGTAGTGGAGTATTCCACTACCCACATTAGAGTGGGTAGTAGAGAATGATGCTGTGAAGGGAGGCTGTTGCATTTCCATAGGACAGACACCATACGCCACCTGTTGTTGTTTTAGCTACTCGGAACGAAACGTCCATGTAGCACGGGCTATAGTAAGCCCGTAATAAGCTCACACTAAGCATCACCCTCCTAGTCTCCAGCCTGCTTCCTTTTCACCCCTACGCCCCCTTCACCGCCTACTCCCCTTGTCCAGGTGATCAGAGAACAGTGATTGTAGGAGATGATCGCCTCGTACGGCTGTAGGAGGAGGAGAGGAGGCACAGTGGCCGCGAGCTGGGGCGTGTATGGCAGCGCTCGACGGAGAGGCCGCCTGTCACATGTCTCCCTCTGTAAATTAAGGATCGTGATGTATGAATTCCGTCTCCCTCCTGGTGGGTTGGGAGGGAGGGGAAGAGAAGACAGGAGGGTGGGTGGCTGTGAGATGGGGATGAAGGGAAAGACGGACAGGATTTTTGTTTTTGTTTTTGCTGTACTTGGAAAATATAGTATGTATTGGTGAATGAAGAACGAAGTGCTCGCTCTGTGAGCTTGCCCACCACGGCCCACGCCCAAACACACGGCCCACGCCCACCACAGCCCACGCCCACCACAGCCCACGCCCACCACAGCCCACGCCCAGACACACCCATCACGGCTCATTAGTTACACAGCCCCCAGTCACCCATCAACCTATGCCGACACCCAGCACCTACAGCTTACAGAGAGTTCAAACTTCCTGCACCGCTCGACTGGCCTGTCGTTGTCAAGGCGCCCCAAAACTTGCGCTCCTACATGCTGGCTCTCTCTCTCCCACCGCCTCCTGGAAGAGGCGGTGGGAGAATTATATTCGTCTTGTTTGACGGATTGCTTTCATTTTTTCCACACCTTGTTATTCAATTTGTTTAATTCAATGACTCACCGTACGTGCGTGCGTGCGCGCGCGCTTGTCAACATTTTCTACTTCCTGTGGAAGGTCCTTGTTATCCGACCTGTCATTTTTCTTGCAGTCGTGACAGCTACTTTATGGTGTTCTGTGAAGGTAAGGTCTTCTGACATAATTATACTCCTAGGTCCTTTACGCTCTTTTTTCGTTCTATAGTGTGATTTGATTCCGTTTTATATATGGTTTCCGTCTTTAAATTGTAATTTTTTCCATAACGCAGGAACTGGAACTTATTCTCATTAAACATCATATTATTATCTGTGGCCCAATGAAAGACCCGAAGGAGGTTTGCCGTGTCCTCTATATTATCTACTCGCATGGAAATCAAATTGTCATCCGAAAATGATGATACAGTGCTGTAGTTCCCGTCTCTTCAGGTTTGTAATATTAATGATGGTAATACCATTAATACCTATTACAGAATAACAGTGAAGCTAATGCATCAAGATTTGAATTGAGATTTCATTTGGGAAGCAACAATTGTGATAAAAAACTACATTACTCTGAGGAACGCGTAGTTTTTCTCTTGTCACTTATGACTATTTTCTCTTTTCACTTATCTCACTATAACTGTCCATCATTCCCTCCCTCCCTAACTCCCTTACTCTCTACTTAACCTCCCTCCCTTCCTGCCTCCCTACCTTCCTCCTCCCATCCCTCCCTCCTTCCTTCCGTCTCCTCCCTTCCTGCCTGCCTGCCTCCCTCCCTCTCTCCGTGGCGGGCCGGAGCCGTGTCTCCCCTATATAATATCCTCAGCACATTACCGGTGCCCACACGACCACGGCAGTCCCAAAGCTTCTTGTGTTTCTCACTAGGTCTCACCCCCTCTCTCACTCACACTCTCTCACTACCCCCTGCCTCCTTGCCCCCATTCTTAGGTTTACTCCCACCTGAAAAGACACGTTTTCTTCCCCGTCTTCCCCCCTTCCCATTCCTTTACTCGGTTGTTCCTTCTCCTATCTCTTTTCGCCTCATTTTCTCTATCTCTGCTGCATCTCAGCTTTTTATTTTAATTTGGCTTATTTTGCCTGTTCTATTGCTGACCCACTGTCTCGGTCTCTCAGGACGGTGTCCCTCTGTCTTGTTCTGTCTCGTCTGTCCTCCCTGCCTCTCGTCTGTCCTCTCTCGACGGTTCCTGTCTCTCGTCTGATTTTCTCTTTCGTCTGTCCTCCTTCCCTCTCTTCTGGGTTCCCTCCCTCTCGTGTTTCCCCCTTCCCTCTCGTCGGTCCTGTGTTCCTCTCACTTATCCTTTCTTCATCTCCACCTCCCTCGCCCTTCCCACTCTCCTTCATTGCCCTCTCGCTGATGGTCGTTCGCAAATCGGCTGGTGAAGTGGAAGATAGCGTGACAGGTCCATTCCTCCATGGGTGCTCCCCACAGATATCTCATCCACACGGCTCCCTTTTTCTTCCCTTCTCCCTCTTCCTCCTCACTACTCTTCATCTGCTACTCTTCCCATCATCTTGGAGTTGTCGTGTCTTGTTGTGTCCTTCCCTCCTGCTGCTATCATTCCCGGCTGGTTCTCTCTTATTTCTTCCCTGATCGTTCCCAGGCGGTGGTAGATACCTTGCGATGATTCTTTTTGTTGTATACATTTTTTAAGCTTCTCTCTGGGGGCTTTTCAACATGTTACTATCACGTGTTACAATTGCAGCTGAAATAGGTTTATTGCGATATAAATACATCCACAGGGATGAGGTAGCTCAGTATAACGTGTTCATACACACACACACACACAAGTCGGGGGGAGGGTCCCCGAGATGTAGGGATGGGGGTTGGGGGCGTGTCCCTGCCCCACAAGTCATTCCATCATAACATCTACACAAACATCTGGGTGTGTATAGGTTACACAATATTAATCAGTAGACAGTCAACATATTTTGAAATACACGAGAAGAACCTCACAAACACTCCCTGACGTAGAGAGAACACTCTCAACTTAGTGATCAAACACACAAACATCGTGTCAGCAAGGCGGACAGTCTGCCTGCTATCATAATTCACTCTATATTCCATATTTTTAAATGGTTTCCTTCACTTGCACATGTGCTCGCTGCTACCTTTCGTCCTGCCTTTCGTGTCCCCTGTTTCCCTTCCTCCGTCTCCCTTCAGTTTCCCCCTGCTTCTCTTCTTTAATCGCCTTTCCTTCTCCCTCTCCCTCGAGTCTTCCATTCATTATTTTTATTTACGTACTCACTTGCAGTGCTATATATATTATTATTTTTATCCATAGTTTGTTGTTTGTGATTTTGTTCGTGTTTATGTTCCTTCCTTTCGTTTCTTGTTTTATATGAAAACATTGTCTGAATTACATTATTCATCTGAATTCGTTAATTATTTCTGTTATTTCTTAGCCATAGGAGAGCCGGTCGGCCGAGCGGACAGCACGCGGGACTTGTGATCCTGGGTTCGATCCCAGGCGCCGGCGAGAAACAATGGGCAGAGTTTCTTTCACCCTATGCCTCTGTTACCTAGCAGTAAAATAGGTACCTGGGTGTTAGTCAGCTGTCACTGGCTGCTTCCTGGGGGGTGGAGGCTTGGTCGAGGACCGGGCCGCGGGGACACTAAAAGCCCCGAAATCATCTCAAGATAACCATTGTTGTTGTATCTTGATAAACATAAACGGCGCCTTCATTCCCCTCCCCCGAAAAATTAATGAAATAAATTTTACTTATTTCGTTTTTCCAATTTTCAGTTTATATATACTACGACCTTCCCGTATAGATCAACTGCAGCCATATGTTACCCGGTTCCTCCTGGTGTTTTATAATCTGCCGTGTTTGTCTTTGGGCGTGAGTGGTGGAGCCTTCGGCTGTTATTCCTGCTAGTTCATACATCACGCGATATTTGTCTTTCTCTCTCACTTCTCTGATATAGTGTACCACCACCAGTCCCTGATTGTCCTTCTTCCTGTCTGTCTGTCTGTACCGTGGTGGCCTCCCTGTTTTCCTCTGTCTGTACCAGCCCGTCCTCCCTGTCTGTACCACCGTCCTCCATGTCTGTACCAGCCCGTCCTCCCTGTCTGTACCACCGTCCTCCATGTCCTCCATGTCTGTACCAGTCCGTCCTACTCTGTCCTCCTCCATGTCTGTACCATCGTCCTCCCTGTCTGTACCACCGTCCTCCATGTCTGTACCGGTTCATCCTGTTCATATTGCCTTCTTTGTATTATCCAGTCGTCTTGCAGGTATTAAATGGCATTTTTATCATTGTTATTACTACTTTTCGACTCCCCATTAGTCCTACTGGAATTACACCGTCTGTCTTCTGCATTACGTAGTATTCTTATTGGTATTATTTCGTTTTAATATAGCATTATCCTGTCTCTTTGTTACACAATATCCTCGTCTCTTCCTACCTGAAAGGTCACAGGCGAGGGTCACATGAGGGCGTGTTGGCGTGACCACTCTTCCCTCCTTGTGCCTCGCCGCTCACCGGCTGACTGACAAGCTGAAGGCTCATGCCTCCCTCCCCCATCTTGGCCCCTCCCCTCTCCTTCAGCCCCCTCACCTTCCGTCTCCTCCCCCTCCTTCCTCACAGCTCCGCAGGAAGATATTTTAACGTGTCCTGATTTGTCAGTTCTCTCAAGGCTGTGAAAATGTATTATTGTGAGAGTATATTCCTTCGTATACGTCGCAGGGAACCATGTGCAGAGATTGAGTCAACATATATATTTTGTTTAAAATTCAATCGGTTTTGATTCATTTTGACGTTGGAGTGTGTGTGTCCATTTTGAAGAGGAATGTGGTTTATGATGTGCTGAATGCATGCGAATTTCCTTTTGAGGTAAATGTCGGCACTGCACGCGGGGAGGAGCTTCACTGCCGCCGCTCAACACTTTGTTAGGGAGCCGTTGTGCCCACGATCTTGTTTGACGTATTAAGTCAACATGGAAAAAATCGCGGTGGATAGACTGAGTTTGTTTAAAATTTAGTGTCGGATAGATCTTTTGTTTAACTGTAGTTTTTGGTGATGATAATTCCGCTTCGGATCAGGAAGTCTGTGCTAAGATTTAATGAAGTCCCATAATTGTTGATCCTCTAATTGTTGTCCAGTAATTGAGTTATTGTCCTTACTTTTTGTGTTATATACTTTATGACTTTATGTTGTCCCATAAAGTCCCGTAATTGTTGATCCAGGACGCATTCCACAACGGCTGCCTATCTCCCAGGCACCTATGTCACTGCTAGATGAACAGACGCATCAGGTGAAGGAAAACATGTCCAACTGGTCTTGTTCCACCCCGGGGATTGAACGCAGTCCCTCGACTGCGAGTCGAGGGCGTAGCATCGTTAAATTTTTGAGTTAGAGGGAGTAAAAGTATACGTATCCAGTATATATTAAGGAAACGCTTACCATTTCGGTCCAGTTTATGTAAAGACTGCGAGAGGCGGCCGGTCGGACCTGACCAACTCTGGGTAAACAGAACGACGTCTTACTTTCTATTGAACTCCGTGAAACAGATACACAATTACATACACGATGGCGTATTCTGTACCGAAAATTTGCACTCGTAGCTGGGGGGCCAAAAGCCTTGTATGTCTTAAGACCTAATGTAGCGCTAATAATAGAAAAAAGTGTATTTCACGCAGTCTTTGAGGAACTTGGAGCAGACGCTATGTCAACATTCCATCGATCTTGGTGTTGGCCGCCATAATATTGACACGGCCCGGGGCCCGTTCTCTGTTTGGCCCTCCTCACTATTTTAGACTTATGATCCCACCCCTTTGTCTTATTGCGGCCTTTCTCGAATGCGTTATTCAGTCTTTTTTTTATTATTAACCTGCAATGTATGAAGGCCAAGCAGGAAATACGAGGATATATCGTTTAGGAATTGCAATTTTTGTGTTGGTATTTACAGAAATAACTACTTTTTTGGATTTGATATAAAAGACATGATTCGGATGTGTCCGTGTGCTGTAAACTTGAATTCGTTTTTAGATGAAAATCTACAAGTGCTGTTTTTGGATCAAGACTTAAAAGGGGAAATAAAAAAATAAATGCACACTGCCGAAAGTTGTGGGGTTCGTCTCCAGTGGGTCACTCAATTCACCGACCCCGACTTGAGAAGTTTGGAGAAACTGAGAGATTGGAAGGGAGGGGATGGCAGAAGGACCAGGCGGCAGCATTGAGGAGTTTGGGTGAAGGCTGTGAGTCAAGATGGATAGTGAAAGAAGGAAGGCAGGCGTGATAGATGAGAGGGAAGGAAAGGGAGCGTAAAGAATGACTGAATAAGGAGGGAGAGAAATGGGGTGTGTGTATATGAAAAAAAAGGTGAATTTTGTTTGATAATAAGGAAGCGGATGGTTTGTGGTAAGGGGTATACCAATGACTGCAGCCCTTCCAGTATATTCACTGGTTCTGAACGTTCTGATGTTTATCTAGTATGTGTATTCTATGATCTATGATATCTCTAGTATGTGTATTCCCCAGTGTTGCTCTAGTCACTAAAGTGTCCCTGGAACATACACAAGTGAGAGAGAGCACCGGGCCATGTCACCCTACGATGAGAACCACTGAATTAGCTCATACGCAGTTGCCCGACTATCAAACAGTTTCCAGTCAGAATGATTGTGGGTTTCTTTATATAAAATGTCGTTAGCAGTGATGAAGTAATTGGCTGCGGTTAGAACCCCGTTCCTGTGTGGATTGACCTCGCGTGCTTGGTAATTTTCACCGGTGATGGAAGTTGGTATTGTTATGTGGAGGAGGTGGATGAAAGCTCATAATGGCCATATATATATATTGATTAATAAGAAATCATAGTGCGCCTTGACGTGAATACAGTGTTGATCGTGGTTCAGGGCCTGTGATTGGTCTATGATTTGTTGTTCAGGGCTTGTGATTGATGAATGCTCTATTGTTCAGGGTCTGCGATTGGTGTATGCTCTGTTGTTCAGGGTCTGTGATGGGTCTATGTTTTGTTGTTCAGGGCCTGTGATTGGTCTAAGCTTCGTTTTTCAGGGTCTATGCCCTGTTGTTCAGGGTCTGTGATTGGTCTATGCCCTGTTGTTCAGGGTCTGTGATTGGTCTATACGTTGTTGCCTAAGTAAGCCATGAGTGACTTACCCTACCACTCCAGCTCTCTCTCCCTCCCTCTCCGAAAAGAGGTATGTAAACTGAGAGGTGTACCCCCTTTAATTTTTCGATATATATATTCACTGGTAGTTTATTCTCGTCCTAAAGTATATATTCAGGACTAAAGTATACATGCTGGCTGCTCATTACCTTACCTGGAGGCTACCTTGAGATGATTTCGGAGCTTAGCGTCCTCGCGGCCCGGTCCTCGACCAGGCCACCTCGTTGCTGGACTGGTCAATGCTAAGTTACCTTTCCTTCGGGTCTAAGGAAGACGGTACCGAGGCTCACCACCCTCGGTAGTCTCCATGGTGGTTGGTGGGGAGGTACCGACGCCCTACACGCAGTTTGCGGGGTAATTTGTCTCTAATAACATAATAACAGGTAATTCATTCATATTTTTTTTGGTGTAAAGTAGAAGTCACGAGGGAAACAGGTATTTTTTTCGGACATAATTTTTGTCCGCGTTATTAGCCTTTAGAAAGTCTTTTTTTAGGTGTATTATTTTAGTATTTGTATGTATTACCTCCATTAATATTATCTGATGTTTGCTGTTGTTATATAAAGTTTGAATTGATGTTATATAACATTATATAACATGTTATATGATATGTGGTTGAATGTTATATGATGTTTTCTGGTGTTACACGATGTTAGCCGCAATTCTATAACGTCTGCTGCTGTTATATGATGTTTACTGCTGTTGCATGATGTTTGCTGCTGTTTTATAATGTTCTGTTGTATGAGGTTTGTTGCTGTTGTATAATGTTTGTTAATGTTATATGATGTTTGCTTCTGTTACCTGCTTAATACCTGCTTGAAGGGGTTCTGGGAGTTCTTCTACTCCCCAAGCCCGGCTCGAGGCCAGGCTTGACTTGTGAGAACTTGATTCAACTGGCTGTTGCTTGGAGCGGCCCGCAGGCCCTTATATCCGTTACAGCCCGGTTGGTCCGGCACTTCTTGAAGAAAATGGTCTAGTTTTCTCTTGAAGATGTCCACAGTTGTACCGGCAATATTTCTTATACTTGCTGGGAATATGTTGGACAACTGTACCTCTGATGTTCATCCAGTGTTCTCTGATTGTGTCTATGGAACCTCTGCTCTTCACTGGTTTTATTCTGCATTTTCTTCCATATCATTCACTACAGTATGTTGTTATTTTACTGTGTAGATTTGGTACTTGGCCCTCCAGTATCTTCCACGTGTGTATTATTTGATATATCTCTCGTCTTCTTTCTAGTGAGTTCATTTGGAGAGCTTTGAGACTTCGATACCAATAATTTAGGTGCCTTGTGTCTATGTATGTCATATATGTTCTCTGTATACCCTCTATATCAGCAATTTCTCCTGCTATGTAGGGGAAAGCGAGTACTGAGCAGTACTCAAGACGGAATAACACAAGTGGTTTTAATAGTACAACCATTGTGATGGGATACCTGGATTTGAAAATTCTCGTAATATAAGAACGTGTTATATGATGTTTATTACTACGATTTCGCTTCCATCATGACTGACCTCATCAACATTGACCACACAA
The DNA here is from genome assembly GCF_040958095.1 of Procambarus clarkii. Taxonomy (NCBI): domain Eukaryota; kingdom Metazoa; phylum Arthropoda; class Malacostraca; order Decapoda; family Cambaridae; genus Procambarus; species Procambarus clarkii. The sequence goes on along the minus strand of NC_091156.1, from coordinate 11,838,149 downwards.
GCAGTACCGTCTTCCTATTCTCTAAATTATAATTTCCGCAAGATATAATCACCTCAAACCTTTTCCTCTCTTTCTCTTTCCTTCTCATCGTTAATATTGCCTTCATTCTATATCCATTCCCCTTTAGCCCTCCATTCTCCATTTCGTGTCCCCCCTTTCCCCCCCTCTCCGTCTCCGCCTATTCTTTCCGAGGTGAGAGAATTGCCACATTGCCACTGAAGGGATCTGTTCAAAGCCTCCAGGGTCTCTCTTCTTGAGTCCTCCCCTCCATTGTTGTCGTTTTCTTCATTTTCAAAGGGATTTGAAGGCTTTTAGATTTTGTATTTATTTCGGCTTTGGACTGTTTGGCAGAGTTAAATGTATTTATCTTTGCGTTTCTGCTCTTTTATTTAATTTTTCATGTTTTTTTCATTTGCTTTAATTATTACGAAAGTTGCTCAGGTATATGATTGCAGGTCAAGGTGTAAGTAGCGGTACAGGTGTATGTACAGGTGTGTGTGCTCGTAGTGCTAATCACAGGTGTAAATAATATAATTAGCAATTCAAGTGTAGAAAGTCTGTGAGAGCACCAACTATGATGAGGTGGTGATTAGGTTAGTTGTTCTGGTGGTGGTGATTGGTGGTGGTGGTGTAGTTGGTGGAGGTGGGGATTGATAGTAGCGATGGTTGGTGAGGGTGGTAGTAATGGAGTTACAGGAATTTGGTGAATACCGGTTTGGCAGCTCCTGGATGGTTGGGTGGCACTGATGAAGCAACCCGTCCTCTTAAAATTACGTCGCTTTTTCGCCCGTATGGCCAAAAATGGCCGTAATTTTAAATGAAATCGTCTCACGCAAGTGATGTACTGTCCCGTTTTTTATGTTTTGCGTCCTCTGGCTAACTCTGTTAGGTTAGGAGAGGAAACTTTCAATAAACGGTTTTCATTACCTTTTGAAACATTAAGAGAACTTCCTGCCCTCCTAACCTATCAGAGGACCCTAAACTTGCTGCTTGGAAGAAAAAAAATTCAAAATATAATTTCAATTATTTTTCATTTTCAAATTACGTCCATTTTCGGCCATATGCTCCAACGGCCAAAAAGCGACGTAATTTGTAAATGGAAAGTGGACAGGTTGACAAAGTGCGGCGGCTGTGGTGGGTGACAGTTGGCGGCGGCTGTGGTGGGTGGCAGTGGGCGGCGGCTGTGGTGGGTGGCAGTGGGCGGCGGCTGTGGTGGGTGGCAGAGGGTGGTGACTGGTGTGTAGCAGCAGTCTGGGATGTTGTTGGCGGCTGGGTGGACTTGCTGGCTTCCGTTTGTCTAGTGATTTATCATGATCGTCAGACGTCCTGGGAGACGAGACCTGAGGGGAGGGGGTACGAGGGAGGAGAGAAGCCTGCGAAGAGGAGAGAACATATATAAGATAAATAAGACGTAGGGAGGAGAGATGGGGGGAGCCGGAGATGATGGTGGAGGCCTGAGATGGAGACGGAAGGTAGGAATAAGAGAGGAGGAGCCTGGGATGATGGGGGGGGGGCGGAATACAAGAAAATTAGAGGAGATTTCAGAAGTGTCATGGAAGAGAAATGAAGAAGGAAACTGTAATAGAGAACTGTAATGATCTGTAATAGTTACTATGTACATACGTACATAGTAACTCAAGGTACATTCTACGTACAACCAGTTATTTTCACTCGTGTATAGATTGTCATTAAATCGTAACGAAGCATCTCCTGCAATTACGCCAACTGTTGCTAAACTCATCTTTACCTATATCCTTTGTAAAAATAATTTACTTCCAATTTTAATGAGAGTTTCGTCTTCATAGTTTCAAGAGCCTGTTATAAAATATATTTATTTTGCGTTTTATCCATTATACGCAATATATCAACCCTTCGTTCTATTCCTACCAGTAGAATGTACCTTACCTTGAGGTTACCTTGAGGTTACCTCGAGATGATTTCGGAGCTTAGCTTCTTCGTGGCCCGATGGTCGATCAGGCCTTGCTGCTGGACTGGTCAACCAGGCTGTTGGACGCGGCTGTTCGCAGCCTGACGTATGAGTCACAGCCTGGTTGATCTGGTATCCTTTGGAACTTCAATCTTCCTATTGCTTGGGATTAGCGTTACCATCCCCTGATGTATGATTTACCTTTGAAGTTACCCTGAAGTATTTCCGGGGCTTAGCGATCGGGCCCCGGAGAGAGAGATTGATAGATAGAGAAATAATATATAGATTGATTGATATAGAGAGATTGGCCATGTTGTGAAAAGGCTATGAAAACACCACCGTATAATCCCCTCCAAGTGTCGCTGGCGTAAGCAGAAGTTCTGCCATAACACAAACAGTTTGGCAATTATTGCCAACAGTCCTCGATGTAGCCCAAATAATCCAGTTAGCTTTGAGTAGAGTAGTTCAGTGTTGTCTTGGTGGTTTGCTGACAATTTAGTTTACGACACAAATGAACATCGACAGAAACTAAGTACTGTACGCTACGTGAATAAGCCTCAGAGATAAGAATCATTAAATATTGTGTTGCTCCGACGAAAGTGTTAAAGTGTTGGAGGCAGATTCCATTCTCTACTTCAAGTGTAAATACGACAAAGCCCAAAATGATTGGAAATTGTCCACGAGTCGATTAAAAGGTAAGAGGCGAACCATAAAGCCGGAGTTCAACATCAGTATGCACAATTAGGTAAGCAGAATAGAGTACTCAAAACAAAAACAATAACAAAGATTGAACAAGTGAACTGGAAGTGTATTGGAAAGGGCAGCGACGAGGAAAATAAAAAAGACAAGGAATTTAGAAAATTCCGGTGAATCAGAATGGTCAAATGGAAAAGGGAAGGTGAAAGGGGAACAGAGAAAGGGTGAAGGGGAGAACAAAAGAGGAAGAATAAAAATAGCGAAATGAGGTGAGAAATTGGGGGAGCTATTAGATAGAATTGAGAGTCGTACGATTTTGAGCTTGAAGGAGTTGGAATACTGCTTGAAGTTTGGATAGCCAAGAGGAGCGAGGCAGAGGGGCCGAGGTCTAGCGATAAACGATTTCCATTCACACCTGTAAGTCACGGGTTCGAATCCTGGCCGGGACAGAAGCAATTAAGTAGCATTTCCATTCACCTCATGCTTTTGTGCACCTAGCAGTAAATAGATACATGGAATTTAAACTGCTGTTGTGAACTCCATTCTGTGGAAGGGCAGTTGTTGGCATAGTAATCCTATATAAACACACAAATAAACAAACAAGCACACAAACACACACATTTTCGCGGCTGAGTGGATAGCGCACGGGGGTCGTAGTCCTAATGGCCCGGGTTCGATTCCCGGCGGAGGCGCAAACAAATGGGCTGAATTTTTTCACCCTGATTAAGTTTCAGTTAGACAGCTGCTACCGGCTGCTTCCTGAGGATGTCTGTGCTTGCATGTGTTAGAGAGAAATATATATGCAGTAGATATAATTGAAGAAAAATAGATTGGTTAGAAAGGCGAGGTCCAAGAGCTAATAGCTCTATTCTGAAAACGTAAATAGTAAATACACACACACACATACACACATACACACACATACTGCAAATATGACAAACACTCGCCCCGAAACCAAACCCGGAGAGGGTTCACTGGGAACCAATCAGCAACTCTCCGCCCCTGTTCACCCAGCAACACTTGGGAACCTGGGAGTAAACAGATTGGCAGGTCGTGTTCCAAGGGAAACTAAGTAGCTGTGTAAGGCTCGCCATGAACTAGGGGAAAGGAAAGCTCTCAGTCTGCTAACAAAAGTTGGAAGACTGCGAAAAAAAGAGTGGGCTAACTTGAGCACTATAGGAGCGAGGGAGTCTGAAGCAGTGCCTGAAGCAGAAAGTCTGAAGCAGAGAGGGCACCTGAAACAGAGAAATGCACGGGGCAGGAAGTTCCTGGAGAGAGTTGGTGGGTATGGCGTGTTGGAAGTAGATAATAGAGAAGGAAAATAAAATTTGGGGAGAAGAGGAATTGAGGGATCAGTGACACAGGACGGAAGAGGGAGGGGGAAACGAAGTTGGCTTCAAAGGGAGGATGAAGACAATGTTGTTTTAAGGAAGGGCATGAGGCAAGGGATAGGGAGCCTAGGCAAGGTGTCAAGAGATAGGAGGCAGAGGATTAGAGACAGGCGGTTAGGATGAAATGTACAAAGGAAGAAGGGCGAAAGGAAATGAGTGTGTGTGTAACGGAGAGAGGGAGGGAGGGAGAGAGAGAGAGAGAGAATGAGAGAGGATGCAGTGAGGATGCTGGAGGCGGGACAGGATGATGACACAGTTCACGCCCCACAGAAGGGCAGCATCAGCAGGTATCGCTGGCGTCCATCTGGTGTCTGTCACACGTACTAACGCGCTGTTTACGTAAACTCTGTAATTCAGCGACGCTTCGAGTCCCGGCAGAAACAAATTGGAAATTTCTTTCTCCTGATGCCGTTGTAAACCTAGCAGTAAACAGATACCTGTGCATCAGACAGACACAGACAGCTGCTATATCAGCGTACTGAGAATGTGTCTGTTCTCACCTTATTGTATTCACCTAATTGTGCTTGCGGGGTTGAGCTTCGGCTCTTTGGTCCCGCCTTTCAACCATCAATCAACCGGTGTAAAGGTTCCTGAGCCTACTGGGCTCTATCATATCTACATTGGAAACTGTGTATGGAGTCAGCCTCCACCACATCACTGCATAATGCATTCCATATGTTAACAATACTGACACTGATTTTTGTTTTGTTTTTAAGGTCTCTGTGGCTCATTTGAGTACTCAGCTGTGTCCTTGTGTGTGTGTGTGTAACAGATTCCATCTGTGTTTCCGTCTTCCATGCTTGCCCCCTTATTACTGCCCGTCCCCTTTTCCCCCTTTACCCTTTTTTTCCCTTCATACTTTCAATCTCCGCCACCCCACGACCTTGATTCAAAGCACCGCTTGCTCCAGCAACTGAAGCTGTACTTGTACTAATGGAGCATTAACTGAGAACGGCTTAGTATTATTATCTGTGGCACCCACGCCTTGTTCCTCTCACCCACGCCATGGGCCTCTCACCCACGCCATGGGCCTCTCACCCACGCCATGGGCCTCTCACCCACGCCATGGGCCTCTCACCCACGCCATGGGTCTCTCACCCACGCCCTGGGCCTCTCACGCCATCACAGCTTCGCTATCGACGTGATATCTCCTGTGGTACTTATCGCTGGTGCCAACATTATCACCTTTACCAGCTTTTTTTTAGGACTATCATAAGAGATCACGCTATCATCTATCTGTATCTGTGAGTGCAAGGTAAATTGACGTGGATGTAATGGAAGGGAGATTATAATGGTTGAGTGTGTCCTTATCATAACTATCTCTTTTTATAATTAATGTATTGTAATTGTGTGCGTCGGTTAGCCGATTTATATATGTACAAACATTTATGAACACGGTTTTGAATCGTAGAAATTAGATTTGTCACGTTATTTTGATATCATTGTTTATTTTGAATTAGAGATTTGGTTATCTTGAAGTTCCAGGATAAGGATGAGAGGTGAAGGAGTGACGTGTTTTAGTGTAGGGACGACAGGTCAGACAAAGTCAGTCAGTCAGTGGTGGATGGTGTGATTGCAGTATCAGTTCGCTTAACCATGACTCGTTTGCTGATATCAGGTATCTCTAAATATTAGAGTGCATTTTTTTTACTAATTTGGCTGTCACCTGTATTAGTCTGCATTTTTATTTTCTTAGTTTATTTCGTCCAGTCAAACATAACATATTTCTGTTAATACATTGCCTACATTAAGCGGAAAGCTGCGACCACGACATTATAAACTCTAGGTAAAAACATGAAGTAAATAACCCACAATAAAAGAGCATCGTAATCAGAATATGAACAGAACATAATACTAACTACCAAAGATCGTTGTGTCCTAACAATGTTCTTAGCATAGTTTGTTAGCCATTATATAATCAGCAGTTTTATTTTGTCGAGTCAGGTAAGACTAAAATCTCATGCTAGTGCCATTAGATTCGGCATAAGTCTACCAGTTCAATGATAAGTCCATTTGGATGTTTTAGATCCAAATACACTAGTTACTGTACATGATCCTCTTATCCCTATATTTTCTTTCCTTGTATGGCAATTTATTTTCCTCTTGTAAACAATATATTACATTTTGTAGAGAATATGGCGTCACATCTACACAGCGACGTAGAGGTACTGCTTGATACCTGTATCACCACACAAGTATCAAGCGGTACCTGCTTGATACCTGTATCACCACACAAGTATCAAGCGGTACCTGTGGTGATACAGCCTGCAACTGTGCTTCACAAACGTTAGATCACGCCAGAAGTGATCACAAAGTGTCTTCCCTAGTTCACTGTTTTCACGGTGTATGGCTCAATAAATTACCTTGAAAGGATTAATTTTGGTATTTAAATGGAGAATTCCTTCCCCTAACTCCCTATTCCTTCCCTAACTCGCTTCCCCACGGGAAGAGGATTTGGGGGTTTCTCTCCCCTCTTGCTCATGGGGAGAGCCCTGCTCTCTCCCCTCACCCCTGGGGAGTCAATCTGGAAAAGCTGGTTCTATTGGTAAAGCGATTTATCACTCACTCGCTGTTTCGTCTTCCAGGTTGGCCAGTGGGAATGGAAAGGGGGTGAGTGGGAGTAGGTGAATGGAGAGGGGGTGAGTGGGAGTAGGTGGGAGGAGTGGGAGGCCGGTGGAAGTAGGTGGGAGAAGTGGGGGTGGGTGGGTGGAGTGGTTGTTGCCTTGCGATGTGGGTCGGTGGGGGTGGCGGAGAAATGAATAGGAAAAGAGGATGAGAATACAAAGGGGCAAGGATAGGATGGGTAGGAGTTGAGACAAGGGAGGACGGGAAAACCGAGGTGGGGTGGTGGGGGGTGAAGGAGGAATTAAGATTGGGAGGGGAAGGAAGTTGAAGCAGGAAAGGACAGACCATTCTTCTAAAATAAAAATACTTGCAATAACTAACAGAAAATACCAATATGTAGTGATGGACCACCAAAAAGTTGACTTTTGACAGACAGAATGGCCAAATGGGAAGTTTTTTTTCTTTAGCTGCAGCATAAATGTACAAAGTAACCTATTAGAAGGCCTGGTCGAGGACCGGGCCGCGGGGATGCTAAGCCCCGAAAATACATCAAGGTAACCACCTCAAGATAACCTCTCCTAGGAATCCTAGGCCTGATATACGCTATCTTAGGCCTAATATAGTACATATATGTGCTCTACTTTCAGAGGAATATTTAAGTTTGGTTTTTAGCTTTATTTTTTCCGGACTATAAAATTGAAAATACAAGTTAATTATTGGTAGACATTATATATATAATATATATATATAAATATAATATATATAATATATATAATATATATAAGAACTCCATTATTTATTCGAGATAAAGCGAACACTATAGTTAACATATAAACGCTGAGTTGAGTTCTAAAAAAAAAGTATTATCGTTTCCAGGCGCTGTTCTAGGCTTAAGGGAGTTGTAAATGTGGCTAGTTTTTACGTCCCTGGCAGTCCTCAGAGGGTGTTAAGGGTGGTTACAGAGTGGTTAGATGGGAGAGGGGATCCAGTTGTGGAAGAGATGGTGAAGAGGCTAAAAACCCCAGAGATGGGAAAGTCGAGGGACGGTATGGAAGGGGAGCTGTACAGTACGGTAGCTCGTACCATAGGATAGGGAATTTGAGAGATAGGGTGTTGACGCGTGTGTTTAGTGAACGATAACAAATATCATCCTGACTACGAAGGTAAACCTTAAAACGCTTCATAAGCAGCTCTATAGATTCCATGAGGTAACAAAATTTACTCCAACTTCCAGACCCAGAGTCGATGCAAGTTTTGCGATCATTTGGAAAATTGTGTACTGCGAGAGGGAAAGAATTTATTTTTGCGACGATCGAATGAGATTTCTTCGGATGAGTGAATATTCGGTGGAGAGGAAGGAACGTGCTTGACAAGTTGTACCCGGCTTGGGGGTAGCTCCGCCCTGCTCGTCAGTATCCGGCAGGAAGGTACTGACTAAACATGCGAAAATAGTTTGAAAGGTGTTCGAGAATTCTTTTAGCTTCTTGCGATGCGGACTCGCCTTTTTCTCTCCACGTCCCGAAGGCTCTTGTCTATCTGCGTTACTCTCTCCCCTTCTTTTTCAAAGACCAGCATATTCACAAACCTTTCAGCAACAAAAATATTAACTATCCCTTTTTATAGGAATATAAATTTGTATTCCTTCAGGTAAAAATATTGGAGTCCTTCCCTCTGGAAAGTTTCCTTTATGCTATTTCTCTCTCGGCACGGGAAAAGTATTTTTCTATCTCTTGTAACTTGAAACACCATCCTGCTCTATAGGATACCTGATCAACCGGGCTGTGATCCATGCCCATACGTCTGATACGTCAGACGTATGTATCGGCTGCGTATGTAGCAGCTGCGTCGAACAGCCTGCTTGACCCGACCATCAATCAGAAGGCCTGAACAGAGACCGGGTCGCAGGGACTTTGATCTTCAGAACTAACACAAGGCAACTACAAAGTTATTTATCTCTCTAAGACTGAAACGTTCTTTCCCCTCTCTTATACAAGGAGGCAGCAAGTGTTCGTGGATCTGGATTGAAGCTTCCATGAAACCCATGTCATGACCCTCCCAATTGTACTGGAATATTAACTACTGGATGCAGAGGAGAATGATAGGATGGTGGAAGGGAGGAAATTGATTGTAATGGGGATTCGTGAGTGCTAATCGCTTTGCACTTGCTCCTCCCCCTTCGACTCTCTACTCATACATTGCACATACACTTAAGTTAAGCTTTAATGCTCATGATATCAATCACTATACCTTATCGTTGGGTTACCTTGAGATTGTCTTGTTACATTCGAGTGTACAATTATTACCTTGAGGTTGTTTGGGCCTTATGGCTTGTGGTGTGGTCAATCAGGCACTGGTTATTATGTGACGATGTTACAAGGCGACGTAGTCAGAGACCGGGTAGTGTGGACACTCCCAGAACCACCTCAAGGTAGACTATGCCTCCTGATCTTATAAGGAATTATTTTAGTGTACAGACTTGGAGCAGCTGCTAGAGAAGTGGTGTTAGGATGGCTAGGTCCAGTGATATGGCGGGAGAGGAAGAGTTACGAGACGCTTTAATCTCCTGAGGCGATAATACCGCTCTTCAAGTGATATAGTGATTCAAGTCTTGATAATATCAAGTTGACGTTCTGTCTTCTTCCTCGGAGGCGCCTCAGTCACGGCGTATGTCATCCAATAATGATATTGTTCGTGTGTGTGCGAGGGTTGGGGGAAGGGGCTACACCCCATTCCCTTTTCATTGTAAAGTAATTTGTTCGTGATTATATTTGTACAGTTGTACCCCCGCAGTCTTCGTTGTGGTTATTATGGCTCACATCACGCCTGCCCTCCCACTCTCTCTCTCTATCTCTCTCTCTCTCCCTCCCCCTCCCTCTTCCTACACTTCCTTCCTTCCTTCCTTCCTTTAAACCAAGACTGGGGGTTCATTAGGGCTGACAATGAGGTACCTGCCATGCCTGCCTCAAGAGACTCACTCATTTCATAAGATTCATTATTTGACTCATTATGAAGTATGTAAGTTACCATCATATAAGGAACAGGATATGAGCCAGTAGCAAGCTGTGTGGCACAGCCTTTTCTCCCTCTTTCTCTTTTCTCTGTGTCCTTTTATTTTCTCTCCGTCTCTGTTCTGTGCACGAGCGTCTGTCTATATCTCCGTTCTCCACATTTTTGGACTCTTGTGCAATGCCAAAAAGAATGGTTTCTACCATTCTCCACATGGTAGAAACCATGAGCTACACATTCTAAATCTCTGCCCTTCTGTTCTTCAATATCGTAGCTGTGGAAGCTGAAGCAAAGCGACACTGGGAACAGGAAAATAAAAGAGTTCTTGAAACCACGAACATGCAAGAGTCAGAGTCAAGAGTTTAAGAGTCAGGGTCACGCTAGTTCATTAATTAGTGCCCTGCTACGGTAAACACCTAAGTAAAGTTCAGTCTAATTAACCTCCATTATACTTAACCTGCGCTTAAAACAATCTCGCTATTACACGCTTATTGTAATACTCAAGTCCCACATGGCACAGGTTTGATGCCTTGAATGAACATATTTACATCTTTTTTTCAGCTGTAATTAACCATTTGAGAAGCGATTATAATGCTTCCTAATTACTCTCTCTCTAAACTTCTTGTTAATTGTTGGGCAGCGGTGCATTTACTCCGTGTAATGCTCCACTAGTAGGGGGGGGGGGGAACTAGGGGGTGGGTGGCTTCTAGTTCATTTTGGGCGGCACCCACCCACCTTTTTGGGCGGCACCCACCCACCTTTTTGGGCGGCACCCACCCACCTTTTTGGGCGGCACCCACCCACCTTTTTGGGCGGCACCCACCCACCTTTTTGGGCGGCACCCACCCACCTTTTTGGGCGGCACCCACCCACCTTGTTGGGCGGCACCCACCCACCTTGTTGGGCGGCACCCACCCACCTTGTTGGGCGGCACCCACCCACCTTGTTGGGCGGCACTCACCCACCTTGTAATAAGAATTCACTACCAATGTATAATGAACGACCATCACTACCCACACCGGTCAACAATGAGAGGTGTGGATGAGAGTTCGTGGCGTTGTTTATCACCGAACGTGTTAACTAAGGTCATCTTCGTCTTAATTGAGTTTAATCATTCCTCCTTTCTCTTGTTTTCCCCATTCTCCCGTCCTTCTCTCTTTCCCTGCGTCCCTTCCCTCCCTCCCTCCCTTGCCATTAACCCAGTCCCTGAGGGGGAGGGGGAAAGAAGGGCGAGTAAATTAAAGGTGTAAGGAGGCGACGAGGACGATGAGAAGGAATTCATCTTGTCAGCCATAATGTATCAAGCTGCAGCACTAGAGGAGGGCAAGATAAAAGAGAAGGAGGAAGAGGGAATAAGAGGAGGAAGAGGGAAGAAGAGAAGGAAGAGGAGGATGGTGAGCATGAAGCCAAAGATAAATTTTTAGAAGACAATCAAGACGGAGATGAAGACATAATTGTCCCTGGCAGCTTGTATTAAAAATACCATAACAGGGTTGAATACAGATGTGATTGCCTAAGAAATCATAGTACAGTCTGACTTAAGTTCCTCCACTTGCAATACGCTGTTTAAAAGGCACTCATTACACACATGACTTCAGGGGCCCACCGGGATCCTACCAGGCAATTTTCCAGTTAAGTTTTGCAGACTTTACCTTTAGTTTATAAAATAAATTTAGCGGACTGATTAAACAATTATACATAGTTAACCTGGAGATTTAGTGAGTTTACTAACGTACGTGTGTGTGTGTGTGTGTGTGTGTGTGTGTGTGTGTGTATGTATATATATATAATATATATATATATATATATATATATATATATATATATATATATATATATATATATATATATATATATATATATATATATATATATATATATACAGTACACAATTATATATTTAAACGTTCTACAGAGAAGCCAAATGAGGCTAATTTCGGCGTCATTAGGAACCCCAAAATTGGACTCTTGTGCCACCCCCTCCCTAGACGCTGAGAGCGGGTACCTGAGGTAATAACCATCCTCTTGTGGTACTGGCTGAGGAAAATGTGAGGCGTGTGGTTGTGTCGAACTGTAGAGGATCCGCTCAGGGAAGATGACGTTGGGTTAGGGTTTGACGTCCTGGACTTTGTACTAGGGTGGATTTGTGTTGACTGGGTTAGTCTGGTGGTGGTATATATATAATATAAAGAGAGAGATTATATGGAGTTCCTTCTTGAAAATTTTTGTAACTGTATAGGAAGAATTGATATTATTTTCCATTGCGGAATTTAAAAAAATTATCTCGAGTTGAAGCAAGTTTAATCTTTAAGAAAATCAAGAGTTTGAGGCCTGAATATTGATAAAGGAACGGACCTTAAGGGTACATGTGAGGGGGATGGACACAGTAGTCAGGTTAAGGAGGACCGATTGTAGATAAGAAATATTTAAAGGTGTGAGATGAGAGATGGAAACGAAGAAGGAAGAGAAGCAGCAGAAGGAAGCGGGAGAGGAGGAGGAGGAGAAAGAAGAAAGGAAAAGTTAAGGGCGGGTGAGGAGAAAGAAGAGGGCTAAATAGGAAAGAAACGAGAGGTTGAATATATTTGACTCTCCCAGCAAACATAAGAAATATTTCCAAAACAAAGGTGGACTTCAAGAAAATAATGAACATGTTCCAACAAGAAGTGCTAGACCAACCGGGCCTAACACGGTTGGGCCATACTTCTTAAAGATGAATTAATACATCTTCAGAAGGATCCTTCTGAAGATGTATTGATTAATGTGAAAGTGCTAAAGGCATTTCCTGTCTCATTTTCCTTCGTTGTCAGTGTCACATTATTCATCACGTGTTTCTGTGTGATTTACACACATATACATATATATATACATATAAAATGTATGCTCTCGCGGTCTCCCCTCTCGCTCCTCTCTCCTTGCCCACTCCACTTCCCCTCTTGCCGCTCCCCTCGACCATCCAAGCTGAAAGTAATCGTTCCTTTGTGAGCCAACGTTTCTTGAGCGATTGTTGGGAAAGTCCCGCAGTTATTGTGGCTAGTTTCTTCCTTGCCTTAACCTCTTTACCTTTTTTGTTCAGCGTGCTCAAGCGTGAAGGTTGTCTTTGCTCGTAGTGTGTGTTTTTGTGCGTCCTCGTCTATTTTTGTGCATTCACTCATCCACCGTACTCATCTATGGTGAATATGTGAGCCTGCGGACAGCTCCAAGCAACGGCCTGTTGGACCAAGCTCTCACAAGTGAAGTCTGGACCAAAGCCGGGCTTGGGGAGTAGAAGAACTCCCAGAACCCCATCAACCAGGTTCAAGCCATATAAATTTGTGCCTTCAAGTCGAGCTTTAGCTTTTAGATCCTCCCTTTCTATGCACCGATGACCTAATGCAATGACTCCTCACCCATATTATTATGATATCTACTTTTAAAATTTACAATTGGAGTTTGCTTCTGCAACTTGCTCCTTTAGCTCATTCCATTTTTCTACTACTTTTTTTATTTTTTTATTTTTTTATTTTTTTATTTATTTTTTCTATTTTTTTTATTGTTTTAATATATCTATGATTCATTTCAGTCTCACGCTTCCATCTGTGTCCTCTTGCTCTATTGTTATGCCTTACCATGAGGTGCTTCCGAGGCTTAGCGTCCCCGCGGTCCGGTCGTCGATCAGGCCACCTGGTTGCTGGACTGATCAACCAGGCTGTTGGACGCGGCTACTCGCGTCTTGACGTTCGAATCACTGCCTGGTTGATCAGGTATCCTTTGAAGGTGGTTATGCAGTTCTCTCTTAAACACTATGAGTTCAAGAGGCCAGTTACGGCCTATTGATCTTCAGTTGAACACGGCCAGTTATCTCCTTTATGTGTAGTGGAAGCGTGTTGAACAGTCTCGGGCCTCTGATGCTGATAGTTCTCTCTCAGAGTACCAGTTGCACCTCTGCTTTTCGACAGGGGTATTCTGCACATCCTCCCATGCCTCCTGGTCTCATATGATGTTATTTCTGTGTGCAGGTTTGGGACTACCTCCTCTAATATTTTCCACGTATAAATTATTATGTTTCTCTCCCGCCGGCCCTCAAGAGAATACCGATTTAGGCTCCTTAGTCGGTCCCAATAGTTTAGATGTTTTACTGAGTGGATTGTAGCAGTAAAGGATCTCTGCACGCTCTCCAGGTCAGCAATCTCTCCAGCTTTGAAAGGGGCCATCATTGTGCAGCAGTACTCCATTCTAGAGAGTACTAGCGTCTTGAAAAGTATCATCTGTATAGTATCTCTAGTGTGAATTGTTCTTGTTATCCAACCTGTCATTTTTCTTGCAGTTGTGACGGCTACTTTATTGTGTTCTTTGAAGGTAAGGTCTTCAGACATGAGTACACCCAATTCCTCTACATTGCCTATTCGTTCTATGTTATGATTTGACTGATAACAAAATGCATGGCAGAATGCATATAATATCCTCATTGAAACGTTGGGGGGTGCATTTAAGTCCCAAAATGTCCAACTCTCTCACTCTAAGCATAAGAGACATAACCAGAAGACCTCCTTTTGCTTTCATGAGGGAATATGACAAAGATTTGCAAAGGTTAACCGATTTAACCGAGATGTGATTTCTGCAAGCAACAAACTGGTTGACCAGACTGTCAAACAAGAGGTCTGGTCAGAGACTGGGCCACGAGAACATTGATTCTCAAGGTAAGCTCCTCAAAAATGTTGTTTATGTAAGATATTGTTTATAGAATTTACCATTGAATATGTGCGAGCGTTATTGAGATGTTTACCGAGAGCTTTTAAATAATTTACTATATACATATGTTTTATTGCAGGTATGTAGACTCCATGTGAAGATGCGTCTACAGGGTTCTTCTTATCAGTGAGTGTCCTGGATATCTTACTAAAAGCAGCAAGATTTGTTAAAAAAACAAAAAATCGACAAAATAATTATTTAACATTTAATGATAGCAGTGGTAACGACCTTTGTGCATCCGTCAGTATTCGGATATCCAAAATTTAAAAACATTCAATTTGCATACAAATTATGCTGATATATGATGAATTAGACGTTTATATGATTGTCAGGCTCTTGAATATAGTTTTGGTTAATAGTGTGACTCAGGAGGTCAACAAGATCCTCATCAATTTTATTTGAAGCGAATTATTCCTTTTGAACGAATCTGGTCTCAACGTGAAACAGGAACCTCCACTTGATATAATTTTCAAGAGAAAACTAGATTGTTTTCTTCAAGGAGTGCCGGACCAGTCGGGCTGGGGTGGATATGTGGATCTGCGGGCCGCTCCTAGCAACAGTCTATTGGACCAAGCTCTCACAAGTTAAGCCTGGAACTCCTAGAACCCCATCAAGCAGGAACGTTCTCCAGCATTTGATGGTTAAATTTCCTTAAATTTTTTTAGCGATTTTGATGCTATAGCAACTAAGTAATTGTAAAAAATAAGTCGTCCTGGAGTGAATTTCCGTTTTCTTAGCCCGGTATGCGACGCAGCGGCATCACTTGGGTTTTAAACATAAGACTCGTGTATTTTGACTCGCAAAACACGTATTTACATTCAGATTCCGGCGGGGAACTCCAGCAGGATACTACATTTCTTTACTGCGTGAAGTTGGGAAGTAAATCTCCATTTGGAATATGTGTAGGTGGATGAGAGGACCCAGGAGGTGGAAGTGGTGTTGGAGCGGATCCCGGATTCTTGGTGGAGTAAACCAAGTTATTTTGATATAATGTGATTGTAAACAACACAAAATGGTAAGGACAGAGGTGGGTTTAGGTGAGTGAAGGAGTCATTGAGGGTCAGAGTGAGGCGCGATGGGAGAAGAGTCTGCATATGTCAACAGGCGATTATTCTTCCTCAGACCTAATGCTCTAATGCTCAGGGATAAAGGGCGAAATTTGGAAAGAACTAATGTGTATTGCAAGTGGAAATGGAGGAGTGAGTGGAAGCAAGAAATCCAGAGAGGGAGAGGACTGGACGGAGGGAGGAAAAAGGGTAAGGGAAGAAGATAGGCCTCGGTGAGAGGAGGAGAGTGGGTAAGGAAAGCAGATTGGCTGTAAGAGGCGACGAAATGTTCGAAGACGGGGCTCTAAATCGGAAGATTCTCTTCTGGGGTCCGTCGCCCCTGCCACCCGGTCCTCCGAGGACGCCTCCTGGGCAAACACAAGAACAGCATCCCACCTCAACGGGGCTTCTAAAGCCTTTCCAACTCTTTCGTAGTTCAGAGTCTATTGGTAATTCGCCTGATAATTGATATCACTATATTAAAATGCACTGTGACCTGTAGTGGAGAAGTCACTGCAATCACCTCGCCATTAAATGGTCCCGAGTTTGATTCTTAGGCAGCGCTGGACATTTTGACATGTTTCTTTAAATGAACAAATCCACAAGGGCCGTGATGTGGGTTCGAACCTACGTCCGAGAGGATCCCAGACGCGCCTTAATCGACTGAGCTACGATAAGCGCGTCTGGGATCCTCTCGGACGTAGGTTCGAACCTTCATTTCGGCCCTTGTGGATTTGTTCATTTGATGCATCACGCTATTGTGATTCATGTGTGTAACTTTCCTTTAAACTTGTACCTAGGTTCACCAAGCAGTATGTACTTGGGGGCTAAACAACTGTTGTGAATTGCGTGCTGTGGAAGTTCAGAAGGTGGCCCAGGGGTACCAGGATTATACCTAGAGAGGGTTCTGAGAGTTCTTCTTCTGCCGAAACCCGGCCTGGGGACAGGATTGACTTATGAGAGCTTGGTTCTGCAGACCGTTGCTTGGAGCGGCCCGCAGGTCCACTTACTGGAGTGAATAACAAAATTACAACTTACTTGAGTGAACGATATGAAAACATATGCAGAATAGAAACAGTGAAGAGCAAGGATGCCTTAGGCAGAATCAGAAAACACTCTATATTTTTTTTTTATCAGAGGTCCACGATTGTTTAACATCCTCCCAGCAAGTATAAGAAATATTGCCGGAACTACCGCAGACATCTTCAAGAGAAAACTAGATAGTTTTCACCAAGGAGTGCCGGACCAACCAGGTTGTTGTGGATATGTGGGCCTGCGGGCCGCTTCAAGCAACAGCCTAGTGGACCAAACTCTCACAAGCCAAGCCTGGCCTCGAGCCAGGCTTGGGAAGTAGAACTCCCAGAACCCCATCAAGCAGGCATAGGGTTCGTGAGTGAAGGAAGACGGCCGATCAGTTCACTCCCCAAAAGTCCCCCACAAAAGGTAAGGGGTGTCGGATGTGCAAGGTCAGAGGTCAGGGGTCATTACCTGGGTCAGGGGGAGACAGGGAGCGTCACCTGGACCTCGCCTAGGCTACGCCTCGAGCACCATGAAGGCAGTAATATATACAGCCACCCAACACATTATTTCTATGCTCTGGTAAGCCGGCGAATGGACAAACAGACAAAAAGTTTATAATAAAAGACGAGTATGAATTGACAGAAACAGATTACATAGACAAACATGGATTTATTACATAGAACTTGTTGGGTCGATAAATCTAGTGATTAATGAACATGTATAACCAAAGATTATGTTCAGTTAGTCAATACAGACACTGATCAAAATTCAGATGTTTTTATCCTGGCAGTCCTTCTGATGTTTGTCTTCCGTCTCTTTATTATGCTGGAACAACACCCCAATTTATATCGCCACTGAGGAAGAGAGACAACGCTCCCATGCCAGTGTATTAAGAAAGGCGAAGTCAGGATTAACTTTACAATGAGCTGAAGAGAAAGTGGCCGGAGGCTGGACTGTGTTTCGCCAGACTGGAAACGTGATCGGCAGTCACTTTAGCTTCTTACCAAAGTTCACGACAATGCAAGGCGATCTGTGTGGCGTTAGTTACTCTCTGCCTCTCCTAGCTCGTTCTCTCAATCACTTTGGCTGGACGGTAGAGTAACGGTCTCGCTTCATGCAGGTCGGTGTTCATATCCACGTTCAAGTGGTTGGGCACCATTCCTTCTTCACGTCCAATTCTAAATTCTTGTTGCAGAACCATTTCCAAGTGCTATATAGTCGTAATTGGTTGGCACTATCTCCTGGTGATTTCCTTCCCTTCCCAGTTCGTTACTGATACCGGTTTATTGCTCCTTACACTGATGAAGTGCTTTCTCCCATCCCAAATGACTCGTGCACTTGTCAAGTTTCCATGCATATTTCCCCGTTATTTTGCTACTCAAGTCTTGACATTCTGGGCGCTGGTCGTTGGTGGCTGCGTTGTTTCGTTCGTGGTTCTGTAGTTAATTGTTGTGGTGGTTCTATTGGTATTGTTGTGGCTCTGATGCTGTTATTGGTGGAACTGTTGCTTATCCATGGTGATGGGGCGCCTGACAGCTGGGTGGATAGTGCTTTGGATTCGTAGTCCTGAGGTTCCGGGTTCGATCCCTGGTGGAGGCGGAGACAAATGGGCAAAATGTTTCTTTCACCCCTGATGCGCCAGTTACCTAGCAGTAAATAGGTACCTGGGAGTTAGACAGCTGCTACGGGCTGCTTCCTGGGGGTGGAAGCCTGGTCGAGGACCGGGCCGCGGGGACAATAAACCCCGAAATCATCTCAAGATAACCTCAAGAAGATGGTGGTGTTGGTAATACTGGTGCTGAGTTCCTGTACGATGGTTGGCTTAGTGTTGCACTTATAGGTGTGTGTAGCCTGCAGAGCCCTTCACCAGCCTTTTGTTAGTATGCGAGTGTGTTTACCACTGCACCTCCCCCGACCCCCTCCAGCACCTATCATGTTCTCTCGTGATGGACAGGTTCCGAGAGATGAATGACCTCTGCTCTGTGAGGCGACATTAGTGTATGTGTGTCTGTGTGTGTTTGGAAACTACTTGTTTGGCGCAAGTGTTTTTGGTCAAGAATGAATTAGGGCAATTTTAATTGGAATATTTAGTGATTTGGTAAAAATAGTAGTAATAATTATTATTATATTTATAATAATGTGTTTTTATTCTCTCTCTCTCTCTCTCTCTCTCTCTCTCTCTCTCTCTCTCTCTCTCTCTCTCTCTCTCTCTCTCTCTCTCTCTCTCCCTCCTCTCTCTCTCTCTCTCCCTCCTCTCTCTCTCTCTCTCTCTCTCTCTCTCTCTCTAACTGTCAATCAACTGTTACTAACAACTAATTTTTTTTCTCACACACACACACACACACACACACACACACACACACACACACACACACACACACACACACACACACACACAGGAAGTAGCTCCGTAACAGCTTTCTAACTCCCAGGCACCTATTTACTGCTAGGTAACAGGGGCATCTGGGTGAAAGAAACTTTGCCCATTTGGTTTCTGCCTGGACTGGGAATCGAACCTGGGCCACAGAATTACGAGTCCTGCGCGCTGTCCACTCAGCTATCAGACCCTAATGTATGTGTGTGTATTCACCTAGTTGTATTCACTTAGTTGTGTTGCGGGGGTTGAACTTTGCTCCTTCAGCCCGCCTCTCAACTGTCAATCAACTGTTTACTAACTACTACGTGTGTGTGTGTGTGTGTGTGTGTGTGTGTGTGTGTGTGTGTGTGTGTGTGTGTGTGTGTGTGTGTGTGTGTATGCGCGTGCGCGCGCGCGAGGTTTACTAAAACAATTTATCTCTGGTGTTTTGCATATGCTCTCGGGCGAGTAAGAATTTCATTACGTTTTATTCCTGCACGATAATTCGGCTGACTGTAGGTGCCGTAAACAAGGGACAGAGGGCGTGTACGTCTGTCAGTTCTGATTCTGTCTTGTCGTTGGTCTTGCTTGCTTTATCTCCTCTCTGTCCTGTCTGTTGATTGGCATAATTGATGCCATGGCTTGTTTTGCTTGTACCTACTTTGTCTACTATCCTTCCTGTTTGTACATATCCATCTGCTTCCCTGCCCATCTGCCTCCCTGTCCATCTACCTCCCTATCCATCTACCTCCCTATCCATCTACCTACCTACCCATCTGCCTCCCTATCCATCTACCTACCTACCCATCTGCCTCCCTATCCATCTACCTCCCTATCCATCTACCTCCCTATCCATCTACCTCCCTATCCATCTACCTACCTACCCATCTGCCTCCCTATCCATCTACCTACCTACCCATCTGCCTCCCTACCCATCTGCCTCCCTATCCATCTACCTACCTACCCATCTGCCTCCCTACCCATCTACCTCCCTACCCATCTACCTCCCTTCCCATCTACCTCCCTTCCCATCTGCCTCCATACCCATCTGCCTCCATACCCATCTACCTCCCTACCCATCTACCTCCCTACCCATCAACCTATCTTGAGAAGGTTGTGTGGCTCACTGCTGTCGCACCGTCCCTTACCTGACCAGTCGACGGCCTTGTCCAGGATTCATCAAGCATCTACACAGCCACTTACGAAACCTGTACATCTTTCAACGTTCATGTCGGGTTTGTTTGCATTTATAATATGGTTTATGACCTCTGCAGCACAACGAGGTTGCTTATAACAATAACAATGTTGGATTGTGACGTCTCAAAGCTCAAAAACTGTTCCTTAACTGTAAACAAAGCCGCCTAGATTGAGGAAAGACGTATGGGTTTCGTAAATTAATGCGTAAATGCTTGATGAGTTCTAAACAGTCAGGTTGTACCTGGATTGTACCTGGATGGGGTTCTGGGAGTTCTTCTACTGTCCAAGTCCTGCCCGGGGCCAGGTCAGGGTCTTGCTGTTTGATCATCTGTTCCCTTCTGTTGGCTGCTCTAACGGAACAAAAAACAAAAAATAATGTGTCGGCCATAACCCAGTGGGCGGAGTACGTGCGCGTCCTTTAGATGGAATTTTTCCAGAAATTTGTTGAGAGATCCGTGCCGTTGGAAGATGTGAGGTGAGGCGGGGTAGAAACCATTTGGCACATTTTAATCCTACAGTTTCTGAAGCGCGGCCAAGAGATATGCATAATAATTTACGCTTGCAAAATATTAGTGTTACCTAGCAGTAAATAGGTACCTGGGAGTTAGTCAGGTACGGGCTGCTTCCTGGGGGTGGAGGCCTGGTCAAGGACCGGGCCGCGGGGACACTAAAGCCCCGAAATCATCTCAAGATAACCTCAAGATATCCTCAAGATAGTGGATGTGGCTCTAAAAATCTGCACACGAAAATAGCATCACTTGAGACCAAGAGGCTTGGCCGCATGTGCAGAATACCTGCCGTTGAAAAGCAGAGGTGCAATTGGTACGCTGAGAGAGAACTCTGACCACATAGAGGGCTCAAGACTTTTCAACACTGCACAAAAATGTCATAACTGGCCGACCTCTCACAGTGTTCAAAAGATAACTGAATCAACACCTTCAAAGGCTACCTGATCACCAAGGCTGTGATTCATACGTTCTGTATTTAACAGTTTGGTGGACCAGACCGCCAACCAGGAGGTCTGATCGGAGACCGGACCGCTGGGACGTTAGTCCCCGGATCCAACAGCAGGTTGCCAACAGACAGGTTGGTGTAGCGAGGTATATCGGGCCCCATTCTGACACAAGGTGTGTCGGGTTGGGATACACCGTCGTATCTAGCAGGTATCCAATGTGTTATCAATGTCAGGAACGTGGACCGTTGACCATGTGTCGTCCTCGCCCCAGGGTCCTGGCCTCGTCGAGTACACTTGATAATATTTAACCTGCCTCCTGCATACCTGTCACAAGCGTGTATGAATCGTGTATAAAATCCAGCAACCAGTCTGCGTAACTCGGTACAAGAGGACTTTGGCCAATATATACCTGATGGTGTAGTGACTATCTTAGACGTGTTCTCAAATGTTTAGTGACTATCTTAGACGTGTTCTCAAATGTTTAGTGACCATCTTAGACGTGTTCTCACATGTTTAGTGACCAACTTAGACATGTTCTCACATGTTTAGTGACCATCTTAGACGTGTTCTCACATGTTTAGTGACCAACTTAGACATGTTGTCACATGTTTAGTGACCATCTTAGACATGTTCTCGCATTTTTAATGACCATCTGTTCTGGGGAGTTTTCTGTTAATTTCAGATCATTACACACAAGGTTGCGAGTACTTTTTATATTTATGTATTTTAAGTTAGATTATTGATCCCCCCCCCCCTTCCCTACCCACGTGCACCTGTGCATTGTTTAATTAGAATTTTTCCATGTGGAAGTATCTTGGACGTGAGATGAGAAGCAGGAATGAGAAAAATGAGGAGTTTGGGGAGAGAGAGAGAGAGAGAGAGAGAGAGAGAGAGAGAGAGAGAGAGAGAGAGAGAGAGAGGGAGGGGACTGAAACGACGAGACTTGTGTATATGGCGAATGAGAATCGGGACCTTATGATGGCATACGCATATAATTACTGGCAATAGATTACTTGAAATGGAAGAGTGACAAAAAGATGGGGTATGTGAAAATAGGTGGTAAAACAATAGACGAGTTTGATGGATTAAAAAAGGATAGAGAGGATGAAGAGAAGAACAGAGGATAGATAGAAGGATATACTAGGGCTGGAGGGAGAGGTAGGGGGATAGAAGGCAGAAGGATGTAAGAACAATAGGCGGGGAAGAGGACGTCTCTGGCTGCAGGCATCCCAAGAACTTCGTTGCTGGAATGTATGAGTCGCACTAAAACGCGACGTGATTGTAAATATTGAGACTGCAGAAGTCTCTTGGGTAGGGTGCCATGGGGTCAGCTTGGTGCGTGGGTTTTCGGGAACAGACGACTCTTGGGGATGGGTGAGTCTTGGAAATGGGTGAGCCTGGGAGATGGGTGACGGTAAGTAGGTAAAGATTTATTTTGTCTCTCTGCGGCCCTTTGCCTCTCTCTCTGGGTCTCCTCCTGTCTGTCTTTTCAGGTTGAATCTAGCATAAAGAAGCACAAGGTTGACCTATGCTGAGACACACAGTTGATCTGGCACATATAGTCACAGGCTTGCAAGTGCGGTAGATAAACGACCGAGGCAGAGGATAATAGATGCATTACTTAGGAGGAATCGAGAGAGTGAGGCACACACACGCCCAAACACACACACACACACACACACACACACACACACACACACACACACACACACACACACACACACACACACACACACACGAGCAGAATAACTGAAAGGGAAGGGGGGTTTGGGGGGAGGAGATTGATTAGGATGAGGTTGACAGGCAAACAGAGGCGTTCGGTGTTTTCTTAATTAGACATGCCTTCTCTGCCCTGGCCCGAGGTAATACCCATCTGATCAGCTCCCAAGGAGGCGCAGACAATGTTAATTATGCCATTTATGGGGGTTTTACAGGTTGTTTCTGGAAGGTAGAGGGTTTTAATACGTTTTTTATATTTAGTTTCTAGTAACACACACACACACACATCAACGTTCTTATGCTAAATTGGCCAACATAAGAACTGCCTTTAGAAACTTGTGTAAGGAATCGTTCAGGACCTTGAATACCACTTATGTGAGACCAATTCTGGAGTATGTAGCTCCAGCGTGGAGTCCATACCAAGTTAAACACAAGGCAAAGTTAGTAAAGATTGAGAGGTATGCCACCAGACTAGTGCCAAGACTGAGAGGTATGAGCTACGAGGAAAGGCTACGGGAGCTAAACCTCACGTCCCTGGAAGACAGAAGAGTAAGGGGAGACATGATCACCACCTACAAATTCTCAGGGAATTGACAGGGTGGACATAGACAAACTATTTAATATGGATAGATCACGAACAAGGGGACACAGGTGGAAACTTCGTACTCAAATGAGCCACAAAAACACTTGAAATATTTTTTCAGTATCATTGTAGTTAACAAATGGAATTCATTAGACAGTAATGTGGTGGAGGCAGACTCCATACACAGTTTCAAATGTAGATTTGATAGAGCCAGTTAGATTTGATACACCAGTTGATTGACGGTTGAGAGGCGGGACCAAATAGCCGAAGCTCAACCCCCGCAAGCACAACTGTGTGAGTACAACTAGGTGAGCATACTACTACACGTGCGCACTCAAAATCAAACCCTCCCCCCCTCCCCTCATCACACATACACCTCATTACACATCTGCCGACACCCACATTCCCCACCTATCTCTCCCAACATCATCAACCTTGCCTACACTGAGGTGTTTCGGAGGATCAGTGTCTCCCTTTCACCGGCCTCCAACATTATTGCATCGTTGCGAGGAGTAGGAGCATGTTATCCAGCCCAGGAATTTATCTTACCTTTCAATAGGGGCTATTAATATGCACCACTTTTCCACCCTAGATAATTCTAGTGTCTTAAATTATCATCCTTGGTTTGTCCCCCTCATGTTCAAGAATTCCTGATATCCAACCTACATATGCTGTATTTTGCTGTGATAACAGCTAAATTATTGTGCTCTTTATAAGTAAGGGCTCTCGATATGATTACTAGCATGTCTTTAGCGTTGTGTTATCATAGGTACAATCAGAGAACACTGTATAAACATCAGAGGTTCGCGGTTGTTCAACGCCCTCCCAGCAAGCATAAGAAATATTGCCGGAACAACCGTGGACATCTTCAAGAGGAAACTAGATTTATTCCTCCAAGGAGTGCCGGACCAACCGGGCTGTGGTGGGTATGTGGGCCTGCGGGCCGCTCCAAACAACAGCCTAATGGACCAAATTATCACAAGTCAAGCCTGGCCTCGGGCTGGGCTTGGAGAGTAGAAGAACTCCCAGAACCCCATCAACCAGGTAACCAGGTATTCATGTGGTTAGACTGTTTTATATGTGGTTCCGGATATAATTCTTCATTTTTACTATAGGCAGGAGCTATGGTAAACGTTTCCTTTTCCACAAAAGGAATTTGTGGGGAAAAAAACGAAAGATGGAGCTTTAATTTCCTAACGAACAGAACGCTGTGTGTTATAGTCAACAGTAAAATCCGGATTATCCAACTCGAAAAACTCAAGTCCTCCCCTCAAAGGGTACACCAAAGATGCAGAACTCATCCCAACGGGTAGAAACACGTTATTGACCTCGTGAATGACCTCGTTACGTTGTCAGTTAAAATTCTTAATCCCACTCAAGCGATACATTACATTCACCCACAACCCCTCCCTTATCTATTACACCCACATTTCCCCCCTATGTATTAATCCCCTACTTCCCCTATTCCTGTCTGGCTCCTCCGCTGATGTCTGTCATCGCTGTTTGCTTTCACCATCTCCGGATAGGCGGAAGGGGATGGGAGGGACGGGGGGAGTTTATGTCACTTTTGCAAACTTCATTAAACGGGCTTTACCGCAGGCACGCAGAGACGCCCTCTCGTGCGTAAACTTTGCGTTAACAAGCTGAACCAGGCACACGCCACCGGCCACGCCCACGCGCGCCACCGGCCACGCCCATCGCCCACCCACCCACCTGCCACGCCCACCGCCCACACCTGCCACAGGAATACCAACTACTTCAATCACTTCACCAGCACATCTTCATTATTATATAAGCTCATCCTCGGGGTTTTAAGAAACTACTCAAGCAACAAAGTCTTCTATGCTATGCTAACTTCACTCCAAGAAACAGGTGAAATTACTTGACAGTTAACTCCGGAAAGCTTATTTCAACAGGCACTGACTCCTGGTTGATACCTGGTTGATGGGGTTCTGGGAGTTCTTCTACTCCCCAAGCCCGGCCCGAGGCCAGGCTTGAGTTGTGAGAGTTTGGTCCACTAGGCTGTTGCTTGGAGCGGCCCGCAGGCCCACATACCCACCACAGCCCGGACTCGGTCAAACATGTAGGATGTCTGGAAACCCCCAAATTCCTCACAACATTGAAGCGTGGGAGATAACTCTGTGTGTACATGAGGTAACTTACTGGAATCCCTGGAGTCCGTAAAATAAAATAATATATAAGACTGAAGAACGAGAGAGACTGTGCCAAATTTATCCAGTGTGAAAGGGAAGCGACAGGTAGGATGCATTGGAAGGTCTCGGATTCAACTTGCAAAAAGAAATAGTATATAACAGATAGAAGAATGAGAGAGAATGTGTTAAATATATTCAGAATGTCGGATTAGGTGGGTTTTAATGGATATGCGGGCCGCCGCTAGCAACAGCCTGTCCGGTCAAATTATCACCAGACAAGCCTGGCTCCGTCCGGGTTTGGAGAGTTCAAGAACTCGGGAAACTGAATACAGATCAGTACGAAATAGAAGTGAGGCGTTAGCGTGCTTGAAAGTCTGAATTCTAGCCCGTGTACATAGGAACATAAGATTAATGAACCCGCAGAGTTGGACCAAGCACTCACAAGTAAAGTCTGGACCCTGGACCCAGCACTCACAAGTCAAGTCTGGACCCTGGACCCAGCACTCACAAGTCAAGTCTGGACCCTGGACCCAGCACTCACAAGTTCCAGAACCCCCTCCAGGGTAGGCCTATTGGACCATACAATGCAACTTCTATTTATATTCATCCAAACTCATTCATATATGAAAATAATAAAGTACTGAATTGAAAGCGAGGCAAAATGTTAAAAATTTCTCCAATAATAATTGGAGGCGCTTGAAGGCCAGCACTAGAACCTGGGTACGGGAAAAATATGCAGTGATGTGAGAAGCGACGAAGAATATTTCCCATAAGAGAAAGCAACCGCGAGCGGCAGCAGAGGAAGAAGAATTAGCATTCCATGGACCTCACGGTTTGTTTCCAACAAATATAAGCCGTCTCGGGAATAAACCTGCCGACGGTGAATTAGTCTGCCTGCTGGGTATGATGAAGCAGAGATATTGGGACATGGAGGAGGACTGGCTGCATGAACCAAAATCCTTAACTCGTTCGTCTGGTACTAACAGGTTGCTACCACTCTCTTCTTCACCAAACTATGGCAACCGCCTACAAAAGGGTGCGAAAAGCCTATGGGGAAAAACCGAATAAAAATGTAACTGACCTAATGCTTGTAAAAGATATCGGAATTTATATGGAAATAGCAAATGCTTCTATGAGCTGGCAAAGATATGGGGCATAACCTCCTCTCCCCCGGGACTTAATGTAGAAATGGCGAAGTTATCTATGGAATAAGGTATCCCAGAACGTGTCTTTGTAGTCTCTGTATGGCGTGATAAGGTGCACAACACGAGGTAGCATCCTCACTTCCTATTTTTCCGCGAGTCGTGTTGTATACTGGCAAAATTTATTGTGATGATTTCCTCTCGTAAGT
Source organism: Procambarus clarkii (assembly GCF_040958095.1). Taxonomy (NCBI): domain Eukaryota; kingdom Metazoa; phylum Arthropoda; class Malacostraca; order Decapoda; family Cambaridae; genus Procambarus; species Procambarus clarkii. Next base: position 11,811,456 of record NC_091156.1, on the reverse strand, counting down.
TATTTTTTTCAATTTTGAGAAGTAATTCCACGAGGGTTTTTAGTTCCTAGGAGCAGCGTGTCCCCGGGGACGGTGGGGAGGACTTTTCTCGAGTGGTGGCAGTGAAGGTGTATGTTTCACCCGGAGGACCTTGAGGAGGTGGGAAAGGTGTCATCGCCGGAGGAGCTGTCAGGGAGTAGGAGGGATGAGGTGTCAACCCCCCAAGCAGAACTTAAGCAGACTGTGCTCCCTGTGAGAGGAGATCCTCATGTTAGCATCCGTGTTTTGAAACGTGTTTAGGGGGTTGGTGATGGGGGCGAGGGTGGGGGAAAGGGGGGAGTTTGTTCCTGCTCCGCGAAGGGACTACGTCTAAATGGGGTCCTGTCAGTCGACGTCCCTTCCTGGCCACTCGGCTCTCTAACCTCTACTGGCCAACCACTACAAGCAGCTTATCTTCTCCACCGCCGCTGCATTTTCGTCTCCTTCGGGAGAGGCCCCACTACTTTGGCTGGACGGTAGAGCGATGGTCTCGCTTCATGTAGATTGGCGTTCAATCCCCGACCGTCCAAGTTGTTGGGCACCATTCCTTTCCTCCCGTCCCATCCCAGATCCTTATCCTGACCCCTTCCAAGTGCTATAAAGTCGTAATGGTTGGCACTTTCCCCTGATAATTTCCTCCCTCCCTCACAGGAGAAAGGTTTGGGTCAAGTGTAAATAAACGTTGGCCGGAAGGAAAATGTCACATTAATAAGCAGCCCGATTTGTCGCACCGTAAAAATATCCAACCTTTTAACCTATCAGAAACTTACGAACCCAATCAACCCACCTAGCCTATTGATCCCGATGCATAGGAAACTTATATATAATATCTATTTGTGTGAGCCGTTACTGTTCACAGTAGGTTGCATTTGTTACGTTGGTTACCGTAACGTTAAAACCATAACCTATTAGTTTGGAGGACTAGTTGAAAAAAATCTTTGTCGATAATGCTAAGAGGACAGTACAAAGTGTCCAGCTTGGACACTTTACTTGACAATAAAGTGTCCAAGCTGGACACTTTACTAGTCAAGTGTCCAGCTTGGACAATCCAAGTCTCCGTAGGAACCATCCAAGTCTATACTGAGGCACTCAGGCTAAGCATGATGGGGGCGGGGCTGGCTACCCTGCATGGCGATGCCTAGGTGGGTATAGAAGGGGGGGGGGTATACCAGGGGTGGAGGGCCTGCACGCAAGGTTCGAACCCCACACACCTGTGACAGACACACCCATCACATTTTCCGACACCACCGGGCCGACGACCATTGTGTATTCTTCATTTTCTTGACTCACCCGATGGAGTCTTTCTGTTCTCCGACCTGGAGGACAAAAAAATAAAAGTTTCCGACCAAATAAACTCAGCCTGTCGGCACGCGATTTCTCAAAAGACTGCAAACAGGAGACCTTTAAGACGCTTGTGTGCATGGCTTTTTCAGCATTTTTTGACGCTAAGTTGTTATCTCGTCGTGAAGGAGTTGTGATCTTGGAAACATTTTGTGAAGGGAAATGTGATGGAATGGTTGGGTTTATTCCATAAACGTTTGGGCAGAGCAGCTTAAACTGTGTGTGTGTGTGTGTGTGTGTGTGTGTGTGTGTGTGTGTGTGTGTGTGTGTGTGTGTGTGTGTGTGTGTGTGTGTGTGTGTGTGTGTGTGTGTTTTAGGTTGTACTCACATAATTGTGCTTGCTAGGGTTGAGCTTGGGCTCTTTGATCCCGCCACTCAACTGGGTGAGTGTATTCACCGTTCAGTATTTTATTATTCCTTGCAATATTGAGCTTCAGCTATAGAACCCTCACATTTATAGCTGTCGATCGTCTACTATCGCATCTACTTAAAACTCAAAACGAGATGACGTCCTCAGTCTCCTCGTATAGTTCATTCCATTTTCTTAGTCTTGCGTTAAGAGCACTTTCTCACAGTCTTATGGCTCATCTGTTTGTCGATCTTCCATTCACCCATTTTTCTCTTCCCGCGTGGATCTTCCGTTCCACGCCATCCACGCCTAGGAGAAATTGCTGACCTAGAGAGCGTCCAAAGATCCTTTACCGCTATAATCCACTGTATAAGTCATCTTAATTATTGGGTTCGATTAAAAGCTCTAAATCTGAATTCTCTAGAGCGCAGGTGAGAGTGATATATAATAATCTGCACGTGGAAGATATTAGAGGAACTGTTTCAAGTCTGAATACAGAAATAATATCACATGAGCCCAGAAGGCATTGCAGGATGTACAAAATACCCCTATTATAAAGTAGAGGTGCAATAGGTACGTTGAGGGAGAATTCTATCAACAACAAGGGGCCCAAGACTTTTCAACACTCTCCCGCTACTCGTAAGGAGCATAACTGGCCAGCCTCTCAATGTTCAAGAGAGAACTCGACAAACACCTCCAAAGAATACCTGATCAACCAGGCTGTGATTCATAAGTCAGGCTACGAGCAGCCGCGTCCAACAGCCTGGTTTACCAGACGACAAAGCGGGAGGACTGGTCGGAGTCACATTCACAGTCAGTCTTACACACAGTCAGGGAATAGCGAAGTCCCGTTCACACACTCTCGCCAGCGAACAACAAGCCCTCACAGTCAACACAAAAAATCCACGCGATAAGCAAATCCATGAATGCGCATGCTAATGTGGCGAGCTATTGACAAGCAAAAAAAAAAAAAAAAAAAGGACAGGCAAAGTGGGCAAGGAGTAGAAGGGGTCTCCGGAGCGTTTGTACGCAGCCCCACGAGTGTCTCAGACCCCTGGCGGACCATCAGCACACCCACTTACCGTCATCCTCAAGTCCACCTTGAGCCTCGTGCTGAGTATTTGTCATTCCTTCCACGTCACTTTTTCTCCCTTTAGTCCCATCACTTTCCCCACAGCCCCGTCTTCTTATTAACCTTTTTTCTCAATTTCACCTTCTAAACCCCCTTCACATTGCTTTCAGCACTTTCACCCTCCCCTCTGCACCATCACTCAGCACCTTCACCTATATATATATATATATATATATATATATATATATATATATATATATATATATATATATATATATATATATATATATATATATATATATATATATATATATATATATATACATATACATATATATATATATACACATATATAATATTATAATAATATAATATATTGTGTGTGTGAATTCGACAGTATTTTTTTTAATTGTTTTTGGTAATTTTTTTAATCACAGTTAAGTATAAGATCGTGAAATTGTAGTTTTTCGTGATCAGTTTGACGACGTTATAATTTATGTGTTACTCTCCTCCTCCAGCGTCTCATCACTTCTCCAACAACTGCCTTCCACTGTTTGTCTCATACATTTTACTCTGCAGAATCTTCTGCAGCAATTTTGCCCTTGGATGTTACCCACCTAATAATTTTGTCATGTTTTTTTCTACCAACAAGTAGGATTAATTTTTTCTCTCTCTCTCTCTCTCTCTCTCTCTCTCTCTCTCTCTCTCTCTCTCTCTCTCTCTCTCTCTCTCTCTCTCTCTCTCTCTCTCTCTCTATGTGTTCATCCCATCGTATCCAGAGATGCACCTCGCCTTTTACACACCCGCCGCACCAACAGCAATACAAAATCCATTAACAAAATTCCAGCCAGCATTACCGGGCGCTCAGTGAAGTCTTGGAGTCAACACAACACCTCTCCAGGCACCCCCGACCCGCTCCGCTGGGTCTTCACCCACAATATCCACCCACAATATCCAGACGGTTTCTCATTTCCACGGGAGACTTCAATATTTGTTGAAGGTTGTGTCGACAATGCAAAAGTTATATTTTTCCATAGCCATGCAGAATTGTTAAGAGCATGTAAGGCGGCTAAGGTTCCTGCGTTTATGCTCCTCTCGTCAATGAATCTGTCTTAGATCCTCCAGGGCAATTTAATCTTCCAGTTGTGGTGCTTGTAACCAGCAGTTGTAATGTGCTCCTGAGCTGGACAATTCAGGTTTTTCTCAGTCGTTTCGTCTCAAGATCTGGTATGCAGGGAAGGGAGAACGTAAGGATTCGTATCGTATATCTCGGGACCTTACCTGCAGTGCTGAGTTTGGGCTTTGAGTCTTATATAAAGTATATGTAAATTAGGGTACATAGAAATGTTATACATGTAGTGGAAACTTGCAGTATTGTGCGTGTTTCTGCTCTTGAGGGAGTGGTTCCTTGTTGAGTGAAGTGGACCATGGCCTCTTAGGCCTAAACCGAACAGAAGGGTTAATTTTATAGCGAGTTCTTTGGTGTAAGAAACCAACAAGCCAGCCTTACCAAGAAGAATGCAAAGTGTCCGATAGGCCTGTGTTTGATAGACATTGCCTTGAAGAAGCATCTATCAGACCACATGGGTGAACCACAAAACTTTATGCCCTCTATTCCAGTGGCATTTCTCTCTAACAGAAGGAAGATAGAATTTGCAGTTCATCCTGGCGTGTTCTCATCTCTCGATTCACCCACACAATTCTCGTATGGTCGGACTGCCCGGATGCTGACTACATTGGCATCGACAGCTCAGAACTGTTCACCCACCCAGCATATGTCTTGGCTTACAGCAAGCACTCGCCCACGAGTACTCGTGCTAGGGTGAGAGCACTCCACACGTCACTGTGGCAGACTTCACCTTTCAGTGTAAGACACAGTGGTAAGTTGCCGAGGATCTTACGTGTTGAGGCACAGCAGCGCCGGCACAGTTTCAGCTTTAGAATTATATCTTGGCAAGATGGAAGTTTTGCTCTTAGAGTTTTTATTTCGAACTTAAATTAGGAACTTTGGGCAACAGTGTAGTTTAAAAGTTCACATACGAAATGCTAGTGTGCACTACCACCGTATGATGGGCAAGTTTTAGAATGTTATTATAGAATAAAAATGTTAATTGAAGCGAACAAATAAATTCATTAAAGCAACAAGAGGAATTGTCGAGTTGAAATTCGAAGAACGCCGGAATCTTGACGTTTGAGTGAATATCTCTTGACTCCTCAGGACTTAAGGAGTCAACTCAAAATATATTGAATCTATTTCGATCTCTTCTCTTCCTCCCTTTCGCTCTGTCCCTCATACTCACCCCTTCTGTACGATCACCCGATCACCTCCACACTCACTCCCCATGATCACTCTCCCTTGACCTTACGCTTATCAACCCTTCCCCCCCCCCGTTCTTAACCCTTTCCCCCCATCCAAACGTTCTTTTGTCCCTCTCCCCGTCTCTCTCTCTCTCTCTCTCTCTCTCTCTCTCTCTCTCTCTCTCTCTCTCTCTCTCTCTCTCTCTCTCTCTCTCTCTCTCTCTCTCTCTCTCTCTCTCTCTCTCTCTCTCTCTCTCTCTCTCTCTCTCTCTCTCTCTCTCTCTCTCTCTCTCTCTCTCTCTCTCTCTCTCTCTCTCTCTCTCTCTCTCTCTCTCTCTCTCTCTCTCTCTCTCTCTCTCTCTCTCTCTCTCTCTCTCTCTCTCTCTCTCTCTCTCTCTCTCTCTCTCTCTCTCTCTCTCTCTCTCTCTCTCTCTCTCTCTCTCTTCTCTCTCTCTCTCTCTCTCTCTCTCTCTCTCTCTCTCTCTCTCTCTCTCTCTCTCTCTCTCTCTCTCTCTCTCTCTCTCTCTCTCTCTCTCTCTCTCTCTCTCTCTCTCTCTCTCTCTCTCTCTCTCTCTCTCTCTCTCTCTCTCTCTCTCTCTCTCTCTCTCTCTCTCTCTCTCTCTCTCTCTCTCTCTCTCTCTCTCTCTCTCTCTCTCTCTCTCTCTCTCTCTCTCTCTCTCTCTCTCAAAACCTGAGAATTGTCTGAACTATTTGAAAGCTTCGAAAATCTATGCCTCAGGGAGGGGTGGTATATCGTGTGTGTGTGTGGAGCCCTAAGGGAGACACGAAGGAGCAGTCAGGGACCAGGCCGGGACTCCCTGCTGCCCTATACGATCTTCCCGGATCCCTCGGGGAGCTCTGGGCCTGCCTGATGGACAAGGCTCGATCTCTCCCGTGGTCAAATATGGACTAAAGCAGCTAGGTTTCGGTGAAGTGACGCACCGCCTGCCTGTTTGTTTGGGGGTTGATTCTCTCTCTCTTTTAACTTTGATGTTAGAGTGAAGCAGGCAGCACAGTAGAGAGAAGGACACTAAACATTGGTAGGGTTCTACCCTAAATATATCTAATATATATATCTAAATGTATATCTAAATATATCAACACAAAGTAGAGCACAAAATAATGGGTACAAGTTTACGTTACGAAAAGACCTTGGGAATCACTGGTTTGGAAGTAGGATTGTAGAGTTATGGAATACGTTGACAGTTTACATAATAGCTGTGCAGGGTTGTTCTGCGAGTGGGGGAAACAAAGACAGCTATGAGAACTCACCTAGTTGTACTTACGGGGGGTTGAGCTCTGGCTCATTGGTCCCGCCTCTCAACTGTCAATCAACAGGTGTACAGATTCCTGAGCTTACTGCGCACTATCATATCTATATTTGAAACTGTGTATGGAGTCAGCATCCACCACATCACTGCCTAATGCATTCCATTTGTTAATTACTCTAACACTGAAAAAGTTTTGTCTAATGTCCCTGTGGCTCATTTGGGTACTCAGCTTCCACCTGTGTCCCCTTGTTCGTGTTCCGACCGTGCTAAAGAATTTCTTTGTCCACCAGAATTTTGTAGGTGGTTATCATGTCTCCCCTTACTCTTCTTTCTTCCCGGGACATGAGTTTTAGCTCCTTTAGCCTTTCTTCGCAGCTCATACCTCTCAGTTCCGGGACTGAGAATGAGTGAGGTGTGATTGGAGGTAGATAGGAGCCGTCTCGCATGGGACTATATGGCTTCTGATATTTCATCTATGTTTTCGTTTTACTTATATATCATTGACTCCGGATAAGTGTGGTCTAGCTCTCTGAGCCCCGCCTACTAGCCTTGTTGTACCTGTTGCGTTATAAGGAAACTATTCCGACGTTCGAATTCTTTGTCGTATCTGGCCTTAAGGTTGTGGAGGAGGTGGCTTTTACAATTTCTTAAAAGTGCATTTGTTAACACTCTTACAGAGCATGAGCATTTCCTTATATTTCTTCGATTCATTTGCATTTCAAGCTTCCACTTATGCCTTCTTGCCCTACATTCAATGAAAATGAGTCCGTCATCGTCCACCTTGCTGATTCCCTTTAGTATCTTGTATGTAGTGATCATATTCCTTCTATATTTGGATCTGGATCCAAATGGATCTATTTGATAGCTCAATATTACGTTACGCATTATCGTTTTTTACTGCGAGCTTAGGCAGGGTTAACGTCCTGGTTGACCGGACGACAAACCGGGTGGCCGGGTCTATCTAATTACCCAAAGCCTCCTAGCATTACGTAAGTGATGACAAATATGACATATTTACTCACTATAATGTTGGTGCTGAGTGTAGAACTAAAAAAAAAAAAAATTACTCTGAAATAGTATGATTTTCTAGCGAAATTAGATACATTATATCATGGATAAGTCGCTCCACAACATTGTCGCTTGGATCGTTGACTTTCTGTGGCGCCACCTGCCGCTTGAATCGTTGACTTCCTATGACGTTACCTGCCGTTTATAGTTTCGTCTAATTTCGTTATAAAATGATATTATTTCAGAGTAAAAATATGTTTTTCCGATGTTCTACATTCAACACCAACAATATAGTGAGTAAATATATCACATTTCTTCATTGCTTACGTAATGCTAGTAGGCTTTGGGTAATTAGACGGACCGGGAAGGCCTGGTCGGAGACCGGGCCGCGAGGCCTTTGATCCCCGGAACCTCCATAAAGTAGCCACAAGGTATGTAGCTTATTCATCACGCGTGGGTCCACGGTTCCAGACCCATAAAGCCCAGGTGAATGAAATATCACGTGTTTCTCTGTGATTTACAGACATCCATATATATATATATATATATATATATATATATATATATATATATATATATATATATATATATATATATATATATATATATATATATATATATATATATATATATATATATCTGTGTAGGAGACAGGTTCGGTGTGATATTAACCCCCCTAGATCCTTCTCTAACTCTGTTTCATGGAGGATTTCGTCTCTCCATTTGGTACCTTGACCGTCAACTTCCTCCACCTAACATCATTTTTTTATATTTACTTGAATTAAACTCTAGTATCAAATGGCTACTAAAGTCTAGTAGCCATTTGTTAAACCATGCTGTTAGTTTGATCCAAGTTATCTTGAAGCCTTTTGCTGTCTTTCTTTGTCTTAATCCTTCTCATATTGTTTGCATCATCACCAAATATTGAGAGGAATTAGTCTTCTCCCTCTAGAAGATTGTTTATATATATGAGAAACAAGATAGGTCGAAGAACTGAACCCTGTTGAACTCCGCTAGTGACATCTTGTCATCCACCCTTCCGGTACATTTGGCGTATTTGAGGGCCATATCGTAAATAAAGTCCTTTGTACGTTTTCCCTCATATGAACCTCGCTTTTTCCTTTAAAGAACTAAACTCTTAATGCAGTGAGTAAAGTTCTGAAGGTCTTTGGAGCTCGAGTCTACTGATGATTTGGGGGTCTTTCACCGGAGATAAGATGTATGGCGTTATTCCATAAAGCTGCAAATGGAAGGGATATTGTGTGTGTGTGTGCCCCTCCCTCCCTTACCTACTCTCTCTCTCTCTCTCTCTCTCTCTCTCTCTCTCTCTCTCTAGGAGCACTCATTGCTATTGTGATATGTTATGCCGTACATTCTGGTAAAAGAGGGAAAGTCTGGTATTGGCAGGCTGATAGCCGGATCTCTGAGGGGGAGAGAGACGTGCTCTGCTCTTAGTCTGTGATGCATGTCTCCTCACACTCGGGGAGTTTTCCCTCGTGTTACAGACGAGCTCTGGTGCGATTTTTGTGTTTGTGTATGAGAGAGAGAGAGAGAGAGAGAGAGAGAGGGAGAGAGAGAGAGAGAGAGAGAGAGAGAGAGAGAGAGAGAGAGAGAGAGAGAGAGAGAGAGAGAGAGAGAGAGAGATTACGATAATATGTTGATGTTGTGAGTATAAAGTATATTAGGCTCCGCCAATAATTTCTCATCCTCGTTTCCCCTCCTCACTTTCCCTTTCGTTCTCTTTCTTCCTGCCCCACCCCCCACTCCCCTTACGTTGAGGGTACCCCCTCCTCCTCCCCCGTCCGGATCTACCATCCCGCCAGGACAGCAGCAACTAGCAATATCCAAAACAAACACTTGTTATGTTCCCATCTCAAACAGTAGGCCGAGTTGTGGTACCCAATTTCTCTCTCAGAATGGACCAGGGGAACCCTAGGCCCATGTTACCTGGATGGGGGGTCCGCTGGCTCGTCTTTCCTAGAAGCGACGGCCTTCCTCCTGGTCCGAGTTACCTGAAAGTGGGGCTCGAGTGGCCCGTGTTACCTGGAGAAGGACTTCCCCTACAGGTAACACCTGGAATTAATTAAAGAAAATAAAAAGGAATTTATAGTGCCTCGTCTCTAACATTTTTCCAACACCAGTTTGTTGTTTTGGTGTTGGCCTTAAAGGCCTACCGACCTATGGAGGGTTATTATGGCCGTCACAATAGCTTACTGATCCGTCAGGAAGAATATTTTAGTCCTGTGCATTGTCTATAACACCAAGGAGGTACATCTAAATCCCCATTGATCAGTTCTTTCAACTTACTGTCCTCAAGTAATCCCAGGGGACAAGCTAAGCATATCTACCGGTGGTAGATTAAGAACAGATGAATGTTTAAGCGTTCCGGAGATGGTCTAAGAGGCGGGAGTCCCGCGTAGGTCGGAGGAGCCTCGACCTTAATGCCTTGGGAATTGAGGGGGGAGCTAAGACCTCCAGGGGTGGAGGTCTTCCAGCTCGCCCTCTTCTTCCCCAACCGCGTCTTCTTCCCCGACCCCCATCTTCTCCGACTCCACCTTCTTCCGGCTTGTGTTAGGCTCGGCACTCGGGGTAAATATTGGGAGAAGACTGTGGGGTGCATATTGTATCGCCAGTCTTCCCCACAGTGACCCACATATCTCCCCTACACCGGACCCACCTCCTTTGCTACTATTCTTCAACCACACCCCCACCCGATTATCTTCTAACGCCCCTTCACACCCCACCCCATTATCCTCTAACTCCCCTTCACACCATTATCTTCTAACTCTCCTTTACACCCCCCACCCCAAATCAAATCGAAAATCAAATCAAATCGAAAATCAAATCAAATCAATCAAATCATCTCAAGATAACCCCACCGTAGTACTCCTCACCAATCACAGTACTTCCCTACCCGCTACAGTACTCCCTACCTAGACACAGTAATCCCCCCACCCCGTCACAGTACTCTCCACCCCCACTATATTCACCACCACACCGCGCCACAATATTCCAGAACCTCACCATTGTAGGGGACCCCATGGGAATTAATGTGGTGATTGCGAGAAATAGGAGAGGTGGGATGGGGGAGGCAGTAGAGCAGGGAAATACCTGGTGGGAGGGAAGGAAGGGTAAGGATGCGGAATAGGGAGGAAAACTAGCCAGGGAGGCTAGTTTTCACTAGCCTCCCTAGTTACTAACGTTGGGCTTAGAGAGGCGACAGTAACGAATCTTGTGGACTACCTCTCCCTTCCTCCCTCTCCATTTTTTCCCTCACTTTCTCTTATAATTTTTCTCCGTCCTCACCCATCCCCTTCCCCCATTTATCTATCATCTCCCACTTCCGTCTCTCCTCTGTGTTCTCTTACTCCCTTCTTCCGTGTCAATCTGCCTACCCTCCTCTTCTCCCTTTCCTCATCTTCCTCTCCCTTTTCTCCTCTTCCTCTCCCTTTCCTCCTCCACCTTCGTGTCTCTGACCCTGGGTGACCCCGCTCTGGGAGCATCCGGAGCCAAGCGATCGTAGTGTCGATGGTAATTAAAGTAAACGTTGCGTGAAAACAGTGTGGCCCCGCCGGTGCCGTCACTTCCCGGCCTCCCACAACACCCTCCAGTACTCTCCCCGCCGGTGCCGTCACTTCTCGGCCTCCCCCAACACCCACCAGTACTTTCCCCGCCGGTAGTGTCACTTCCCGGCCTCCCCCAACACCCTCCAGTACTTTCCTTGCCGGTAGCGTCACTTCCCGGCCTCCCACAACACCCTCCAGTACTTGTCCCGCCGGTGCCGTCACTTCCCGGCCTCCCCCAACACCCTCCAGTACTTTCCCCGCCGGTAGCGTCACTTCCCGGCCTCCCCCAACACCCACCAGTACTTGCCCCTCCGATGCCGTCACTTCCCGGCCTCCCCCAACATTCTCAAGTACTTTCCCCGCCGGTCACTTCCTGGACTCCCCCAATACCCTCCAGTACTTGCTTCGCCAGAGCCGTCACTTCCTGGCCTCCCCCTATACCCACCAGTACTTGCCTCACTGCAACCTCCACGCCAGGCTCTCAGGCCGGACCCGAGGCTGCCTTCAGTGTAAACAAAATAGCGTGTGATATTTCCCTCACGCTCCTGCGATCCTCAGCTTGCTGGAGTGGGATAATTTGGAAGTAATGACGGCAGACTACTCGGAGAAAACACAGTTATTACAAGGTCTTCAATCAGGGAGTAATGTAGCTTATGTTGGCCCGACATATGGCCCACGTCGGTACATCACTCGGGTCACCGCTGCTGCGTCCCCAGACGGAAGATTAAGCCATGTTGAACTAAGAAGCGCAGTATTTTTCTCGTATACATTCCTCGCAGGCGCCGAGTTTGTCAGGTGTAGGATTTATGCTGATGAACAAGGCCGGAGATGTCAGAGCAACGGGCGCTGCGGCTGGGGCCAGTGTTGCGGCGGCTTGTGGGAGTTAAGAGTCGACGTCAATTATATGTTTTTGTTATAAAGACCATGTGTGTGCTTGTGTGGTTTAGTGGACCTCAGCACGCCTCTTATCGCCACCACCATCATTATTTTAATAGGTTTTCAATTAATCTTGTATCCGAGACTGCAACAAAAAGTATTTAACTAACCAGAAAGCGTTGTTGCGGCGATGAGGCGTGTCGGAGGGAAGTCGACCCCATGATACCAGCAGCACTTGGTAAAAACAACTGGATGAGTAGAAATTACAGGCGAGAGCTTGTACAATGCTGCTCCTAATACGGGAAGGAGAAACGGGAGGAGCAGAAGGCTGGTGCAGCGAAACAGGAAGAGGCAAATCAGGAGGCGGTGGCGACAAGAACGCAGCAGTAGAAGGTGAAGCAGCACCAAGGAGGACGCGAAGCAGAAAGTAGTCAAAATGACCCTAATGCATTTTTGTCGAGTAAATGCGGAGAATATAAGGTAGTAGGGAAATATGTGAATTAACTCTGGCATAGTAGGGGAGCCGGTCGGCCGAGTGGACAGCACACTGTACTTGTGATCCTGTGGTCCTGGGTTCGATCCCAGGCGCCGGCGAAAAACAATGGACAGAGTTTCTTTCACCCTATGCCCCTGTTACCTAGCAGTAAAATAGGTACCTGGGTGTTAGTCAGCTGTCACGGGCTGCTTCCTGGGGGTGGAGGCCTGGTCGAGGACCGGACCGCGGGGACACTAAAAAGCCCCGAAATCATCTCAAGATAACCTCAAGATAGTAAGTTTGCAGCAATCGGTGAGAGGTAGAAATAGCCTAAGCTACTCTATCCCTTTGAGATGTATTTCTTTCTTGTCTCCATAAACGTACTTGAACTTAGAACTTGAAGGTAGGTCTTCTCTAGACACCGACAGCTCCTGCTGCTCTTCCCCTCCTGCTGCTGCTGCCTCCCTTTCTTACCTTCCCAAATGACACAACTGGTGGAGAGATGAGGCAGGGTGCCGACAACACTGCTTGGCCAACGAAGGATTCCATAGCAGCAACACACCTTGCCGATGTCTCCAGGACCAACCTCGTGCGCAAAGCTAAAGACAAAACACACACGCACACAAGGCATCACGACCTGCAAACATAAGCTGGTTGGGCCCCTTAAGAATATTTGTACCATCAAATCATATGGGTTTCCACCGATTCTTCCCACCTACCTATACCTCCTTAGTAACCATGTGATGAAACAGTGGAGTGCACCCCACTGGTCAAAATATCCAAGAGCAACGTCAATTCAGTGACGCATCAACGTTATCAAGGTTGATTCAACGTCAAATTAACATTGATAATGTGGATTCAACGTCAAATTAACGTTCATAATGTGGATTCAACGTCAAATTAACGTTGATAATGTGGATTCAACGTCAAATTAACGTTGATAATATGGATTCAACGTCAAATTAACGTTGATAATATGGATTCAACGTCAAATTAACGTTGATAATGTGGATTCAACGTCAAATTAACGTTGATAATGTGGATTCAACGTCAAATTAACGTTGATAATATGGATTCAACGTCAAATTAACGTTGATAATGTGGATTCAACGTCAAATTAACGTTGATAATATGGATTCAACGTCAAATTAACGTTGATAATGTGGATTCAACGTCAAATTAACGTTGATAATGTGGATTCAACGTCAAATTAACGTTGATAATGTGGATTCAACGTCGAACCAATGTTACTCTTGGATATTTTGTCCACTAGGACGCCGCTGGGAGTGCTTCCTCATCCCCCTCCGGTACCGACTGACTGGGAGGCGGTGCGGATGGGCTGGGTGGCGGTGCGGGCGAGCTGGGTGGCGGTGAGGGCGGGCTGGGTGGCGGTGAGGGCGGGCTCAGCGGCTGCTTACCCCTGTCTTCATCTCTCGTGTAAATCACCAGCAGCCGGAGGGCGGCTTACACGGTAACCGATAGGTAATGACACGAGCCAGAGGGGCAACGAGCTCCAATTGCCAGTTGCAGCGCTCTTCTGCCGGAGCGGTTGACATTGCAGGCATGCAGGCAGAAATGGATTGTCATCGCCGGTTAATGTAGCAATTTAAAGCCACGGATGAAGCAGAAATGAATAACAACAGCAAGATAATGCAACACTTCAAGATGAGTACTGGTGGGAAAAATGAAATAATCTTTGGATTGTATAATAATTTAAGGTCAAATATGATTGAAAAAGTGGATGGTAATCACTATTTTTGTGAAACAATTGTAAGCAAATGAAGGGCAATCGGCGCAGATAATATCACAATTTCAGCCCAAGTGTGACAGATGTATTTTGTAATATCAAGTTAATGTAACAATTTATGATAAGTAAGTTTGAGAGAAAAATTGCAATGTCAACATTGCAACATTGTATAACCAATGTAAGACTAGAGAAGAAAACAGCCCATAGGGGGTTATCTTGAGATGATTTCGGGACTTTAGTGTCCCCGCGGCCCGGTTCTCGACCAGGTTTCCACCCACAGGAAGCAGCCCGTGACAGCTGACTAACTCCCAGGTACCTATTTACTGCTAGGTAACTGGGGCATCAGGGTGAAAGAAACTGTCCATCGTTTCTCGCCGGCGCCCGGGATCGAACCCGGGACCATAGGATCACGCGCCCAGTGTTCTATCCGCTCAGCCACCGGCTCCCTGTAGTGCAGATATTCCAGTCGGGGTCAGGGTTTTCCCCCTAGGCTGTGATGGCGGTAGTTGTGCTCCTTCCCCTCTCTCCCAACTCTTCCTTCCCCTCTCTCCCACCTCTTCCTTCCTCTCTCTCCCACCCCTTCCTTCCCCTCTTTCCCAACTCTTCCTTCCCTTCTCTCCCAACTCCTCCCCTACTTCTTTCAACGCGCCCCCACTCCTCCCCGCATTTACACCCAACTTGTGTATTATATGAACCCCGAAAGGCAAGACGGGATGTTTTTAAACCAACTGGCTGACAAAAACATATCCGCTCGGCCGCCACCTCCCCCCACACCATCTCCCAGCGTGTGTGTACGGTTAATGATTGAAACGATGTTAATTGATACTGATGGTGAAGGCCAGTGCTTATTAGTGGCCGCGTTGGTCTCGCCTTTACGTAAACATTCTAAGACTCAACTGAGTTTGGGGGGCTGACTGGCTCTTGGTACGAATTTATGACTGGCCGCGGAGCCCTTCAAGTTGACGGGTCTGATAAATCAGGCAGTTTGTGCTTGCAGGTAAAAGTAGGTACCAGACTGTTCAACAGTTTATGCACAGATTGTAATAAGGAATCATGTTGGAGGGTAGAAATAGCCTAATCTTCTCTATCCTCTCGAGATTTATCTCATTGTCTTAATGAACTTACTTGAAGGAATCATGCTTCCAGGTGGGAATCACCCTTAAATGCAATGGAAACTAATTGTAGTATTTATATAGTCTTGCTTCGTCGTGGTGTTGGTGGAGATTAAAGTTAAACAGCGAAGCATTGTATAAATTTTGCCGTTAATATTATGGTTAGTATTAAAAATGTAAAATATAAAACTGATGCGCAAATGGTAATTCAATCTTCAATATAGCCAAATGAAGGTCTTACCGATAATTATATATTTAAACCAACACGGCGTAACCCCTTGGCTTGCCTAAGTTAAAACTCAAATTGAAATCTTACTTTGATGCAAAATAATTACAAATTAATAAAAATAAAACTGGAAGAACTTTATTTTATCAGTATCCGAAGGCTAGAGTATGAATGCGAGAGGAAGGGGAAGGATGAGGTGAATCCTCCAGGTGAATGCGAGGCCGCGAAGACGTTAAGCCCCGGAAAAACTCCAAGGTAAGATAGGTAGGTAAGGTCTTAGTAGCAAAGACCTCTAATATTACTTAGCTCCTACCTTCACACAGTATTGCGTTAAGGCTCGGCGCGTCAGCGTCGGGAGCACATATTACGACGCCAGTAGGACGCTGTGTTCTAGATCCCGCCTTTCTAACCATAGGTTGTCTAATATACTAACTCCCAGCCGATTTTTCCTTTATCATATCAACGATATATATTTCTATTTAACACGCACACATCCCTATTAGCAAGTGTCTAACTTCCAGGTACCTCTTTACTGCTACGTGAAAGCAGACACACACACACATACACCTGTTGATTGACAGTTGAGAGGCGGGACCAAAGAGTCAGAGCTCAACCCCCCCAAGCACAACTAGGTGAGTACAGTGTGTGTGTGTGTGTGTCTTATTATCTGCTTGTCTGTCAGTACTTTTTGGCATGTTTGGAGAAGTTTTTGTCCACTGTGTTTATGTTCACGTATCATCTAAGAGTTCGCTTTCGTCCGCGAGGTTGTCAGAGTTGTCGGGAGACGGGTTGAGTTGGCGCTGACTTGGGTACAACCAGTGTTAATACTGAGAGATCCGTGATGCGGACGATTTGTTTATGTGAAAACTAAACAGTTTCGTGACTGGATGCGTCTCTGTGGGACACAGGCTATGCTTTTATGCCTGACACATTTGTCAGGAATGGTCTGGCCATTGCGTCCTGGACCATTATCAAGTCGACAATCGACTTCATAATGGTCCAGGACGGACCGAAACGTCGTCGTCTCCTCATCTTCTGATGTGTGGTCTGGTCATCATATCTTCCGCCACGTTATTGTGACTCATCGTCTGCAATGATGTGTTTGTTTACTTTTTCTGAGAAGAGTATGGTTAGCCTTTCTGTATAAGATGCTGAAGATACATACTGATTTGGTCTGACTTATTTATGTACGATTGGCGTTTGCTGATTGGCATGAGAGCACATGGATTTCACTGAGTGGCGTGTGTGTGTATAGTAACGACATACAACAAAGGTTCGGTACCGAAGACTATCCTTACCCGTCTCCTCCCTCCCTGACAAGGATTTTCATGGAGTCAGTAATTGACAAGATGTCTTCCAGGATTAAGAAGGGTGGATATGGGTGAAAATGAAATGGTGCAGGAGCTGTTGGATGTTGGTGCTGCTTGTTCTGATGATACCAGATGTTTGGTTAGGGGTGGAAGGCGTGGTGAATGAGGGGAGTGGTGACTGGGGTGTTGGAGAAGGGAGTGGTGACTGGGTGTTGGTGAGGGGATAATGACATCATGGGGGTGGGGGAAGGGGCGGAGAGGCAAGGGGGTGTTGGTGCTTGCCTGACAATTTGGCAAAGGAGGAATAGAGTAGAGTAGAGGCGAGGCGTTAGTGTTCCCCTATTAGGAGAGAAGAGGGAGTGTGAGGGGTCGATGGTGTTTGGAAAGGGAGGAGGATACTTCTCACCCCATCTTCATCATCCTGGTGATTGACAGGAGGAGGGGGACAGTGTGTGCCGACCAGGCGTCTCTATCCCCTCTCCCCAAGCAATCATCCCCCACACCCATTCTTATTTCTTTTTCTTATTTTCACCCTCTTTCGTTAGTAATAATATATAAAACTTATGGGAAATTTAGGCCTTCATATAACCCCCAAAATGAACGAAGTTATCTATGCCTTACTGTACAAATTGGGCAGAAATCGATTTTGTTAAACTTCTCGGGCACCAGTTGTTAACCAGTTTTAACAGACCAAGGCCAATGCAAGCACTTTCAACATTCATTTAAATGTAACATATGGTATAGCCAAAACATTTGCAATAGCCATAAGTACTTTTTTAATGGATATGAAATTTGACCACCCTGTTCTCGAGTTCTCTTGACCACCCTGGCGATGCCATGGATGCGACAGCGTTCGTCAGTAAGCTATTCCGATGCATCGTTAAATACATGTCTTTATTGGCAAGCTCCAGGCTGTGGGCTGATAATGGGACCTCACTGAGAAAAGGTTCAGGTATCAAAGTACATATAACCACAGAAAGCGAAAATGTAACTATTTTATAACCTTAGTCGTGAATTCAGTTGCCAGGAGCAGGCTGATCTAGAGGAAGACTCTACTAGATATGTTGCAGTGATTTGCAGGAATCGTTACGAATGAAGTTTCTAATTTTATGGACCAAATCACATTATACTAATTGATTTAGAAAACTATAGCATCATTTAATACAAATGTATGTGGGAGCAGGATGGGGGGTGGTAGTGGTGCGTGTGTATGGGGTTTTGTACTCATCCATTGGGGTTTTCGTAGGGATTGGATTATCAGTAGTCTGGTACGACCTTCCAATTAATGCTTCGTCGAATCAGCTCTTCCTCGTGTGGTTCATTGTAATTGTTTATCACTTATATACTTTTCTCGGTTGTACTGGTTGTACTCTTGTTGTTGAAATCTCTAGTTGTCCTTCCTTAGTCAATGATCAGAGGTTGACGTCTTTGTGAATGATGAGACGTTGAAGACTTAGTCAATGACGAGAGATTGAAGTCTAAATCAAAGATGAGAGTCTTCAAGTCTTAGATCACCGCATATATGAGTGCCATGTGTTACTTAACCCAAATTTACACTTTTTACATTCTTGTAAAGCCACTAGCATGCATAGTGTTTCGGGCGGGTCCATAATCTTAATTTTCCCCGGAATACGACCCGCCAAATCGTTTAACAAGCAGGTACCCATTTACTGCTGGGTGAACAGGGATGTACAGTTAAGGATTGGAACCCAGTCAGTCCTCCCCGGCCAGGATACGAACCCAGGCGAAATCGCTCGCGAAACGCGGGGCGAGTGTCTTAACATTGCGCCACGGGGACTAAATTTATTTATTTCAAGATTTATTGTACAGACAAATACATATAAAATTATAGTTGTTTACTTACCCATAACATTAACCAAATATATGACGAACTTCTCAGAAGGAAATATATTGCAATTATTTTAAAGAACTAGAATTTCCCCCATTTACGATATCTTGGTAATTAAGCATGATAACATCACGAAGGTGTATCTTCACATCACCTCGAGTAGTACACACACATGAACCCCACAATACCTCATCCATTAAGTGAATGGGTGAGAGTTTTGTATATGGAAATTATTGTCAATAGAAGTCACCACGTGGTGGGTGATTAGTGGCGCTTCTGTTGCCCATTTAAAAATTCAGTACTGCGAAACTGGTGTAAAAAAGGGGTACCTGTACCCAAAATATTATAGTTTGTTCATCACGGACACTAATGCAGGTTGTTAGACGGGATCAGTTGTAATAACACATCATAATTTAACATAAGTTATGTTGCGTTTGATCTGCCAGGCAGCAAATTGTCTAATTATTATTATATATGCCATATTTAAAGTTGATTAATCGGTAGAGCTACGGCCTCGCTTGCTGTAGGGTCGGCGTTCAAGCCCAATCGACAAAGGGGTTGGGCATCCATTCCCAGCTCTCTTTGTCCACCTATCCCTTCCTCACGTGTTAGTCATGCGGGCTTAGATGGATAGATCGATAGATCTATCTATCTATACAACCATTTATCCATCAATGTATTCTTCTGTCTATACATTAATCCATCCATATATCCACTCATCCATCTATATATTCATTAATCCATCCATATATCCATTAAACTGTCTATCTGCCCATCTATCTATCCATCTATTCAGCTAATCCATATATTTATCATTTATTCATCTACCCATCCATCTACATATCCATCTATCCATCCGTCTTTCCACCCATGTACTCATCTGTCTGTCCATCTTTCAACCTGTCTATCCACCTGTCCACCCATCTATCTATCTACTGTCTGTTTTTGTCTCTGTGTCTTGAATGGACGGACAGATGGGAGGCAGCCCGGGCAGCGCCAGGTAACCCTCCTAGTGAAGATATAACTGTCTAATGTGTGGGTGGTCGTCTGTAAGAGGAGTTCAGTATTGCAAAATACCCCCAAAAAATAGAATAGTTACGCCATTACTCTGATAAAGAGTCGTTGCTTGAGAAACCTTTTAAGCTGTGGAAGAATCGTAAGTTTTATTGCAAATTATTGTCAGCAGAAAATTGCTGTTAAATTTCCCGAGATATGTGAAAAATGATGCATATTACTAAAAGAATTTTGCTTTCAATAGTTTGTTTTGAAAATATTTAGCTATGTAGCTCGCGGGCAGTGCCAAAAATCATCGTGGGGTCTGAATGTGGCCCTGGTACACTGTTTTTTAATTCTGGGTACCCAGACCAGCCTATGTTTATCCCGTACCTCAAACCATTCCCTATGCCAATTTGGGTGAGTCTAGCCCCAAACGTCTGGCCTCCATCTTTGAACATGTCAAACAAACAGACAGACATTCTATCTTATAGCTATATTGGGGCATCATCTCTATTGCAGTTGTAAGAACCCATATCGTTGGAGAAGAGAATAAAGGTTATAAAATATGTAACGTGTGTGTGTGTGTGTGTGTGTGTGTGTGTGTGTGTGTGTGTGTGTGTGTGTGTGTGTGTGTGTGTGTGTGTGTGTGTAAGTAATATACACGTTCATAAAACCCGTATGACAGAGTGCGGGTATGCGACCCTCATTTGGTGTGTGTATCAGTGTTTACACTCTTTAATGCAGTCACGAGCAGTCGCTGTGTTTTGTGTCATTTACGGCCCAATTACTGGTTGACGCGGTCTTTATTACCTCTGTTATTATTGGACAACTGATAGCCCGGAATTGAAATTTGGAGAAGCCATTTTTGTTTTTTGTTTATATCGCCAAAGGACGCCATGGGTGACGGGCAGGCTGGCAGACACGCGGGCAGACGTGACAAGTGGAGTTAGATAAACAAGAGGTAAGGGGCTGGAAGCCAGCGGGTCAGGCAATAGGTGTACAGGTGTACTCGGTCAGGCGATAAGTCAGGCGGGAGGCAGTTTGTGGGTCGCATACGGACACATAATAACTTCTGGGCTGACGGGCGGGATGTTATCAGCGGGTCTTACTGACAAGAAGGTGGAGTTGTGGTAATTACTCTCCATCACTTGCATCAAGATTACATCAATCATCAAACGTTTCTAGAGGGAGGCTTGGAAGGAAGGGTGGGGGGTGGGGGGGTTCGAACAGTGTCCCCGAAAATGTTGGCAAGAGTGCAATGGTTATTTCCGAGTAAAATGAACAAGGTAGCAAAGTTATCTCTCGAGAGAATATAATGTGGAAATGTGTTGGTATGATGCGTTCATTGAGGCGTGAGAGGATGGAGGATTTAGCAGGGATAAGATGAGGGGGCCTTAAATAAAGGTGGATAGGTGGAGAGGCTAGAGATTCTTATAGAAAAGAGACGAAAGGCGGGTTGTAGATAGACTGGACTCTTTCCCAGAGCAACCATGGCGTTACTCTGGAAAAGGAATATGACAGAAAGAACACCTAGTCTAGAGGAAACTAGATTTATTCCTCCAAGGAGTGCCGGACCAACCGGGCTGTGGTGGGTATGTGAGCCTGCGGGCCGCTCCAAGCAACAGCCTAGTGGACCAAACTCTCACAAGTCAAGCCTGGCCTCGGGTCGGGCTTGGGGAGTAGAAGAACTCCCAGAACCCCATCAACCAGGTATCACCGGAGGAAGTCAGAGGTTGGAAAAACGCTTTCAGTACCGAAAGAATAAGGTGGTGAAGAAAGGGGAATGAAAGTGTCGAGTTAATTGGGACTGGTAGAGAGGGGAAAATACTGAAGGTAGGAGTTTAGTGATAAGGTTAGGGAGGGCATGGGGGTGGGGTGTAATTGGTGTGTACTGATAAGAGGGCCTTAATGTGAGAATGGGCCCCCTTGATGACGGGTCACACGACACGCCACCGATTCGGGTGCCACGCATTCACGCGAAGGTATTTATACATTTTCCGGAAGGGCGGTCTGTAATAACGAGAGACGCATTACACACTAGATGGGAGAGATAGCAGCCGTGAGGCCACGGGTTACAAGGAAGCCACCTCTAATTTTTTTGCTGGTGATAGTTATCTGAAACGACGGAATTAAAGGTGAATGGGAAGTAGAGGAGACTCCCTGAGGTTTTGGCGATCTATTGTTCATCAGAACTTACGGTGGTCTACTGTTTTTCAGCCGTTAATCTGTTGTTTACAGGTAGAATGAACTGCCTGTAAAATAAATTAGCATAGAGTAACACATCAAAGCTCCAACAAGGAATGATGTAGAAGTATTCGTTTTTTTAGATTATAATAATTATATATTATTTTTAGATTATTTTTAGATTATAATAATAATTATAATAAATATTATTTTTACCATTATTATTTTACTTGAAGGGTGACAGAGGAGTTTAGAATATGTTTTAAAATGGTGGCTTGAAAACAGAAAAAACATGGATGATTACGCTGATTTTTAGTTAATAAGTGATGATGGTGGTGGCTGATATGGTGCTTGATGGAACACTAAATGTGCTGTATGTCCATAAGTACATGGTGTGGCTGGATGCAGTATACGTGGTACAGTGTTTTGGTATGATGGTAGATGGGGTATGCCTATTTTTTCCCCCATTCTTTACTTTTTAAAAGTGCAGTATGCCTGGTGTGGTGTACGTTAGGGCACAGACCTCGGGACCATCTCCATCACTCCGTGTCAGGCCACACTCCATTATTCTTGGTTAACTTCGTCTCGCAATGCGTCCCCAAAATGCTCTGTCGCTCTCTCCGATTTTTCTGATGATTCAGAGGCACCGACGTAATAAATCGTCTGATTTCCATTTTGGTGCAATTTTTGAGGGACGCTGAAAAGGTGCGTAGTGGTGGGTGATGGTGCACTGCTTTTTGGTGTTGTGGTTGGTGTTTCAGGTTCGTACAGGGGTTCATGGGGGCGGGGGGGGGGAGGTCAATAGCTGTGGTTAGTGGTACTACTCACCTAATTGTGCTTGCGGGGGTTGAGCTTTGGCTTTTTGGTCCCGCCCCTCAACTGTCAATCAACAGGTGTACATACTCCTGAGCCTACTGGGCTCTATCATTTCTACATTTGAATCTGTGTATGGAGTCAGCCTCCACCACATCACTTCCTAGTGCATTCCATTTATTAACTTCTGACACTGAAAAAATTCTTTCTAACGTATCTGTGGCTCATCATCAACACTTACACTACTGACGTAGTGTAAGTGTTGGTGGCGACGGTTCTTAGTGTGGGCTGTGGTAATGTTTTATTAATATTCAACCGAAGTGTGTTATACATAGACGCTGTTCAAAACACATATGAGAACTTGGATTACAAATAAGCCTTGTGGGTCATCAAGTGACAACCCGTCCTCGACTCAAGTCCATTACATCCAGTGGATGTAACCCTACAGACGCATTCATAATTTTTTTACATGTTGTTCATTCAAAACGGGAATTTTCTCATATAAATTAATATAAAATATTAGCATATTGTGCATATATAGACATTGGTTAGGTTAGGTATTTAGGTTCTGTTGGCGATTATTTGTAGTAAGTGAGTGAAGCATTTATAGCGTTGTGATTCGAACAAAATTCGTCAGTGAAGCATTTGTTCTGGATATGCTCGAACGTCAGCAGTTGTGAGTCGTGTGTAAACCGTTTTTCAATCATAAACAGGGGGTTTGGCGGGTGCATGGAATCACTTTTCGGTCTTTGTTTGGGGGACGGGCTGCAAGTGGGTTCCATGGGTTTTGGTTACAGCGCTCTGGACCCGCGATCTGTTTCTCTTGATTTTAATTCAATGTCTAAATCATATTTCTGAAAATTCATGTTGAAAGCATTTATTAATTAAAAGGCCTGTGTATTTATGAATACTTATATTCAATTTAGTTCTATAAAAAACAGCTAAGTAGGTGTAAAGATTCGGTAGTATGTGTGTGTGTGTGTTGCAACAGTGGCAGCAAGCCCAAGCAGTTTGTAGCAGCTTTAAGGACTTTCAGCCTTGTAAAGATTTATGCAGAACTTGCTGCCGGCAACCGGGGGGGGGGGGGGGAGGGGGTGACATCAGAGGTATTGGAGCAGGGAACATGAGGGAGGGGGGGGGGAAGGTATCTCAGAAGGTAACATTAGGGGGAAATCGAAGCAGGAGCTCCATCTCTCACTCGCCAAAATATTGATTCAACTTTATCTGTTGGTATTGCTTGTTAAATGTTGTCGTTGTTATAGATTCAGCCACTCGGAACAAGTTCCAAGTAGCACGGGCTATGGTGAGCCCGTAGTGGACTTACCTGGCACAGGAGCGGGACAAGTAGCACGGGCTATGGTGAGCCCGTAGTGGACTTACCTGGCGTAAGAGTGTTGCTGTGTGAGCTTGTTAAATGTTATCCATGCTATTTAATCTTGGAATGTCTCTCCTCACCTGTCTTTCAAATTAATCTTTCCATCTTTCGTCACTGCAGGAAGGATCGTTGATTTGGGGAAACCGTACATTCAAATAGATAATAGTTAGAGTTGAAGCGGTGGTTCAAGATACCATATTGATATCCGGTTGATATCAGGGAGGTGTACCGAACCAACCGGGCAGTAGTGGGTAAGTGGGTCAGGACACCGCTCCAAGCAACAGCCCGTTGGACCAAGCTCTCACAAGTCAAGGACCGGGCTTGGGGAGCAGAACTCCCGAGGCCCCATCCAGGTACAATCCAGACACAAGAACCTCAGATGATTGCGCCTAGGAATATGTAGTAACAGAGGAAAACGTGCCCCCCCCCTCCCTTAAAAAAAAACTTTTGCCCCCCTCCAAAAAAAAGAACTTGATAATATGAAGTATTTACTCCTCTCTATCAACCCCAGACACAATATCGGTCTAGTGGGAGCCCAATCTTGTTTTTTTAGATTTAGCTACTCAGAACGAAGTGTCCAAGTAGCACGGACTATGGTGAGCCCGTAAGCCCCCCACTCTGTTCCCACGCCCTGGATATGCCTCTCCCGCCACACCATTCCTCTGTCTTGTGTCAATGGGAGAGGTGAGAGGGGAAGACTGACACAAGGGCAGGGAAAGGAGCCTCTTGTCGGGTGAGGAGGCGTAGTGGTGATTGGTTAGGTGGCGGGGAGGGGCGGGGGAAGTTAGTGGTAATGGAGTGGTTAATGGTTGTGTAGGGGTGGTGACAGTGGTTGATGGACTAATGGTTGGTTTGGTAGTGTTGCTGGTTATGGTGCTTCATTATAATTCATTGTGTCGGGGGACAGGTAGCCAATGTGTATATATATACATGTTAGGTTTATATCGAGCTCCCTCCACCCAAAGTAGAATTACTGACCTTCCCTGACCTGACAGCTGAGTGGATAGCGCTTCGGATTCGTAGTCCCGAGATTCCGTGTTCGATTCCCGTTGGAGACGGAAACAAATTGGCAGAGTTTTTCACCCTGATTGCTCCTGTTCACCTAGCAGTAAATAGATACCTGGGAGTTAGACAGCTGCCACGGGGTGCTTCCTGGGAGTATGTAACAAAAAGGTCTAGTCGAGGACCGGGCCGCGGGGACGCTAAGCCCAGAAATCATCTCAAGATAACCTATAACCTTCCCCAAGATGCAAACCCACATCTACTTAACTCCTGGGGTACCTATATACTGCTAGGTAAACAGGCGCATTAGATGATAGATAGGAAACGCGCTCAACAACTACTGTCCTACCCGGGATTCGAACCCGAAATTCCCGATTGTGAGTGGAGGACGAACCCGACTGAACACAAATATGGTCGTGATGGTTGTTGGAGTCAGGAGGCCTGGTCAGAGACCGGGCAGTATGGACGTTGATCCCCGAAATCACCGCAAGGTACCCAAGGTAGGCACCTCGTGGCACAACCCCTGACACTGCTGCGTCTTCTGACGTGTCTAAGCCACAAACTCTCAACTTCAAGACATGGAAATCTCTGCTAGAGGAAGCAAGAGCTACATAAGAGCCAGGAGCCTCATAATAGCCATCTTAAATAACTCACTCGATGCACAGAACGAAGGCTTAGATTTGACTTTCTTGTATGGTTACCATCTCACACAGGTATATCTAGTCTTGATGGTACAGACATGGCAGCCAAATTACAAAGATGTTGCTAAAACTACTATATTCCTTCAAAGCCGGAAAGCACTAGAAATCATTGTGATCTGTTTTGAACTGACACTCACACTCTCTCTCTCTCTCTCTCTCTCTCTCTCTCTCTCTCTCTCTCTCTCTCTCTCTCTCTCTCTCTCTCTCTCTCTCTCTCTCTCTCTCTCTCTCTCTCTCTCCATTAATCTTGTCACTATTTTCTACGAACAGAAAAAAAGACGATGGAAGTTTTGAGGAGTTTCCTTCCCCTTCACAACCCCCAATCACTCTGAAAACCAATTTAGTCTTTTGCACTTCCTAAAAATTTTCCTTTCACCCGTCTCCCTTCTTTCCCTTCGTTACATCTGCTTCTGTCCTCTCTCTCTCTTTTTCTCTCCCTCCCCCTCTCTCTGTACAGTTTTCGTCACGTTCTCCTTCTGTATATTCGTGTCTCCCTGCCCCTTATACCTCTCCCACGGGACATTTAACCTTATCTTCTGCGTCCTCATACCTCCCGCGCTTTGACTACTGCAGCCATTATCACTCCACCCGCCTCCCCCACCTTCTTCTCTGTGATATAAAATCATTTCTTGAGGGAGGAGAAGATCCACTTTGGGAGGATCGCGCCATTGTTATCGTGGTGCTGATCCGACGGGTTGAATCAGGGTAACCAGATTGGGGCGGGTTGTCTGTCCCCCGTCGCCTCAGTGTCACGCGTATTGTGAGATCAGCTCAAGGGAAGGGAAGGGGAAGGGAAGGGGAAGGGAAGGGGAGGGAAGGAAGGGAGAGGGAAGGAAGATGGGGAGGTCGAAGAGTGGAGGAGGGAAGTTGTGGGTGGGAAGCAGGAAGGTAGGCAGAAGGTAGGTACTTGTAATAATAATATTGTGGAGTTTCCCCGTGTCCTGTCCCCTGACTGTCTGGTGCCCGTGCCCTGGCTGTCTGGTGTCCGTACCCTGTCCCTGACTGTCTGGTGCCCGTGCCCTGGCTGTCTGGTGCCCGTGCCCTATCCCTGACTGTCTGGTGCCCGTGCCCTGGCTGTCTGGTGTCCGTGCCCTGGCTGTCTGGTGCCCGTGCCCTATCCCTGACTGTCTAGTGCCCGTGCCCTGGCTGTCTGGTGTCCGTACCCTGTCCCTGACTGTCTGGTGCCCGTGCCCCTGACAGACGAGCCACGGGTGGGGAGAGAGAGACACTAAACACCCGCCACGGACATGTCAGACCGAGCACGATACCCTGGCGGCTCCACGATCACTAATGGTCCCTCGCCAGCATGTCCGGCCCGCAGATGGCGCCGCGGTCTTTGCTGGTCCTTTTGGCTGTGGGCAAGAGCAGGAGAGGAGAGAGGGGAGGGCATGGTCAGGATCACAGGAAGTGGTGGTACGGGAGGTTGAAGAGGGAGTGTGGAACATATGGTGGGACGAGGTAGTATTTTTTTTGTTCATCAAAAGTAGTAGTAGTTCTCCAAAGTTCAAATTCTTTGTTCAAAGTAACAACTTAGAAGTATAGGTAGTTGGTGTGGCATTTGAAACGTTGTGTGACAACCGCACTAACTTATCCATGTGGATATATACACACGACCGTCCTCAGATACATTATGTTATTCCAAGTTTTGTTGGTATAGCAGATGAAAGGTCTAACCTGAAGTACTTTTCAAGGATTAATCCCCCTGAGGCCCTGACTTAGACCAGGTCTTCCGGTCGACCAGAAGACCTGGTCGACTAGACTGTTGGACACCACTGCACGCAGGGTGACGTACGCATCACGGCTCGGAGGACGAGCAACGTAAGGGTAGTAATAGAGAGGAAGGAGTGGAGTAGAGAGGGAAGAGGACCAGTAGCAAAGTAGAGAAGAATGAATGGACAGATAGAGGCACTCTGGTGTAGCGGAGGAGAGATGCCACAAGGAGAGATGCCACAAGGATGCCACAGATGCCGACCGGCAAGGGAGCCGGTCGGCCGAGCGGACAGCACGCTGGACTTGTGATCCTGTGGTCCTGGGTTCGATCCCAGGCGCCGGCGAGAAACAATGGGCAGAGTTTCTTTCACCCTATGCCCCTGTTACCTAGCAGTAAAATAGGTACCTGGGTGTTAGTCAGCTGTCACGGGCTGCTTCCTGGGGGTGGAGGCCTGGTAGAAGACCGGGCCGCGGGGACACTAAAGCCCCGAAATCATCTCAAGATAACCTCAAGAAGGTGAGGTGTGGGGCTCAGCACGTGGGAGCTGAGGAAGGAGGGATGTATAGGAGAGGAAGGTGGGGCGGAGAGAGGACAAGAGTGGTTAGGGAGTGAGATATGAGAAACACATGGAAGAATTTGAAGAGACGTACAGAGGGACAGGGATAGAGGGGGGGGGACACCAGCTTTCAAAATCAATTAAACAAACAACAAACAAGAACACTGGAGTCGTCATGAAATACCTAAGAGTGAAAGTAAACTTTCAGGTTTACATTTTGCAAATAAAATTCGTGTTAACAACGCATAATGGTTGAAGCATGGAGCTACTCTGAAACAAAAAAAGAATTAGTGTATAATGCAATACGGTTACAAAGTGAATGATTAATGTAGTACAACCACAAACGTACGAATAAGATAAGTGTTCAGCGTGATCAGTTTCCAGACAGCGCCGACAAGAATGTGAGCAGTAACTGATCAAACGATAACATGAACGTGAGGTTATATCTTGAGGTTATCTTGAGATGATTTCGGGGCTTTTTAGTGTCCCCGCGGCCCGGTCCTCGACCAGACCTCCACCCCCAGGAAGCAGCCCGTGACAGCTGACTAACTCCCAGGTACCTATTTTAGTGTTAGGTAACAGGGGCATAGGGTGAAAGAAACTCTGCCCATTGTTTCTCCGCGGCGCCTGGGATCGAACCCAGGACCACACGATCACAAGTCCAGCGTGCTGTCCGCTCGGCCGACCGGCTCCCCTGAGCAAGTGAGCAAGGAATCGTAATTATACAGAGTATTGGATCAAGTTTTCACAAGTTAAATCTAGGTCCCAAGCCGGGCTTGGGGAGTAAGCATAACTCTTAGAACCCTCCAGGTATGATCCAGGTAAATGTTAGTTATTGAGTTTTTAACTACTGCTTCCAGCGTTGTCCAGATACTGACTACCCTCAGCTGTCTGGCTGTTTTGTCCAGGGGGATGGGTAGGAGAGGGGGGTGGGGGTGACAGTTGACCAGACCACACACTAGAAGGTGAAGGGACGACGACATTTCGGTCCGTCCTGGACCATTCTCAAGTCGGGGTTGACAGATTCTCATCCCTCGCCTAAACCTGTACTGTATTTCGACACCACGTCTCCCCTGTCAGTCTGTCCCCTCCTCACCCCCACCACTTGCTCGACACATCTCCCACCACCCTCCCCTCACTCCAGCCTACCGCAGTGTGCTAACACTTCCCAACTTCCTCCCATTCTGCTTCTTTCCATCTTCCTTCTCTGAATCCTCACCCTTGCTATTCCTTTACAGTCTCCTCTCATTTCCTCCCCTTATACTACAGCTGGGATTTGTAGTTCCAGCCTCGCCTTATCTCTAGTAGTGTCCATTAGATGGAGTGGGAGAGGAAAGGCCCAGATGGAGTGGGAGAGGGAGAGGGTAGACAGAGTTTAAGGGTGTTTTTAAAGTAGGGGAAAATTGGTATGCTGGTATGTTATTGTTACACATCAAGGGTGGCGGGGAGGGTCCTTGTTAGATATAGACGGGGGTGGTAAGTCGTTATATTTTAGGGAGCTGGTGGGGGGATTGTTATCTTGAGTTGGTTCCAAGGATCGATGTCACTGCGGCCCTGTCTCTGACCAGGAGACGTCGCTGCATGCAGTCTGACATAATAATTACATCCCGGTTGATCAGGTACCATTATGTGGTGTTTATCAAGTTCTACTTGAACGCTGAAATAGGCTTATATCCCATATATTTAGAGAGAGGCTGTTGAGAAGAGTTGTTGGGGCCCTTAATATTTGCAGCATTGTCTCTAGAGTACCTTATATATGTATATATACATGTATATGTATATATTTATCTATATCGCTTATGTTCCAGGGAGTGTAATTTGTGGGATTTTAAGCTGTCCCAACAATATTATATTTTATCGAATAGATTCGGGAAAATATAAGTAATTCTAAACTCTACCCCTTATCCTTTCCTTTAACTTCACCTGCACGTTCTCTAGGTCCGAAAATTGTGCAGCTTTGAATGCAGCAATTAATGTGCAACAATATCCCACCCCAGTTAGTACTTGCCGTCTGCCCCAAAATGTTGCGTCTCCACCTACAGTGGGCGCTGTGCTCCCTGCACTGTGCCTGGTGCCTTGGTGGATGCTACTCGTCGGTGTTTTGCCCTTTCAGTGATTGTGTGTTGTGATGCCAGCCACAAATGTCATATCAAGCTGGTAATGGGGGTCTGTTCGGCCGGTCATTCGAAGGCGGATTTGTGGGCCGGGTGACAGTCGCGTCAAGACAGTGGGTGGCGCAATGCGGTCCCTTTACCTTGCCAAAACCTAACCTAACCTAACCTAACCTTTACCTTGCCAGAACCGGCGGGTTGTTTATGATAAACGTAAAGAAGAACCCCAGTGATACTGTATTGCAACCTTCGCACCTTGGGTCTACCTTGCTGTAGTTCTGGACGCTCCACTGTTCCTTTGGTTTGGTCTGAGCAGTCACAGACTTGATGTTATGTCATGGGTAAATATGCTAATACAACTTAGGTGGTAATGTATCTAATTTTCGAGGAAAATTCTCTCACAAGACAGGGGAGTAAAAACAAAAAAACTTTCGGAACCCCATCAAGGTAAAATCCAGGTACATTAATAACACGTTCAAGCATAGTGCGTATGTGATTTATAAACATTTACTCAGCCGTTGCCTAACTGGAGGCCTCTATTTCAAAACAGTGTTTGATCTCTCATCTTAAAAAACCGAATCCATTAACATTAACTCGTTGAAAAACCAGAATGAGATAGAAAAAGAGAGAGAAAAACCAGAGATAGAAAATGGGAAGCAAAAGGTCAACACGGTAGTTGAGTTCATAAGAAGAAAAACTGTAAAAAAAGAACAGACGAAAGACTGTAGTAATTAAGAGGGGAGACCAGAGGCCTAATTGTATGGAGGGGTGGCTGAGGGGTAGTAGGGGAGGGGGGTGCAGGTATGGAATGGGGGGTGCAGGTATGGAATTGGGGGTGGGGGGGTGGGGGCAGAGAGAGGGAATCAAGGGAGACAAACGCAGAGGAAGGCTGATAGATAATCAACCAAGTATCAACCAGATAGCTGCTAGTGGGGCCTGGTTTCCTGATCAACCAGGCTGTGACTCCTACGTCAGGCTGCAAGCAGCCGCGTCTAAGAGCCTGGTTGACCAGTCCAGCAACCAGGAGGGCTGTCGACCGGGCCACGGGGACGCTAAGCCCCGAAAACACCTGAAGGTAATCTCAAGGTAAAGAGGCGAGGGTTTAATAGCTTTTTAATTTGTTCGTCTTACGCTCCTTTCTCTGTAGGGCTGTCTTCCCGTCATTCTTCCCCCCTTGTTCTCTCTCTCTCTCTCTCTCTCTCTCTCTCTCTCTCTCTCTCTCTCTCTCTCTCTCCTTCGTTTTCTCTGCCTGTCGTTCCCTCCCTCATTTGTTCTCTCTAACTCTACTGTCCAATTCTCTCCATCTTTCCAGCTCCCTCCCTCTAGCGATTTCCTCCTATTCTAAATCCATTTTCTCCTTTTTTATATATCGTTCCCCCCTCCTCTTTCATCTCTACCCATTCCCTCCATATCTCCTTCCCTTCACCCCCCTCTCACACCTCTCTCTATCACACTGCTTCCTCTCTCTCACTGCCTTTCTCCCACTCCTCTCTTTTTCCCCTCTCCTCCATCTATTCTACTTCTCCCTCTACCCCCCTCCCTCCCTTTCATTACGCGTCTTCCCCTCTCCCCCACACCCCTCCCCCACCTCCCTCACCCCCACCCCCCGCACAGGGAACGTGTTGGGTCCACAATATCATCACGTTCCAGTTTTGTCTGCCGACAGGGAATGCGCTCCATCTAGCGGATTATTTGACACTCGAAGAGTTATTTGCACATTGTGTAACAAAATAATTTGTGTATTAACTATAACTTATATTGTTTTGACTTCCTATGACTGAAGAACCAGTGAAGAGTAGAAGTGCTTAGGCACACTCAGAGGGCACTGTACTCTGAATAACAGAGGTCCACAACTATTCAACACCCTCCCAGGAAGCATTAAAAATATTGCTATATCAAAAGTGGATGTATTCAAGAGGCACTTAGATAAGGTTTTGCAAAAAGTGCCGGACCAACCAGGCTGCAGTGGATATGTTTCCGGACTGGCCCAGGGCCAGTCCGTTTCTTGCTTGGGGAGTAGAACAATCTCATCCAGGACACAGTGTTGTTGCTCTAAGCAACAGCTTGTTGGACCAAGTTGTAACAAGTAAAGCCTGGGTCCCCCAGGCCGGGCTTTAGGAGTTGAACTCCCAGAACCCACTCCAGGTTAAAACTCTCGGACCTCATAGGTCCGAGGTCATGTGTCCAAAAAGTGCGACCTCATAGGTTGAGCCTCTCCCCCAGGCCGGGCTCGAGGAGTAGAACAACTGTCGAAACCCTCTCCTGGTATGCTTCAGATAACTGGGAATCCCGGGTTCGAATACCGGGCGGGACAGAAATGGTTTGGCACGCTTCCTTACCCTCAATGCCTCTGTTCACCAAGCAGTAAATAGGTACCCGGGAGTTAAACAACTGTTGTGGGGGTTTCGTATCCCCAAGAAATTGAATTAAATATATGCAGTAGTTCAGAAGGTGGGCAGGATTTAACATGACCCTGTTATCACTCGAGTGGTTTATGTAATGTGTGTTTACCCGGTTGATATCATAGCATACTGAAGCAACCAAGATTATGATGAATATACCAGACTGTAAGTAACGCCAGTATATTTTTCTCCGGGTAAAGTGTCCTTAAAGTGCCTACATGTAATTTATAGGAAGCAATCTAGCATAAAACCGGGTTCATCACACTTTTTTAAGTACGCCATGAGTCTCTACGTCACACTTCACCGATCCTGGACACACTCGCGGCACAGCCCACCCCAGAGAGTCATCAGAATATGAGAGGAGTTCCGGCCTAGGTCTAATGTGCTGGCTCTAGGCCTAGAGAGCACCCCGGCTGGTAACAAAGCCTGGCCCAGACGGCAAGGTGATGGATCAGCGACCACAATGCACTGGGGGATATGCCATGACCCTGGGAGGAAGAATAGGGTGGGGGTTGTGGGGTTGCGACAGTCACAATACCCCCCATCGGAGTGGGGGGGGGGGATTGTTGGTGGTTGGGGGGGGGAGTTTATTGTGTGCAGCAGAAACACCTCCATACACCTCTTCCCCCCCCCCATAGACACCTTTATAGTCCCCCTCCCCATTCACCCCATTCACAGTCCCCCCTTCACCCAGTCAGGTCCGGACCTGACTGGCGCCACTGATGTCTAAATAACGTAAAGTCCCGCTACGATTTGTATTTTATTTCAAATTTCGTCTTAAATTAGAATGAAAATCATAAAATATAATAAATAATTAGGTATCATTTACTTGATCTAGCACTCATGGTAGATAGTTACACAAGTTATGATTGTTGTAATTCTGTTTAGAGTGGTTGTTTAACAGTTTTATTAGTCTGGGGCATTAAAAATACACTGTACACTAGTGGTCTACGTCCTCGACTCACAATTTAGAATCTAACAAGTTCACACGTTTATCCTAATAGCAGCAGAGGCGAGGCAGAAGGTTCATACACGTAAGCATGTTTCATTCGTAGGTACTTGTAATTATTTGTAATTATTACCCAAGATACCACGCTTTATTTTAAGGATTTAAACCTAGTTTTCAGAAGTTTTGGAACCCCCTCCCCCCCCAAACACACACACACATATATATATATATATATATATATATATATATATATATATATATATATATATATATATATATATACATCTGTTTGACCTCTGGCGTCTAACTTGTTATTTTATTGAAACTTTTAAGACTGGAACAGTTTACAACTTCGCTGGTCACTTCTTTTTCTTTGTGATGTTCTCACACACACACACACACACACACACACACACATATATATATATATATATATATATATATATATATATATATATATATATATATATATATATATATATATATATATATATTATGCAGCTTTCTCACTGACAATAGGGAAGTTATCCATATGCTCAGGAAGAATGACCTCAGTTCCTCCGAAATCTCGCTCCAGACTAACTTATTTTCAATCCTGATTGGTGGACTGATTGGCAACCTGTGACCTGTAATAGTTGCTTCATATCTGATTCATTTGTCTTGGAGTTAAACAGAGTAAGGTGTCTTAAATGAGATAAACTCTCATCTTAGGCCGATTGCAACATACCACGATACATTACGTTGTCGCAGCTCTCTACTGTAATACAAGGGATGTTGACGGTCAAGTACCATACATTTAGTGTGGTAAATAATAGCACACTTTGCGACATATTTCAGTCAGTCAAAATGTCAGATTATGACCTCCTTCAGCACGTCCCAGGTTCTGAAGAAGCCACAAGAGATCAGAGAGACAGCGTCCCAAGAGACCATATAAAGTAGCAATCTAATTTAATCTACCACTCAGCAAGACGTGGTAGATTAAGTACCTTGTTAGCTCAGCAGTCGCAATAGATAAGGTGCTTGCATAAATTTAGCCTCCTCTGTTTGCCTGTAATTATCTCATGATTTTTTTCCTTTGCCATTTATACCTGCGTTTTTATTCTATTCTTGTTTTCATATTTCCATCTATTTAACTATTTTTGCATGCGTGTAATTATATTCACCTGTATGGACAGGTTTATACGCGCATCATATGGGTCGAATTAGATCAGTTTACGCAGATCTGGCACGACAACAAGTTATTAGTGAACAATAGCGGTGATAGTGAAGATGAAGATGATAACGATGGTAGAGATGTTGGTGGGTTTGTGGCATTGAGTGATAAATTATACATTGATGTAATGTTTACCACCGAGTGATCCTGCTCCCTGCCGTTTCTGTAATAAGAGCAGAATAATAATTACAACAACACGGGGTGTTTACTAATTATTCATCCCATTATCCATTATAAGCCGAATTAGTTATAAAGGGGGTGGATCATTTGTGGAAGCCCTGTGTATTGGGTATTATTGCATTAGTGTGACTGAGAAAAGTATTCCTGATCTCCTTTGCTGTACACTAATCTCACATAATGAAGAAACTTGTAATGAGTTCGTGTTCCGTTTCAGTAGCATGTAAAGGGGGCATTAAACCGACCACATGGTAGTTCCAATGCTGAAACGTTGTACAGTGTTTAACATTAATATTACGCATCCAAACGTCAAATTATTATAAATCGCCTGAACCTGGTTTTTTATATATAAATTCTCATAATGTTCGAAGAAACAATATTAAAAGTTGTCTCGCGAAACTTTCAGTGACTGAAAATTACAACATTGATGATTTGCAATAACATCAATCATCAGGACATGGTGTGTGGTTTGGGGGGGGGGGGGTGTATAATATGGTGAATTGGCGCTTATTCATTGGTGTGGCATTCTTCAGGGTGGCATTCCCCTACGAAAGATTAAATTGGTTGTAAAAAAACTGGGATCAGAGGGCTCCACTTGTTAATTTCATTGAGAATCTTATCTTATTACCCCTCGTACCCGTGTGGTGTAAGCTTCTAGTTAATATAGAGAAGTGTTCTCAAGATGCCACTTTAAGACCAAAGATAAGAAAGCCAAAAGGTATCCTTAAGAAGATGGCCAATACAGCAGCTAGTCACCACCACCACCACCTGCTTTAACTACAGCCAACGATACAGGCAAGTACTCCCGTCCCTGTTTCGGGCTATTCATGCCCGTGCCACCTCTTGGGTGGCTTAATCTTCATCAATCAATCATCCCATCCCAGGCATAGTGGAGGGAAGGAAATTATCAGAGGGAAAGCGTCAAGTCATTACGACTATATATCACTTGCATTACGACTATATATCACTTGGATCAGGATAAGAATTTGGGATGGGACGGGGGGGGGGGGGGGGTGGGGGAGGAACGGTGCCCAACCACTCGGACGGTCGGGGATTAAACGTGGACCTGCATGAAGCGAGACCGTCGCTCTACCGTCCAGCCCAAGAGGAATGAGGGGGAATCCCCCAGCATAGTGGAGCACAATAGCTACTCACTACAATGGTTACCATAATATGTCGTATGGCTGGTTAGGCGAGGTCAGCAGACTGACAGACAACCAGTAGCTTGACTGCTCTTATCCTCTCCCCCACCATTTGTCCTCCCTCCCTTATCCATCCATCTCCTCTGCCCGCATCCCTCATCCCCCAATCTTCAAACCTCAACCCATTCCCCCACTACACACACACACACACACACACACACACACACACACACTTACCATCCCATCCTGCTACCCTAGCCCCCCTCTTTATTTAGTCCTCCCCCCCCCCTATTCCCTATTCCTTTACTTTCTCCATCACCTATCTTCTTCCTTACCCACATCCCTCTCCCTCCCCATGCCTCTTCCTCTCCCATCCCAGTTTATATATTCGATAATAGCCTCTCACATTGGCAGGTTCGGGGCAGACAAAATTAATATGCACCCGACTACCTTCCCTTCGGACACAATTATGGAGATGTGAACGAGGCGCGAACAAATATGTGCGGATATTAAAAGTGATCGTTTATCCGGCCTGGAAGATCGGACCTCTCTGCTTATTCGTAACGTTTCCGGTGCTACGAAACTGCGTGTCCTTAGTCCATTTTACTGAGAGGGACTGAACAAGGAAGGACTGAACTATAGGAAGGAGTGTGTGGTTTGAGGTAAGGTTTATATTTTATATTTTTTCCCATAGGAAAGCGTGGTTCTGTTGACGGAAGGTGTGTGAGGGTTTGTTTTCTTGACGGGGAAAAAGCAGAGGGTTGTTGACGTTGAAAATTTCGGTTTATTGACTGGAAAAAAATTTGGTTTGTAAATGGTAAAATTCGGTCTGTCAACAGAAAATTCAGGGTGTTGCTGAGATTGACTTGGGTCTGGCGATAGGGAACATCTGGGTTTGTTGAGATGATCAAGTAGTCTCAGCTGTGGAACGATTTTGTTTAAGTGGTTGATGGATATGTAATTATGAAGAGAAAGGGCTGTTAGTATAGCTATATAAAACACTTGGAAAGATCTGAAGGTAAGGCGCTGGGATGTAAGGATGGAGTGAGGGGACGGTGCCCAGCCAATTGGACCATCGGAGATCGAACGCGGATCCTGCTGATGTGGTTATTGGTCGTTGCATCGTTGCTGATCGTGGTGTCCTTGATGTGTGTGCTGCTGGTGGTGTTTGGACAAGATTGGCGAGATGTCTTTTTACATATAGTTGTAGTTATATTAACCTGGTTGTGTGCACATTTTTTGTCGTTTGTGTTTTTTTGGGGGAGTGGGGGAGAGTAGCTGACTAGAGTAAAAGAACTCTCGAAACCAACTACAGGTAAAAACATTTTTACGTTAATGAAGTGATTTTTCACTCTAATCCATGGTGACTGAGGTGTCATATTCTTTGGTCAATTACTTAATGGTTACACTGAAGGAACACTGTGCTACTCATTCAGTGATCGAGTAGCACATGTTCTGTTGGTGTCACTGGTGGTGGTGCAAGAGTGGTGGTACTGGTGGTGGTGTTGACGGCGGTAGCACTGGTGGTGGCGCAGGAGTGGTGGTATTGGTGGTGGTGTGGGTTGGCGGCGCCGTCTCTGGCAAGCCTGCTCTTCGTCACCCATTTTCAATAAGGAATACTGTTATCGAGGGCAGAAGAGCAGGGGATAGGGGAGATCTGTTTGTGTATCATCAGCGTCTGCCTTTGCTTCTGAAGCCCGTTCCTTGTGTTTTTGTTTTTTTGTTAAACCCTTTATCCTGACTGTGAAGCCCTCTACTGTGTCCTTTCGTAGCCCCTTTTGTCTATCCAAGCGGACAGCACGCTGGACTTGTGATCCTGTGGTCCTGGGTTCGATCCCAGGCGCCGGCGAGAAACAATGGGCAGAGTTTCTTTCACCCTATGCCCCTGTTACCTAGCAGTAAAATAGGTACCTGGGTGTTAGTCAGCTGTCACGGGCTGCTTCCTGGGGGTGGAGGCCTGGTCGAGGACCGGGCCGCGGGGACACTAAAAAGCCCCGAAATCATCTCAAGATAACCTCAAGATATCCTCCCCACCTATTTTTTGGTTGTGCAGAAGTTGGGGATAGACTACGTGTTAAAACCAACAGGAGTAGATCGTAAAGCTTCATTTCTAGCCAAAATATAGGAGATAGACTAAGAGTGTTTGCGAAAATAACATTATTATATATACAAGCCCTCTTGCGCAAGAGGGCTTGTGTGTGTGTGTGTGTGTGTGTATGTGTATATATATATATATAATATATATATATATATATATAATATATATATATATATATATATATATATATATATATATAATATATATATATATATATATATATATATATATATATATATATATATATATATAATATAAATTATACAGTAGAAATACACCTAAAGTTTTTTTTAACCTTTTTAAGTCATTTTTATTATCCATTTGTCAATCAATATTTGCCAATTTCTGCATTTTCTGTGAACGTGCTGGTAATTATGTTATCAGGACGTTTCTGGTGCAGGTATTCGTGTTGATAATTTGATTACACTAACGAGGAGCAAACAGGAGCTATGTGAGAGTTTGAGT
Organism: Procambarus clarkii; assembly: GCF_040958095.1. Lineage (NCBI taxonomy): Eukaryota > Metazoa > Arthropoda > Malacostraca > Decapoda > Cambaridae > Procambarus > Procambarus clarkii. The sequence goes on along the minus strand of NC_091156.1, from coordinate 11,773,043 downwards.
ATTGCGTGACGTACGTACTCGCCTAGTTGTGCTTGCTGGGGTTGATCTTTGGCTCTTTTGGTCCCGCCTCTCAATCGTCAGTCAGTTGGGGCCAGATTCACGAAGCAGTTACGCAAGCACTTACGAACGTGTACATCTTTCATCAATGTTTGGCGGCTTTGTTTTCAATTCTGAAAAAAGTTAGTGAGCTCCGAAGCACCAGGAGGCTGTTTATAACAATAGCAACAGTTGATTGGGAAGTTTTCATGCTTGTAAACTGTTTAATAAATGTAACCAAAGCCGTCAAAGATTGTGGAAAGAGGTACACGTTCGTAAGTATTTGCGTAACTGCTTCGTGAATCTGGCCCCTAGTGAACAGGTTTCCGAGCCTACTGGGCTCTATCATATCTACATTTAAAACTGTGTTTTGAATCTGCCTCCACCACATCACTTCCTAAAGCATTCCATCTGTTAACTACTCTGGCAGTGAGAAAAGGTATATTTGATGTCTCTATGGCTCATTTGAGTACTCAATATCCACTTGATTCTTAAAGTGCGTGTTACACCCTTGGTTAAATAAATTCTCTATCTACCCTAGCCTACCCTACGTTTGTGTGTGTGTGTGTGTGTTCTCACCTATTTGTGGCTATAGAATCGAGTTTTAAGTCTTGGGCTTCCGCCTTCTATCCACCTCCACCACATAAACGAAAATATGAACTGAATTATGAATTGAATTATATTAATCTCTCTCTCTCTCTCTCTCTCTCTCTCTCTCTCTCTCTCTCTCTCTCTCTCTCTCTCTCTCTCTCTCTCTCTCTCTCTCTCTCTCTCACAAAATACATGCTTCATGCACAAAAGTCCACCAATACACTTTGCCGAAGAAAACGAAGATACTTGTAGAGTTGCGAGGAAGAGAGCAGGGAGTGCCGCGTCCTCTTGTAGGGGTGTGGGGGGGGGGGGGGGGGAGTCCGTGTAATAATCCAGGTAAGGCCCGGAGACTGGCTATCAGGCTGGGACGAGTAAACACACAACAATGACACAACGAGAACGTAAGGGGGCGGGAGGCGGGAGTGAGAGCCGGTGCAGCTGTGTGGACTGCGGCCCGGTCTTTGTTGTCGCCCAATTTTCGTGTCTCGGCGACTGACAGCCGCCTCTGCAGGCTCCGAGAAGATTTCTGTCATTCTTGGCGTGGGAGGGTGAGGGTGCAGGGGGGGGGGGAGCGGGGCTGTGTGGGTGTTGCAGGTGCAGGGTACGATCGGTGACAGAGCGGAATTGAGGAAGGTTAAGTGCAAATACTGTGGACGAGCAAATGTGGACGTTTCCTCGATCTATGTTGTATCAGGAAACCTGCCTGGTTGGGGGGCCGAGCCGTCGGAACGTTGTGCCCCGAAATCATCGCAAGGTATGGTAATGAAAAAAAAAAGTTTTATCCGACGTCTGTTTGAGATTGAAAGGAAGATTCAGAATTACAACGTCTGCAACGTCGTACGGGCAAGGTGGCCACCATGTCATCCATCTAACATCCACCATCCCCAGCCACACACTGGGTACGACTGGATCCGGCTGGATCTTCCAGGACTATCAGAGAGGGCTTGCCAATCATGGATGTACTCATTCAAAAGGGTCACGATCCATAGTTGTAAACCCATATATAATATATATACTCCTCGCAGATCCTGATCCCCTGTCGACTTATTTTGATACACTTATTTACATTTGTGATATATAGTTTTGTTTTTTAGTTCTAACAATACAATAACATTTTATTCAAAAATTGTTTATAGATTTATATATTTGTTTTAATTTTAAAATTATATAGAGGTATTACTTTGCGGATGGAACTAACAGCATAGCTGAAAAAGTATCGACACACTTTAGTGACTACGTTTTTCGTATTTATATTTTAATTGGGAGGAGGGAGTGGTGATGAGGAGGGGGGGGGGGGGGGTGGGGTTGATGAGCGATTATTATCTGCATCACCGTCCGCGTGCAGAAAATCACGTTTTGCGCACACGCAATTTCGAAATAGCGGAGCAAATTATAAGCGCGCCCCGTGAGAAATACAGCAGGTGATGAAACATTAAAAGTAATTTTAGCATAACACTCATTTCGGCCGCTGCCTTAAACCAACAATACAGAATTAACCCCCCCTCCCCCCCCCATAAAAAAGGAATTTAAAACATTTTCCTAGCATATATATCACGCCAACAACAAAAAATTAGTTTTTTTGGGGGGTCTCAACATTAATTCGTAGACTGAACTAATTATCACACTATATATACACATACAATCCGTGTGCTTCTAGGTCGAGGATCACATATCACATTGTAGATTGAACTTCCGCACGCAAAACATGCTTTGCACGTTACGAAATAAAGTGCATATTACTGCAGTCCATTGTGTCCACAACCCGACTTCAATTTTTTGTTTCTAAGCCACCCGAGGACAAGGGTCATTCAGTAATAAAATAACTGTCTAATAAAGTTCATCTTTAAATAGGATTTACCTCTACCCCCACTCTCTCTCTCTCTCTCTCTCTCTCTCTCTCTCTCTCTCTCTCTCTCTCTCTCTCTCTCTCTCTCTCTCTCTCTCTCTCTCTCAAATATAATATATATATATTATATATATATATATATATATATATATATATATATATATATATATATATATATATATATATATATATATATATATAAACTGAATATACGCCTGGGGACCATTCAGGCTTGTTCGCATATATATAATATATATAATATATCCCATTTACAGTCGGACTTCAACTGGTTCCCATCCCATCCACCACCAGCCTTGCTCTCTTCCCAATCCCATTTATCACTAGACTTGTTATCATCTTCATTCTATCTACAATCACTCGCCAACCATAGATCTCTTCCCCCCGCTCCCCTTCTCCCTCAAGTGTTCCATCATCCTTCATCAATCATGGCCTCCATCCTACTCCCGCACACATCACTCATAATCCTAGGACACTTTCCACCACCTCTTCCTCCCACTCCATCATCCCTCCGTCACCCTGGAACACACTGTGCTCCTTTCCATTGAAGCCCATCTCACCAATTTCTGGCATCCCTGGTGCACTTTCCCCTCGTCAACTTGAAGCCCCCCAAAGTGAACAAATTATTAACCCCCCTTTTTTCAAGTACATGAAAATGCGACTAAAGTATTGCAGTTTTTTGTCTAGTGATATTGACATATTTGTCTACTTCTTTTATGGGAATTAGTGATATTAAAGTTAACTAATCTTTAATAAATATAACTTTGGCTACGTATGCGAGTGATAGTTCTATTGTAATGAAGGTTATTAACAAGAAGGCACCAAGCCTTCCCAAGCCGGAATGACTTGGCAAATGGCAAGGCAAAATGCTGGTGGGACTTCAACAAGCCGCCGGCATGCTGTCGTCGTTGAGGTCATTAGTGTTAGTGGCTCTCAGGTAAACTCGGGTAAGTCTGTTTAGAGTCTCATTGTATGATGGAGGCAGTTAATTACCTTACTGCTGGAAGCGTCTTATAATTCAGCCAACACAGATACAACACACCTTGAGGTTACCTTGCGATGATTTCGGAGCTTAGCGTCCCTGCGGCCCGGTCCTCGACCAGGCCTCCTCGTTTGCTGAACTGATCGACCAGGCTGTTGGACGCGGCTGCTAGCAGCCTGATGTATGAATCACAGCCTGGTTGATCAGACATAGATTCAACCGCATCTTTGCCGCTACCCTAGATCACATTAATGGGTTATATAGTTTGCGAAAATGAGCTAGTTTTGTAGGAGGTAGTCAAGGCTAATACCATTAATTTATATATAACAAATCTTAAATTGGTTTGGAAACGATGCATTACACGACCGACGCCTGAAGAAGCTGACTAGTCGAGTTCAAGTACGTTTAATAAGACAATAAAATACATCTCAAAGGGATAGTAGCTTAGGCTATTTCAACCCTCCCCCTCCCCTCCCTTCCAGTGGCTGACTATTCCATTTGATATTCCATTACGGTGCATTTTTTAATAATTTTGCTAATGCGTCACATTTATTACGGATTGGTAGATTCCGTAATTAATGCGATGTATTAGACGAGATGAATGCGATGTATTAGACGGGTTGTTGACGGAGCGTCGACGCGTCCCAGCAGTGATCTGGTGTGACTCGCGGCGCGCGGATCCTCCCGCTGGGGGGAAAAACTTGTTGACTCCTTCCTGCGTGGCTCCGTCGACCGGCGCCTCTCCTCGCTCGTCCGACACAGCCTCCAGGGGCAGTGTTATCGATGATGTTTACTGGATGACCCTAGAGTCCAGTACCTGGTTGTGCGTGGTCGCAGGTGGGGGACGGTAGTGGACATCCGGGACGGTAGTGGACGTCTGGGACGGCAGTGGACGTCCGGGACGGCAGTGGACGCTCGGGACGGCAGTTAGACGCCCGGGACGGCAGTTAGACGCCCCAGGACGGCAGTTAGACGCCTGGGACGGAAGTTAGACGCCCCGGGACGGAAGTTAGACGCCCCGGGACGGCAGTTAGACGCCCCAGGACGGCAGTTAGACGCCCCGGGACGGCAGTTAGACGCCCGGGACGGAAGTTAGACGCCCGGGATCTCTATAGCGAAGCGGACTTGTCCCACCGACTCCCATTTACTTTTCATTTTTGCTCATTTTTATTCGGCTGCTGAAGAGTAAATATGTATAAGGAGGTGCAGTGGCTGGGGTGGGGTTGGTTGGGTAGTGGGGGGACATGTTGAGTGGGTCTGGGGGGTGGGGGGTTCTGGTTGGTTGGGGTAGGAGGGGGGTGTCAAGTTGGTTGGTGGGGCAGGATGGAGACCCCTGCACTCCCCGCTCTCCTGGGGATGCCAATATCGACCCTGGGAACGTCTACATGTTGGCTGGATTTGCGACGTGCGCTCACCAGTCATCACCCCCTAACGCGACGCCTCTATAGACTTTGTCCTTGTGGGCGCTGCTGAAGCACTTGCCAGCTACTTAATTGCGGGAGAAATAACCCCTCGACTGTAAAGATGAGGATTTTTACGTTAACTCTCGCCCACGGCACGTGAGATACAGGGGTCAGGGGTCAGATCAGGGTCAGGACGCAAGGCTGCACTAATAAAAACATTGATTGTAATCTATGATATATATGTGCTTCCGCCTACAGTTTAGATCTAGTGTCTTGTGTATGACCCTCTGTCCTGTGTGACAGTGAATACCAGCATTACCAATCCGTTAAATATTCGACGTGTTAATACAGACTAAAGCATCCTACAGTAATCAAGTACTTGATTACTCTTGATTACTACAAGTAATCAATTACTACAAGTAATCAAGTACTTGATTACTACATTAATCGAGTAATTGATTTCTGTTGGACTAATCCGCGTCCAACAGCCTGGTTGACCAAACTACCAACCAGGAGACCGGGCCTCGGAGACGATGATTTCCGGAATCATTAGCTTGGCAGGATAGACCATGGTCCGACCCACCGACCACCATGGCCCGACCGAGCACACACCGGACACCATGGCCCGACCGAGCACACACCGGACACCATGGCCCGACCGAGCACACACCGGACACCATGGCCCGACCGAGCACACACCGGACACCATGGCCCGACCGAGCACACACCGGACACCATGGCCCGACCGAGCACACACCGGACACCATGGCCCGACCGAGCACACACCGGACACCATGGCCGATCATACACAGAGATTATACAGTCAACACTACACCAGAAAAGCTTTGTCATATCATCGGGTGAAATTCATATTAACGTAATTTAAAAAGCTATACTTTTATATATTTATGACGTGCGTTAGCTATTAATGGTGAAATTTAATTTAATAATTTGCATCATTACTGTTGTTTCAAGAACAACAGTAATGAAGTAATTGAAATAAAAGAACAGTAATTATAACCCAAATTATTAATATTATAATAATTATTAATACTCATCAACAATAATTACATTGAGTATTGTGAGTAACATGTCTATACAACAGTTTCCAGCAGCCTCCACTCTGCTTTCATCTGGATCACGCTGAGTACAATAGTGTACAGCCTCCGCCAAGCGGGAGATGAAGGGAGGAGCATCTCGTTTGCGTAGCTGGTGAAACGGCCTACATTTTCTCTCACTATCATTCCTCTTATACCAATCTTCCCTCTGTCTTCTCCTGTTCTCTCTCTCTCTCTCTCTCTCTCTCTCTCTCTCTCTCTCTCTCTCTCTCTCTCTCTCTCTCTCTCTCTCTCTCTCTCTCTCTCTCTCTCTCTCTCTTTCTTGTATCTCCTCGCCATCTTCCCGCCTCTCTCTCATCCTAGGAGAAGGGCATGACGTCATCAGAGCTGGAATATCAGAGGTATAAATTTCGCTACACTGGCCCGCCCCTCGGGCCCTCAGCGTTATGTACATGGTGGGGGGGGGGGGTAAACGGGTGGATGGAAGGGGTGATCATGGGGGAGTAATCAGGGGGGGGGGGGAGAAGCGAAGGATGATTAGGGGGGGGGGGGCGGGGTAATTTAGGTAGGGGACTTGGGGGAGTAAGAAATGGGAGAATTAGGAATTTACAATTCTTCGCATTTCCTGCTTCCCTCCCCAGGACACCTTTCCTTCCCGCCATCTCGTTCCAGCAACACGTTTTCCTATCCATCTCTCTCTCTCTCTCTCTCTCTCTCTCTCTCTCTCTCTCTCTCTCTCTCTCTCTCTCTCTCTCTCTCTCTCTCTCTCTCTCTCTCTCTCTATCTCTCTCTCTCTCTCTCTCTCACTCTCTCTCTCTCAACTTAGCGAAATGTTGTGTTATCGCTGGCGGGAGAGTGTGCCCGGGGCGGCGTCATTCAAGGCCGGGAAGATCCTCCCGATACCTCCAAGAGATTTCTCTTCCATCATACACTACCCTGCCTTCCCACCACTGCCGCCACTACCTCCACTACCTCCACTACCACCACTACCACCACTACCACCACTACCACCACTACCACCACTGGATCCATCGTCACTGCCACAATCACCGTCGCTGAAGCTGTCTCCGCTTGTCGCTGCCATCGCTGTCGTTACAGCTCCTGCCGTTGCCAGAGTAGTCGGTGATAAACGTGATTAAAGGCACCAACGTTCCCCTTGACAAGGTCCCAGGGTCTCCCTTTCTCCCCCATGCGTCTCTCCGACCAGATCCCAGTTCCCTGGGGCCCACGGTGTTGAAATCTAAGGGGCGCACCCTCCTCCAGGCGGCCTTATCACTTTGCCGCCAAAAGTGCTATTTTTTGTATTGTTGCTAGTCTTGTCATTGTTTAAAGCTGTAGCTGAAGTGACTTGCGATACGAAGCGAATTAAGAAGCCATTGTCATTTGCATTCTTGATCGATATTTGTGAGATTACTTGTTTTCTAGATGCAAATACAGAAACTTGACAATCTTGAGGTTATCGTGAGATGATTTCGGGACTTAGCGTCCACGCGGCCCGGTCCTCGACTAGGCCTCCTTTTTGTTACACACCCCCAGGAAGTAGCCCGTAGCAGCTAACTCCCAGATACCTATTTACTGCTAGGTAACAGGGGCATCAGGGTGAAAGAAACGTTTTGCCCATTTGTCTCTTGCCTCCACCGGGGACCGAACCCGGAACCTCAGGACTACGAATCCGAAGCGCTGTCCACTCGGCTTCAGACAAGGGCAGACTTTATCCCCAGTTGTAAGAAAACGTGGCAGGCAGCGTAGAAAACGTAAATGAGTCAGAGACGTAAATGGAGAAAAATCTTTTAATTTAAAATGTTAAAAATAATTAAAATAAACAAATAATTTAATAATTAACATTAAGAGACAGACGAGCACAAATACGCGTGCGTCCGGGAGCCGGAGCCTGGTTCTGCACATTGCTAGATGGCCAGCCCGTCCTCGCGGGTGTTCCCAACGTTGCGAAACTGTCGTATAGTGGCCTTAACCTAACCTTCCATAGGACCCACGAACAGAAAATGGGACATTATGTAAATGTCGCGAGCCTCTCATTTTCTAGTACGACAGTTTTTGGCCTTTGGTAAAGAATACGTCAAAATGCGACGTGCGATTAGGAGGACGGGGTGAGATGGGAACACAATAGACCCGTCCCTCTCAACTAACAAGTCTCGTTACCTACGTTTGAAATGCAACCTATTAAAGAGCTAAGGCTCGCAAATATTAACGTTTCCTTTGTTTCGGGGTAGGTGGGTTGCTTGGGTTAGTACGTTTTTGGTCAGGCTGAAAAAGGTTGGATTTGTTACCGAGTGGCAGACCACGAGAACGGATTGCTCACATAAACATTAAACTACTAGTAGTCGAAAATCAGTTGCTCGACTCTGCGAGCACATCCTGGTGAGCTGCTTGATTAATCTAGACTCCATTGCCAAAATTTCAACGCGAGAACTATGAGGATTCGCAGCAAGAGCAGCAGCATCAAATACTGGAGGCAAGCATCAGACTAGATATGATGATGACATTATCGAGAGAGGCATAGAGAAAGTAGATAAAGACTGATGTCAAGTATGGAGAAGTATGCAAGTAGTCATAAACTGGGTCAGAGAAGAGCCATAGGAATACACGGATACAGAGATACACAGAAATAAAATGCGTGTGCTTGGGGACGAGTCCAGAGAAAAAAGTTCAATCCTATTTTTTGGACTTAATACTGTTCTCAAAACTAAATCACGTTCTCGTGATTGCATTGTAGAAGGAACTATCATCCGGGCTGTGGTGGATATCTGGGCCTGCGGAGTGAACACTAGGAATGAACTTATCGACGAGGTGGTGGCCGCAAGTACACAACCATAACATCAGCACCAAAACAAGATAAGATCAATCATATCATTATGGTTGAATCCTAGAAAATGACGAGTAATGTGGCACCTGATGATACTGGGTTATCGTGACTAGGTTATCGTATCGTTATCTTAGATATTCCTCCTGGTCCCTAAGCCCTGTTAGGAAAATGCACTATCCACGCATGTGCACTGCGTTCTCTACACACATATTACTCCCACTCATCTCATCATTAATTATAGATTTTGGTGGAGAGAGAGAGAGAGAGAGAGAGAGAGAGAGAGAGAGAGAGAGAGAGAGAGAGAGAGGGAGAGAGGGAGGGACAGAGAAGGTGGGGGAGGTGCATACCTAGCTTCGTTGTGTAACATTCATTTATATTTTATAATACTCATACATTATTCATAATTGAGAGATGAGTAGTGTGTGGTGAGTGAGGTGTGCTTTACCGCCTAAGGAAGAGTGACAGGAGTGAGGGACCGTGATGAGGCAAGACCACCGTGAATGCTGCTACTCTCTCTTATCATCACCGTATTAACACCTGACGTAGGAGCTATTTCTGTTCTTGAGTGACGTAGAGCCAGCCGCTTAGCTTTTGTGTAGCTGCGGTGGCAGGGGTTGAGCCTTAACTCTTGGATCCCACTTCTCAATCTTAAATTGACTCGTGTGAAAGTTTCCTGTGGGCTCCATCACTTTATATCTTAGTTCATTTAATTAAGTATTCTGACAGGACAAATTATTATATAAATGACACAAAATTTTTATATTTACACTTTAAATTCCCACTAAGTATTTTGTAAGTATTAATTCAGTATACATACGAGTGGCCTTGCTCATCGAAATAATAATCCAAACTAAATAATAACGAGATAGGTTTCCATCTGACACTTGCGTTTACCGGGCCATGACACCATGTTGTTGTTATAGATTCAGCTACTCGGAACAACTTCCAAGCAGCACGGGCTATGGTGAGCCCGTAGTGGACTTACCTGGCACGGGAGCGGTGCTGTGTGACAGCAGTACAAGCGACGTGCAGGTCAGAGTGCGTATGGGGGGAAGGGGGAGGAGTTGTGAGCCCGCGTGGGAGAACGTGATAGTTATGCAGCCTGTTGACAGGCGCTCGCTCTGCGTGTACATAATTGATCATGGGTTAAGGTATGTGAATATATTGTGTGTGTTAATGAGGGATGCATCGCATTCCTTGTATATGTGTCTCATTCCTTGTATATGTGTCGCATTCCTTGTATATGTGTCTCATTCCTTGTATATGTGCCGTATTCCATGTATATGTATCGCATTCCTTGTATATGTCGAATCTTAGGAGGGGATATCTCTCTCTCCTAAGATTCGTACACATGTGGTACAGGAGGAGAGGACTTCTGACTCTTGTTAGCAGGCTGAGACCTATCCCTTCCCATAACTCTTAACAAGCCTTACCCTACACGTTTTTCCCTGGATCACGACTCGCCAATCGGTTAACAATCGGGTTCTCGGTTGCTACTGATGGGCGAAGAATGGAGGAACAGACAGAAATTGATTCCCAGTCCATCTTCCCCGGGATCCGTCACGCGGAGTGTGTGGTGTGTATATGTATGTATAATTACTAAATTAACTACTGACGTTCCCCAAGATTCAGAACACATCAGCTGTCTTCCTTCCAATTCATTCCGTCCAGTGAACAGAGGAAGGACATAAGGACACACTGCCAAATTGTTTCTGCTCCGGCCGGGATCAATTTGGCAACGCTGACTGATGACAAGTAATATTATTGCTCACTAACGGGTAATGATTTTATATCATAATGTAAACATACGCGCTCTTCTAAAATATTTTGTTAAATTTCTAATGCCTTTCTACTTTCAGGTTGGAGTTTATATATCACTATTTCACTTCCTCCCCTCTTCACCTCCTCCTCTTTCTTTCCCCCTCCCTCCCTTCCACTTTCCCCTCCCTCCCATCCATCCCTCCCTCCCCTCCATCTCATTAATTCGCTTGGTAGAGGTGCAAGTCACGGCTGAAACAAAATCACTCTGAAGGTTCCATTCCCTCAATGCCTTAAGTCTAAACTTCAGAATTCCATTAGCAGAGTCTGGGGGGGCTGCCGCCGGTGCATGGGGGTTGCAACCGTAGGGTCTTCACGTGTACTTCACGTCATGTACTAGGCTGCGTGAATGTTTTCCTGGACCACAGGGGCCAGATTCACGAAAGCGCTTACGAAAGTGTACATCTTTCCTCAATCTTCGAAGGCTTTGGTTACATTTATTTAACATTTTACAAGCATGAAAACTTCCCATTCAACTGTTGTTATTGTTATAAACAGCCTCCTGGTGCTTCGGAGCTCATTAACTGTTTAATAATTGTAAACAAAGCTGCCAAAGATTGAGAAAAGATGTACAGGTTCGTAAGTGTTTGCGTAAGTGCTTTCGTGAATCTGGCCCCAGGAGGGTATATACACATTGTGTCGTCAAACTTACGAGAGTGAACATGAGTGTTGGTAGTTTAGTAGTTTGAGTGTACTACTACTACTACTACTACTATTGACGGGCTCACCATAGCCCGTGCTACTTGAAACTTTTTGTTCCAAGTAGCGAATCTTAAACAACAGATACGTAGTGTTCCCGGCCTAGCATCTTTCTCCTCACTTCTTTCATAGCAAATGGTGTGTGTGTGTGTGTGTGTGTGTGTGTGTGTGTGTGTGTGTGTGTGTGTGTGTGTGTGTGTGTGTGTGTGTGTGTGTGTGTGTGTGTGTGGGGTAGGCGCGGAGGATGGCGACATGTTGGAACTCCATATCTTTGCTTCACATCAATCTGGTAATCAAAGTGGTATCTCTTCGGCACTTCTATCTCTACTTTTGGTAAATGAATTTGTTTTTATTATTGATTTTTTTTCTACTGTGACTTAGATTTTATTGCACATTTAATGGCTCGATGGCGAGTAGGAGAGATAATTGGTATAGACGATAAAGGCAAATATGTTTAAAGGATCAACTGTAGGGCAGCAGAGACTGCTTGAAACGTGACACGGTTTTTCCATTAATGTATTCGAGGGAGGGAAACAGGGAGGGAGGGAGGGAGGGAGGGACGAAGGGAAAGGGACGAGGAGAGAGGGAGAAGGGAAGGTAATTTTTGCACCTCCCCCCCCCCCCCCCCCCCTCTTCCTCTGCACGTGTTGGGGAAGATTCTATTCCCCTGACAATTCTACTTCCCTCCCTTCTTCCCCCCCCCCTCTCTCTCTCTCTCTCTCTCTCTCTCTCTCTCTCTCTCTCTCTCTCTCTCTCTCTCTCTCTCTCTCTCTCTCTCTCTCTTCCTCTCGTTGTCTCTCTATTCTTACCTCTTCTCTTCTCCCCTTTCCTCCATCTGTTCATGAATAATCTTTACATAATTTCTGAAGCACAATCTCTGATATCTCTATAATATATATTACGTCTTTGATGATATTGTACGGGGCCCATAGCCTCGGGGAAGAGAATAAAAGGTATTCAAAGAAGACCTTGCGGATTCTCCTTGAACACTTGAATATTGTCTTCTCCTACCACCTCTACATTTTTGTTTCTTTATAGTTGCTTATATGTTAGTGACCTTTGTTTCGTTTCTTTACAGGTAAGATTCCATTGTAGAGCTGCTTCGTCACGACCAGGAAGGTGAGTATGAGCGCCAGGATGCGTGTACTCATTTAGTTGTGCTTGCGGGGGTTGAGCTCTGGCTCTTTGGTCCCGCCTCTCAACTGTCAATCAACTGGTGTACAGGTTCCTGAGCCTATTGGGCTCTTACCATATCTACATTTGAAACTGTGTATGGAGTCAGCCTCCACCACATCACTGCCTAATGCATTCCATCTGTTAACTACTCTGTGAACGATAAGTATTGTCGGGGGTCGTGATTCTCCAGCCGAATACTTCGAGTATAGCTGGAGTGGGTTCTGGGAGTTCTTGTACTCCTCAGTGTGTGGCCTATGGCCAGGCTTGACTTGTTGAGAACTTGGTCCAGTAGAGCCGCAAGCCCACGTGTCCACAGCCTAGCAGATCGGGCACTTTCCTATAGGATTTTGTCTAAATATTTTTTTCTTGGACACGTCCTGTTATGCTTCGGCATAATGTTTGATCGGGAGATGTGCCAAGGGGAAGGGGAAGAGGGAGCTCACTCTAAAGTCCTGTATCAGTCTGAATGAAGTCTCTGAATCAGCGACTGAGAGCCCGGGAGCCTAAGAAGAGAAGTGCTTTCTTTTGGTAAGTTGTATCATAGCGCAATATTTTATCAGTGGTTCCTCTATCACCATAACCACTGGAATCCGCACCGTGTGAAGGATTAAAACAAAATTGAAAATGTACAGAGCATTGCAGTAAGATTAGTGTCAGAGCTATAAGGAAGGTTAACCCTGCAGGAGAGAAGGAACAAGAAGGGATATGATCACAACATACAATATACTGAGGGAGATTAGAGAATGCGATCAAGGACAACTTCTTTAAAATGAACGAAAGCAGAACAGTTTGAAACGCATGTAAGCGTAGAAACGTAAGAGCTGCTCGACCACTCTGGATGGTCAATAAGGGGGCTGAAATAGTAGGTTGGGGAAGCCACCACCTTCACAATTTTGCTTCAAAGCCGGATCCAAACTGCACGCAAAAACGCTAGTAGGCGGGACATGAAGAACCTCACGTCCCATAGTCACTGATGGTTAATTAGTGACTGGTTAGGTCTATGACCATCCACCCACTATCATAATCATATTCATAATCATGATTGGCAATTGCATATTCAGAATCATTGCAATTGCAATGATTGATGACTATTGCAGTCAGAGGCTTCCTGGACGACCTGTCCAGGAGACGCTAGTCTCCGGAGCGCTGCTGTTGGAGGCACTTGGCCAGCTGGTTTATCAAGCCTATTGATAAGCTCGCATACAACTATTGTTATTTCTTGTGAATCATTAAGTGAGTTAGCGTCGCCATGGTGACGGTCGAGGGGGAGACGTCATCACCCATGGTTACATCTCCCAGCACCCTCCTCCTCCTCCTCCTCCTCCTCTACTACCATCTCTTTCTCCTCCTTCTCTTCCACCATCTCCTTCCGCTCCCCCTTCTCCTTTCTATCATTTATTTTTCCTTCCATCTTTTATTCTCCCTTCTCACTCCTTTCAGCTTTTTCCCCTCTTCTACCCTTCTCTTGCTTTCATACTTTGAATGAAGACTTCATAGTCTGCCTGTTTGCTTCTCTCTCCATTCTCTCTCTCTCGTATATTATATCCTACCTCCCACTTTATTATCCCTCCCTTCTCTGTGTTTCCTTCCCTTCCCCCCCTCACTCTCCCCACCATCCCTCTCTACTTTGTATCCTTCGTCCCCCCCCCCCTTCCCTTCTACCCCTCCCTACGTGGTATCCTTCCCTGGCTGACAGTTGTTGACAGCGAGCGCGACGCCTGACAGCCAGCCCAGCAAGACGTAAAGCTACCTATCTTTAAGGTGTACCTGATCAAGCAGGCTGTTGTTGGCATACAGGAGTACGTGATGTGAATTCCAATGGTCAAATTCGGAGCTGGACATCCTAGCAATGGACCGCACTGGGTGGTTAAAGGAGGAGAAGGAAGAATAAGAACGATGTGGAGGAGGAAGAAAAAGAAGGAGAAAGATTAAGAAAGAGAATGAGGAAGTAGTAGAATGAGAATGAACAAGCAGAATCAGGAAGAAAAAAGGGAGAGGAAAGAGAATGGTAGTTGCACTCACTGGACACTAGATCCAGAGACAGGTAAACTAATGGTAAATGTAGTCATCAAGATTGTAACTTGCTTAGCTAAATGAATTGTGGGGTTCAGTCCCTGAGCCTATTATGTGCCTCTGTAACCCTTTCCACTACCGCCCACAAGATGGGTATGGGGTGCATAATAAATGAACTAAACTAACGTCCTTCAAGAGCAGCCAGAGACTCTGAGATGTCCCTGGCAACTGAAGAATTAATACACATTTGTCCACGGTTGCCATTCGTGTCTGTCGAGGACCTCTTGTGGCTGGGAGATCAGCGCCTCGTCGCCTATCAGATGGACACCACCTCATTATGGGCCAATGCATCTTGCCCCGACAAAACCCGTTCTTGAGGCATCTGATCGCCGGACGGGTGCTTCTGATGGGCGTGGCTGGACGCCGTTAATTACCGAGTAGTTTACGAGCCGATTATGAGATTAGAACCACTCGCACTTGGACCTCCATACACGAAGATGATAGACACAACAAATCAATACTAATGATGGCTTCCCGAGTGCCGGCTTGACGAACTCCCACTATCGTTACGCACTCGTTACACATATCTAACGAGGCATTTTAACAGGGGGGTCATTTCAGCTGCTTAATGATGATCGTTGGGTGTAAATGATCGCGGTAAGGGAATCTTCAGCACACACACACACCCTCTCCTACCCTCTGGGTGTGTGTGTGTTGGCTGTGGTGTTACCTGAGTGTTAGACGACACACGCACACATCCGCCTCGGGCAACACAACAGTGTTAAGTGTTGGTTTGTCTGGGTTCTGAGGTGGTTCTTGCTACACTTTTTGTTTGCTGTAATATACTCTATTGTTGTCCTTTATTCTCTTTTCGATGGTTAATTTTATCTCTCTCTCTCTCTCTCTCTCTGTCTCTCTCTCTCTCTCCTCCTTGAACTAGGATTTACTAAGAATAGTGCTGATATTTCTTTGATCTCTTCTCTTGTCATTTTCACTGCATTGTAACACTTCTTCTAACTCATTTCCCTTCCTCCATTGGTTGCATGGAGAGAGAAGGGTGATGTTTGGAGAGGAGTTAAAGGGAAAGGGAAGTCAGAATGACGAGAGAAAGGGGTAAAGGGGAAAACGGGGGATGGGAGGAGGGGATCCAAGAAAGGGTCTTAGAGGCAGGACACGGCGACTCTAAGGGAAGAGTGGATGCAACATTTAGGTGTACAGGAGCTGAAGACTTGGATATGTGCTCTCACCCTCTTCCTCCTCTCTACCCGCCCTCCACTCCTATGTCAACCTTGCTCCTCGCTCTCCCCTGCATCCCAGTTCCTCCTTCACATTCTGTCCTACGCGGCCCATTTCTGCCATTCTCTGAAATACGGTGCTATTAACATCTTTATTAGCAACATAAACATGCAATTGGGCTTAATTTACAGTATTTCAATTAGGTCTTATTCTCGTGAGGATGCTGTATATGTTCACTTTCCCTGAGAACAGTGAAGATGCTGGTCATATTCACTGCCACACAGGACAGTGGGGATGCTGGTCATATTCACTGCCACACAGGATAGTGAGGATGCTGGTCATATTCACTGCCACACAGGATAGTGAGGATGCTGCTCATATTCACTGCCACACAGGACAGTGGGGATGCTGGTCATATTCACTGCCACACAGGACAGTGGGGATGCTGGTCATATTCACTGCCACACAGGACAGTGAGGATGCTGCTCATATTCACTGCCACACAGGACAGTGAGGATGCTGCTCATATTCACTGCCACACAGGATAGTGAAGATGCTGCTCATATTCACTGCCACACAGGACAGTGAGGATGCTGCTCATATTCACTGCCACACAGGACAGTGAGGATGCTGCTCATATTCACTGCCACACAGGATAGTGAAGATGCTGCTCATATTCACTGCCACACAGGACACTGAGGATGCTGGTCATATTCACTGCCACACAGGACAGTGAGGGACTGTGACACCACACTACCTACAGGATAAGGGGAGACTGTAAACCCCGACTAATGTAAAATGTAAACCCCCGAATACGTAGCTAGGTATTTTCCGCCATATCTTTCACCATTTCACCGTTCCTCTCTCCTCTTCCTATCCTTCCCCCCCCCCCTCTTCCCCAAACCACCCGCCCCACCAATTATTCTACCCCTTCCCACCCCCTCTCCTCCTCCCCTCTCCCCCGTACCTCATCTCTTTCTCGCCCCCTCCACCCCTCGTCAACATTATCGTCTTCAATTGCATCCTTTTGCTTCGAAGAATTCCAGCCTGCTAGAATATTGTGAGAGTCGATGGAGGAGAAAACTCATTTTCGGCCCGCCGTGAAAATGTGTGTGTGTGTGTATTCACGTAGTTGTGCTTGGGGGGTTGAACTCTGCTCTTTCGGCCCCGCCTCTCAACTGTCAGTCAATCAACTGTTACTAACTACTAACTAATTTTTTACACACACACACACACACACACACACACACACACACACACACACACACACAAGCCCAATAGGCTCAGGAACCTGTACACCTGTTGATTGATGGTTGAAAGGCGGGACCAAAGAGCCAGAGCTCAACCCCCGCAAGCACCATTAGGTGAGTACAATTAGGTGAGTACACACACACATCCAAGAAGCAGCCTGCAACAGCTGTCTAACTCCCAAGTATCTATTTACTGCTAGGTAACAGGTGCATCAGAGTGAAAGAAACTCTGCCCATTTGTCTCTGCCGGTGCTGGAAATCGAACCCGGGCCACAGGATTAAGAGTCCCGCGCGATGTCCACTCAGCTACCAGACTCGTACCACCCACACACACGTATATGAGGGGGGTCGGTGGCTGAGCGGACAGCACGCTGGGCGCGTGATCCTGTGGTCCCGGGTTCGATTCCGGGCGCCGGTGAGAAACACTGGGCAGAGTTTCTTTCACCCAGATGCCCCTGTTACATGGCAGTAAATAGGTACTTAGGAGTTAGGATACGCACTGCGTGGTGGATAGTTAATGGGTCTCTCGCCTTGTAATGGCCATCTTGCAAACGCATTATTTACTCTTAAATAATGGGTTGCATTATCCTTTCTCTTAAGCCACATGTAGACTTCCTGGCTTGTGCCTCCTTTGGTGATTACTGACTTCCCTCGCTTCTCCACGTGTTTCTCCTCGTCTCCATAATATTGCTGTGCATGTCACATCTCCCTCGTCAAAATTCCATCCTGTCACTCTGAAGCTCGGCCCCACTCAGCCCTTCTCTCCCCCTCCCCCTGACTCTTACACATCATTCACCCATCTCTTCCACCCATCTCCTGACCCCTTCCGCTCATTCCATCACTCCTTCCACCTATCCCCTCACTCCTTCCACCTATCCCCTCACTCCTTCCACCCATTCCCTCACTCCTTCCACCCATTCCCTCACTCATCCCTTTACAACTCTCACCCATTCCCTCACTCATCCCTTTACAACTCTCACCCATTCCTCTCATCCCTTCCACCAATCTCCTTTATTTTCGCAACAAGCCTCGTAACCATGGCCTCGAATGGCCAGATTTGCACGGGAGAGGAAGAGACCGTTATGGACAGGAAGAAGACCAGTGTTGACACGGCAGAAAGGTGACGAGGCCTCCAGGCCGCTCCCCTGCAACAGATTTTCTGAGCAAGTTATCGCAGGAAGAGCCTGGCCCCAGACCGGATTTTGGGGACCTGAAAAAACTCGTAACCCTCTACAGGTAAACTACCGGTAAACCCCTCTCTCGTAATCCTTTTACCTGCATGTACACCTGACTGCATTATCGCTACTTTTCTCATACAGCTTTGAGGGGGGTGTTAGCTCCATCTCCCCCCCACCTTCCCCCTTCCTTTTCATCCTGACCTCCATCCCACCGCACTAATACTTCTTCTCACACATCTCCTTCCTGTTCCATCTAGCACTACCTATCCCGCCGCACCACCCATCTCCTCACCCTTCCCACTGTGTACTCTAGCTGTATCTCTCACCTATTCCCTTTTCCCCTAACCTCTACACCCTTCTGTTCCCTCTCACTTTCTTCACCAAGTTCCCCCCCCCCCCTCTCTCTCTCTCTCTCTCTCTCTCTCTCTCTCTCTCTCTCTCTCTCTCTCTCTCTCTCTCTCTCTCTCTCTCTCTCTCTCTCTCTCTCTCTCTCCCTCACAACTGTTGTGCCTCGAATCTCCTCCACAAAGTACTTTTCCCATATAAGTTGAACTGTATTTTTATCATGCCCTGCTGTACCACTATGACCTTAGCCTTCTGTACTGGTGCTATCGTGCCACTGTACCGTCAGGATAATACCACTCTGGACCAATATAACGTTACCCCCCTCGGTACTACTGTGTTCTCAGTCAACAGTACCAATACGAGCGGAGAAAAGTACCTTCTTTACATAAAAAAGCCCTCTTAAGTTTGACAATAATGAAGATGATTGATGCTTTTAACAAAGAAGAAAAAGACCACGCCAACTACGGCAATGATGAGGAATGATGAGGAATGATGAAGCCTTCATATTTCTCTCTCCGCCGCCCCCTCCCCCCCTCACTACCTCACCCTCAAACCGTCTTCCTCGCCGCCGCCAACCCGCTATAAATGACATTACTAGGCATTATGGGATACAGGAGCAGCATCAAGTACACATTTTCTCCCCTTGTCGGGAGAGCCCTGGTCGCTTTTATGGTGGAGTGACTCAAATGTGTTCCATGGACGACTGCGACTTCAGTCAGGGGATCTTTGTTGTGGGCGGTGGGACTGTACGGGGCCCAGTAAATAGATAGGGGGCTATGCCATGTGTGGGGAGAGGATATGGAGGTGTGTGCTGGGTATGGAGGTGTGTGCTGGGTATGGAGGTGTGTGCTGGGTATGGAGGTGTGTGCTGGGTATGGACGTGTGTGCTGAGTATGGAGGTGTGTGCTGGGTTTGGAGGTGTGTGCTGGGTATGGAGGTGTGTGCTGGGTATGGAGGTGTGTGCTGGGTATGGAGGTGTGTGCTGGGTATGGAGGTGTGTGCTGGGTACCTGAATTCCATCCTGATTCTGATTCTGATGACACAAAAATCAGCATGAAAATTACCTCTGCTGAAGACATTGAAAAACTACAAGCAGATGTCAACAAAGTTTTTGATTGGGCAGCAGAAAATAACATGATGTTTAACAGTGATAAATTTCAGGTACTCAGGTACGGCAAAAATGAGGATCTGAAACATAATACAGGGTACAAAACACAATCGAATCTTCCCATAGTAGGAAAACAGCATGTCAAGGATTTGGGAATAATGATGTCCGACGATCTAACGTTTAGGGAGCATAACCAAGCAAATATCGCGTCAGCCAGAAAAATGATCGGATGGATTACGAGAACTTTCAAATCCAGGGATCCCATCACAATGGTTGTACTCTTCAAGTCACTTGTGCTGTCCCGTCTCGAGTACTGCTCAGTACTCACTTCCCCCTTCAGAGCAGGAGAGATTGCTGAAATAGAGGGAATACAGAGAACATATACGGCACGCATAGACGAGATAAAACACCTAAATTATTGGGATCGTCTCAAAGCTCTCCAAATGTACTCTCTAGAAAGGAGACGAGAGAGATACCAAATAATATACACCTGGAAAATACTGGAGGGTCAGGTCCCAAATCTACACAGTAAAATAACAACGTACTGGAGTGAACGATATGGAAGAAAATGCAAGATTGAACCTGTGAAGAGCAGAGGTGTCATAGGCACAATCAGAGAGCACTGTATAAACATCAGGGGTCCGCGGTTGTTCAACGTCCTCCCAGCGAGCATAAGAAATATTGCCGGAACAACCGTGGACATCTTCAAGAGAAAACTGGACGGTTTTCTAAGAGAAGTTCCGGATCAGCCGGGCTGTGGTGGGTACGTGGCCCTGCGGGCCGCTCCAAGCAACAGCCTGGTGGACCAAACTCTCACAAGTCGAGCCTGGCCTCGGGCCGGGCTTGGGGAGTAGAAGAACTCCCAGAACCCCATCAACCAGGTATCAACCAGGTATCAACCAGGGTATGGAGGTGTGTGCTGGGTATGGAGGTGTGTGCTGGGTATGGAGGTGTGTGCTGGGTATGGAGGTGTGTGCTGGGTATGGAGGTGTGTGCTGGGTATGGAGGTGTGTGCTGGGTATGGAGGTGTGTGCTGGGTATGGAGGTGTGTGCTGTTTGTGTTTGCTGAAGTGATGTCTAGCTCTTGAAGAGAAGGAAGGGAACTATCGGGGGAAAGAGCCAAGCCATTACGACTATATAGCACTGGGAAGGGGTCAGGATAAGGATTTGGAATGGGAAGGGGGCAAGGAATAGTTCCCAACCACTTGGATGGCCGGGGATTGAACGCCGACCTGCATGAAGCAAGACCGTCGCTCTACCTTCCAGGCCAAGTGGTCTAGCTCTTGAACACATATCCCCCAGCTCTCAGTAGTCGAATGGAACTTTTTCATGAACTTCTAAATCAGAAGAACCTCTTCTTACCTGTAAGAGGTAAGAACTTCTTACAACTTCTTTCTCTAGCTAATTTCACTCGTTACCTGAAGAAACACGTCCTGATCTGTTCGGCCACCTTTGCCCTCTCTTGATTGAAGCAGGCTGCTCTTGTCTACCCTGTGTATGCTTGTGATAATACCTGGAGAGGGTGCTGGAAGTTATTATATTTCCTCAAGTCCGGTTCTTCTTCTCACAAACTTCTTTTGTTCTTCATATTTTCCATTGAGGTTACTTTAACAATCGGCTTTTCCTCGTATCTTAGTTTTCGAGCCATCGTCCTGTCCTATTTCTGGGGCTCTGTAGGCCCCATGTGATCGCTCTGTGAGTTCGTTTGATTTGTTATTCATTACATCTGCATGTATGGATGGAAGAGGTTGTACATATAATTCTATTCAACTAGCTGTGCTTACGATGGTTGAAATTCGACTGTAAAAGTCCCATCTTTCAACTTGAAGTCGACTGATGTACAGATTACTAATATGTGTTTGAGGCTTATGTAAATTTATGTTCCGGAGAGCCACTAGATGGCTTCTTTGTCTAGCCATTAGTGGGTGGAGTCGTTGGAGGGTAACGAGGAATAGAGCAAATGAATGCCAACAATCACAGACAAATGAATGTCAAAAATCAAACCCCATCATTTAGGAAATGTGAGCTTCAGCTGAGGAAGAAGTCAAAACAATGGTTGGGTGTGTCATCGAGTGGGCGACTCCCTTAAGTGGGAGGAGGTCTTGCCGGGCCCTTATATGAGTAGGAGGTCCTGGTGGCGAGTGGCCTCGAGGGAGGATGATGTAGCTCAAGGAGGAGGTTTGGGCGTGGGGTGGGGTGGGCGCCCTCTGCTCACCATGTTTAGCAGAAGTGCATCACCCATCAGCCCCCACCGCCCCCCTTCCATGCTGCCACTCTGACACCCACCCTTAGTAAGTCATGCTCGTTACGGGCATGCGAGAAGGGTCTCTTGTCATGTTACTGTCATGTTCTTTCATCATGGCAGTGTCCTGACTGCGTGCCTTCTCTCCCGTGGCCCTGGCCCTGCCCTGGCCCTGCCCTGGTCCTGGCCCTGCCCTGGCCCTGGCCCTGCCCTGGCCCTGCCCTGGCCCAGCCCTGGCACTGACACGTACCTCGATCGCTCCGTTTACATCTGCCTCGGGGAGACGTGGCACTCCTCAATTTGATATTTTCATTCCCGCTTTACGTTCCTTTCGTACCTAATACTCTAGTTCCGTTCTTCCTCATTACCTGTCTCCCTTTCTCCCCCTCATTACCTGCCTCGCCCTTTCCTCTCATTACCTACCTCTCCCTCCTCCCTCATTACATGCTTCCCCCTAACCTTCCCTCCTCCCCTTCCCACTCATTACCTACCTCCCCATCTCATTACCTGCGTCTACCCCTCATTACCTGCCCCCCTCCCCCCCTCATCACCAACCTCACTCTCTCCCTCAATACCTGCCTTCTCCCCCTTCCCTCTCCTCATAACCTGCTTTCTCCTCTCGCCCCTCATGAAACGAGCAGAATAAGGACAAGAAGTGATGGCTGCTGTGTTAAGGACCACTTCATCGTCCTGTCATTGTTGCTTTACAGTACAAGACATTGGCCTTCTGCCCTCTCTTAAGTGTTCACAAAGTGCGCGCTACTTAAGTGTAAATCTATACTTGAAAAAAAGCACTTGCCCTCCCCGTCGTATTCCCGGATAGTCGACCACTTGACACTAACATTATACTAACGGCGGTGAATACCGTCCCAAGAGATTGTAATATATTTCTTGACTCTTTCTACCTCTGAGTCAGGAGGTCTAATGACTGCGCCAGTCGGCGAGGCTACTGCTAAAAAATGAATTCTATAACATTTACCTCTCTTAAGAACGTTGAATGAAAAGCTTAATTCTCTAATTGTAGATGATCTTGTGTATATATTATCTGGATCCATCGTGGGTTGACTCTCTGGATCTCCATCTCACTCTCTTCACTCTCAACAGTACAGGAAGAAGGTGTCGTTCAGTGTTGCCAGAGTGTACACTAGTTACAGGTCCTCTAATAGTCATCAAAAACAGCCTATAAAACTTTAAATGATCATTGGAGCGTTTTCGTTTTAAAGTATGACCCAAAAAGACCCAGGCACAAATATCTCAAAAACACAGAATGAACAAATTATATACCTGGATCATATCTGGAATGGGTTCTGAGAGTTGTTTTACTCCCAAATGGGTGGTTCTAGACAACTAGACCATGATATGGTATATCTTCTAGAGCCTAGGAACACTCGGCACATAGGTTCGAACCCTCATCACTGCTCCTACCTGTTTTCTCACTGATACAGTCACGTTAATGTGATTACTCTCCGTGTAATGTGTATTTTTTTATGCATGCCTCCAGATCTTGTTGCGATTCGGAACCGACTTTCACCCTGTTCTGTCCCTTAGGTCTCCTCTCTTCACTTTCTGTCTGCCCATACATTTGCAGTGGTTGAAGTCGAGTAACCGTCTTTCAGGCCGTCTCCGAAAAACCTCGTAAGTCTCCCTGCACTTTCGCGCGGTAATAATATTTGAATTCTTCTCAATAGCTTTGCATAGTGTCTGTGTGTACATGGATAAATGTGTGATACATGTTTTCGTAGACACAGACACCTGCAGAGTATAGATTAAAGTGTTACCTTAGATTGATTGAAGAAGATAAAGCCAGCCAAGAAGTGGCACGGGCAAGAGTACCCGGTAGATGTGTTACCTCAATGTTTGGGGTAATGAGTCGTAAATTGTTGTAAATAAATTGTGTAGTAAATAACAGCACATGAGACCAAGAGCATGGCAGGATGTGCAGAATACCCCCGTTGAAGAGCAGAGGTGCAACAGGTACTCTGAGAGAGAACTCTATCAACATCAGAGGCCCGAGACTGTTCAACACGCTTCCACTACACATAAGACATAACTGGCCGACCCCTCACAGTGTTCAAGAGAGAATTGGATAAACACTTCCAAAGGATACCTGAACAATCAGGCTGTGACTCATACGTCAGGCTGCGAGCAGCCGTGTCCAACAGCCTGGTTGACCAGTCCAGCAACGAGAAGGCCTGGTCGACGACCGGGCCGCGGGGACCCTAAGCCTGGAAACCACCACAAGGTAACCCCAAGGTAACCTTGGGTGGAAAATATCCACGGTATGCTGTCTTCCCCCTCGAGGAAGTTATGGTAATGAGCTCCCAGGCTTGAGGTCACATTATCCATAATAAACTTACCAGCAGCTGGGTCAACCCTCTCACCTGTCCTTCTTTCTCTCTACCTGAACCTCCCCCTTTCTCTCTCTCTCTCTCTCTCTCTCTCTCTCTCTCTCTCTCTCTCTCTCTCTCTCTCTCTCTCTCTCTCTCTCTCTCTCGCTTCAGTAATAATGGTTCAATTAATAATATTTTTAACAGTAGTACTTACAGCAACAGTAATAACTATAGGAGAGGCAGCTGCTGTAGTAGAAAATAATACTTTCAGATAGCAGCAATCCGTTTTGACAATGAATTCGGCGGGTAAAACAAATACTATTGAGTTCTCATGTCCCTTTATCGGTAGATACTGCATCCCCCCTTATCCCTTCCATCTTGTACTCCAGCCCAACCATTGATTGGCACACAGTGCAAGTGTGTGTGTTTGAGTGTGTTTGCGTGTGTGTTTGCTTGTGTGTTTGTGTGTGTGTGTGTGTATTCACCTAGTTGTGTTTGCGGGGGTTGAGCATTGTTCTTTCGGCCCGCCTCTCAACTTGTGCGTGTGTAATTACCTAAGTGTAATTACCTAAGTGTAGTTACAGGACGAGAGCTACGCTCGTGGTGTGCGTGCGTGCGAGCGTGTGCGCACTAGCTGCTCCCAAGTATCTGCCGATAAATCCCTTTACTCTGCAGGATTAATTTGGGCGACGGAATTGAACCCTGATTCTAGTGAAGGTGGAAAAGAACGGTGATTCCGCCATTCGGATCGTTTCCCGTCTCGCTTCTCTGTCGAATTTCCTCGTTGGATGGGAAGTATCGGTTTCAGATATCTCGCTTACAACTATTTTCAAAACTGAAATTAGTATCCAGACTCTGGCCTCGAATCCCCGTTCTCATGGCGAGTGGTTCAAATACAAGTTCAAGTACGTTTATCGAGAGAATAGAATACATCATCTCAAAGGGATAGAGTATCTTAGGCTATTTTTACCTTCCTATTTGTTGGTGGTTCACTCCAACCACCACGACCAGAGACCAGATTCACGAAGCAGTTACGCAAGCACTTACGAACAAGTACATCTTTCCTCAATCTTTGACGGCTTTGGTTATATTTATTAAACAGTTTACAAGCATGAAAACGTGCCAATCAACTGTTGTTATTGTTATAAACAGCCTCCTGGTGCTTCGGAGCTCATTAACTGTTTAATAATTGTAAACAAAGCCGCCAATGATTGAGGAAAGATGTCCACGTTCGTAAGTGCTTGCGTAACTGCTTCGTGAATCTGGCCCCAGGCTCTTTTCAGCCTGGCCTCAGGCCGGGCTCGGGGAGTAGAAGAACTCTCAGAACCCTCTCAGGTATGCTCCAGGTATACAGATATTAAGGGCGATATATCCCAGGAATTTTGCACTGACAAGCGATACCTGTTCAGAGGGGCATTCTAAACATTAGTTTAGAATGCTTCACCAACTTAGACCAGGCGAGACGTTTATACCCACCACAGCACGTTGCTTCTCCAGTAACGTGATTTACCAAGCCTTTGCGCAGTGACTGGAGCATACAGTGACAGGAGCATATACAGTGACTGGAAGATGAACAGTGACTGTGACTTACCTCAAGGTAAAGTACCCAGTGGCTGGAGCATGAGCAGTGACTGTGGCCTATCCAGTGGTTGGAGCATGAGCAGTGACTGTGGCCTACCCAGTGGCTGGAGCATGAGCAGTGACTGTGGCCTACCCAGTGGCTGGAGCATGAGCAGTGACTGTGGCCTACCCAGTGGCTGGGGCATGAGCAGTGACTGTGGCCTGCCCAGTGGCTGGAGCATGAACAGTGACTGTGGCCTGCCCAGTGGCTGGAGCATGAGCAGTGACTGTGGCCAACCCAGTGGCTGAAGCATGAGCAGTGACTGTGGCCTATCCAGTGGCTGGAGCATGAGCAGTGACTGTGGCCTACCCAGTGGCTGGAGCATGAGCAGTGACTGTGGCCTACCCAGTGGCTGGAGCATGAGCAGTAACTGTGGCCTGCCCAGTGGCTGGGGCATGAGCAGTGACTGTGGCCTATCCAGTGGCTGGAGCATGAGCAGTGACTGTGGCCTATCCAGTGGCTGGAGCATGAGCAGTGACTGTGGCCTACCCAGTGGCTGGGGCATGAGCAGTGACTGTGGCCAACCCAGTGGCTGAAGCATGAGCAGTGACTGTGGTCTATCCAGTGGCTGGAGCATGAGCAGTGACTGTGGCCTACCCAGTGGCTGGAGCATGAGCAGTGACTGTGGCCTGCCCAGTGGCTGGAGCATGAGCAGTGACTGTGGCCTGCCCAGTGGCTGGAGCATGAGCAGTGACTGTGGCCTACCCAGTGGCTGGAGCATGAGCAGTGACTGTGGCCTACCCAGTGGCTGGAGCATGAGCAGTGACTGTGGCCTGCCCAGTGGCTGAAGCATGAGCAGTGACTGTGGCCTACCCAGTGGCTGGAGCATGAGCAGTGACTGTGGCCTACCCAGTGGCTGGAGCATGAGCAGTGACTGTGGCCTGCCCAGTGGCTGGAGCATGAACAGTGACTGTGGCCTGCCCAGTGGCTGGAGCATGAACAGTGACTGTGGCCTGCCCAGTGGCTGGAGCATGAACAGTGACTGTGGCCTGCCCAGTGGCTGGAACATGAACAGTGACTGTGGCCTGCCCAGTGGCTGGAACATGAGCATGGCTGGAGCATACGTCACAACAAGCATCCTCTAACCTTATCTGGCTTAATGAAACTCATAAATACGAATTATCAGAGCAAATTAGCATGAATTAAAGCTTATAATTACGGCGATCAGTTGATAATGGCTTATTTGATATATAATTATTAAAGACCTTCAACCTGCTCATGTAAAGCTTAATTAATGGGGGGCTGGTCAAACACAAAGAGGCAAGCGGATGCCTCTCGATGGCGCATTGTTTTTTTTTTTTTTTTTTTTTTTTGAGATATATACAAGAGTTGTTACATTCTTGGACAGCCACTAGTACGCGTAACGTTTCGGGCAGGTCCTTGGAATACGATCCCCTGCCGCGAAGAATCGTTTACGCATCGCAAGAATTGTTAGTACGCATCGCCTGCTTGCTTGTTTGTGCCTTTGACTACTGAACCATCATTAAGTGCCTTGTATGAGTATGGAAAAACAAATATTCGATCCATTTTTATTGCCCTTGAATGTGCTTTTGAAAGCGAGACTGTCGGAAAGCTCCTGTGTGTAAAAAACGACTCGGATTTTTTTAGAGGGAAAGGCAATGTTGTTTTTGTCAGCTCAGAGAAGCTTATCGGAGCTTCTCATGTTCCTGTTAGTGCATATCTCTGCTTGTATCATGACCTCCTGTTCCTCATTCCTAACAGCTTCGTAATTCTTATTATTCTCGGCATTCCTTGCGTCACTCATTCCTTTCGTTAGCAGCCACTACCTATCGTTTAAGTCTCGTTTTTCAATGAGAAACTCTTATCTACTTTGTATTTGCTATGACTTGCTATCCAGCTGTCATTGGAACTTTCTACTGACGTAGAAGAAAATGGGTACAATAAGATCTCCCAGACGTTTTTCTGTGCTATGTTGCGCGTATGACCTGTTACCTGATTGATACCTGCTTGATGGGGTTCTGGGAGTTCTTCTACCTCCCAAGCCCGGCCCGAGGCCAGTCTTGACTTGTGTTGTTGCTGTGGGTTGGATAGACTGTGCATGCAACGGAAGCAGCAGAAACGCACCTCTCTCACGCCCTTCTTCACCACATGCTGATGCTGTGGCGGCGTCTCGCTCTCACACTTCCCAATTTCTGCCTCTCTTTCCTCCTGGAGCATACCTGGAGAGGGTTCCGGGAGTTAGTAGGCTACTACCAGAGTCTAGCCTGAGCCCAGGCTCGACTTGTGATAACTTAGGCCAACAGGCTGTTGCTTGGAGCGGCCCGCAGGCCCACCACAGCCCGGTTGGTCTGGCTCTTCTTGCAAGAAGTGCCTCCATTTCCATTTTCCCCTTCCCTTATGTTGTTCAGTTTGGCAGCACCCAAGAGGCTTAGTCAGAGACCGGTTCGTTGGGGTCACTGATCCCAGGAGCAGCCTTGGACGTATCAGGAACTCTCGGCTGCGTCTCGAGCATGTAAATACAGGTAACGAATATCACGTCAGACAGTTGACATCATTGATGTCTCCAGTGTGATAATTTAATGTTATTGCGCTGATATCACCACGTTATGTTATCATACAGAAATAAACTCACTCAAACCCAAATTATCATACAGAAAATGTACTCAAATTCATGTTATCATACAGAAATTAATCTCACTCAAACCCAAATAATCATACTCAAATTAAACCCACTCAAACCCATATCAAACAAAAATAAACCAGCTCAAAACCATGATACCAGATAATAATAAACCCGCAGCCCGTCCTGATCCATCAGTGTCAAGCCAGAGTTACTTAAGAACAAAAAAATATAATTGAAATTGTCTCGTTATGTCATTATTAATTGGAACATTATCTTTGAGGAGATAAGATAGTCAACGGTATCGTCGGTTCACGGTTCACCAACGTTAACATGGTCCCAGGGGCCCGGTATTGGTCCCAGGGGCCCGGTATTGGTCCCAGGGGCCCGGTATTGTTCCCAGGGGCCCGGTATTGGTCCCAGGGGCCCGGTATTGTTCCCAGGGGCCCGGTATTGTTCCCAGGGGCCCGGTATTGTTCCCAGGGGCCCGGTATTGGTCCCAGGGGCCCGGTATTGGTCCCAGGGGCCCGGTATTGGTTCCAGGGGCCCGGTATTGGTCCCAGGGGCCCGGTATTGGTCCCAGGGGCCCGGTATTGTTCCCAGGGGCCCGGTATTGGTCCCAGGGGCCCGGTATTGTTCCCAGGGGCCCGGTATTGGTCCCAGGGGCCCGGTATTGGTCCCAGGGGCCCGGTATTGGTCCCAGGGGCCCGGTATTGGTCCTAAGGGGGCCCCCAGTACTGGCCCCGCCCACCCCATGAGCTCTGACAACACGATCGACATCTTTATTGGTGATAGTCTCGCGCGCCGGAGGTGAAACACTTCTTAATTGACTTCTTGCAGCAGGTGGTAATTATACGAGCTGGGCAGGGAAGGAGGAGGGATGTAGGGGGGGGGGAGGAGTGTAAGGGAACGTGGGACTTTATCACGGTGGTTAACGAAGTGGTTAGTTCGTTAAGTATGCTGATGTTGGTAATGGTGGAGGCGGAGGCTGTAGCTGGTATTGGTGGTGGTGTAGTCAAGATTGGTGGTAGTTGTTGTTGGGGTAAGTCGGTGGTAGTTATGGTGAAGGGGGAAGAGCCAGTTGTGGTTGGTGGTTGCTCTGCTTGTAGCTCTGTCTCTTATGACCTCGTCGGTGGCTCGGTGTAGTTAGGTCGTTAGAGATAACTAGTGACGGATCTTTTATGAGCGAGTGACGTACGTTTCTTATCGTAGACGCGTCACTTGGTAGATTTACACGACGCAATCTAAACATGTTGGATTTATGCGATTTGCTGTAAATATTGTTTTATTTTTATTTTTATGACAAATGCTTGATTTATTTATCATAATTCCCGTTGGCGGGGCCAGGAATCCTGTACTTAGGCTCGTCGAGGTCCTCCTAAACTAACTACTGATTTCCCCACCATGCAACCCCCACAACAGTTGCCTCACTCCCGGCTACATGGATGAGGTTCTGGGAGTTGTTCTACTTCCCTAGCCCGGAATCAGGTGAAAGGAAACGTGCCCTCCGGGGTCCCTGGCTACGGGCTCACCATAGCCCGTGTTACTTGGAATTTATTCAGACCAGGCCCCCAGGAGGCCTGGTCGACGACCGGGCCGCGGGGACACTAAGCCCCGGAAGCACCTCAAGGTAACCTAGGTAGCTGAATCTATAACAACAACAACAGGGAAATGTTCTGTAAGAGACTATACGCAGTTTTATGAGCACGGTAACATCCAAGGAGTCACTGCGTTAGAAATGCTTGCACTAACCAACCTGTTATTTACATGGACGGGACGCAAGAGCTGAAGTTCAACTAATGATTGCTGAGCCTTTCACGGTGAGTACATGTAGGTGGGGCCTGTGTGCTCACTAGCTTATGCGCACGCACGCATGCACGCTACCTCACGGAGAAAGCTTATTCTTAAATCCTTAAAAAAAAAAAAGAAACTTAAGCCACGAGACTCATACAAAGGATTTTAGGCCGATGGGAGGATTAGAGAGTATTAGGAGGGAATTAGCGGCTGGTAACAGATTTAAATCAGTGGAGCCCCGCTTAACGCATGTAAGTATTGTTTTAAGTGAGGGAGATGGGGCCAGCTACCCCATCACCTCTTACACCCCCTTCTTTATGCCCTTCTTCTTATCCCCCTTCTTTATGCCCTTTCTCTTACCTCTTCTTATTATTCCCTTCCTCTTACCCCCCCCTCCCTTTCTCCTTATACCCCAGACACTCCCTCGGGGAAGCACACCTGAGGCAGTTATGGTAATTTACCTGCGCTTTAATTGTCCGGGGAAGAGTTTTGTGCCGGGGTTTAATCGTGTTGATGCGGGCTTAGGCCAAGTTAGTGTTTTAAAATGGGTTGGAGGGGGGGGGGGGTAACATTCTCACGAGGAGGGGGGAGTTGGGGGTTACACACGCGGAGGGGGGGTGGGGATGGGGGGTAGAATACACACGAGGAAGGGGGTAGGGGGTTTTGATGGCATAGGAAGAACGATTGAACGACGAACATCAAAAGCGAGCGAACGGAATGTAAAACTGGACCTTTTTTTGGCGAGCGGAAATATTTGCAAGTGGCTGGGAGTTCAATCCATACACGTCCAAGGCCTATAAAAAAAAAAGAAAGATTTGGGGATTGAAAAGTTGGCTCTCCTCGGAGACGACTCAGGAATGCGACCCGGGATCATAATTAAGGAGCCGAGCTTCACCTACAGCTGTGATGTCTGGACCTCTTACAAGCTGAAGGCGTCTCTGTTGATGTGACTGGAGGAAAATAGAGGAACATTTTAAATATTCACATGAAATTGATAACTAATCTAATAACATTGGTAAATAATACTAATTGTAGTAATATTAACATGTGTATTACTAATGACGGTGTCATTAATAATATTAATATAGAGAGTAATCACACTAACGGGACTACATCAATGAGAAAATCCGTTTTTAATAATAATAATAATAATAATCTGTAATATCCGGTGTTTATCATAAGCGTGCTCCTCTATGTATACAATTGTGAAACTAAATAATACAACAAAATAATTCCTGGAGCGTGCGTGACCCCGCCAAACTCCCGCCGGTCATAAAACACGACCTTTGGAGGTCAAAAATTCCTTCAGCGTAAAAGGCAGAGAGGAGTGAGGGCCCTCGCCAACGTAGTGTTCCTGGAGGTGAACAGGGCATAAAGTCCCGCTTCAGTCCCGGGTCGTAAACCATGGCTCCACGGTACAATCGTTACGTCTTATTATCTTTGGCTGTTGAGCATCAAGGGGGCGGCTGGTTTTCCTGAGATTTATGGGGGAGAGGCTCGGGAGGTCGGGTGTCGTCCAGGAATAGGAAAGGGGAGGAGTGGGAGAGAGGGAAGATGGATAAGGGGAAAAGAGGAATTGTGGATACAGTAGCTGTCGTCATCTCAGTTCTGTGTTAAGTCTGTACAAGAACGCATCATTTGCGCATGGCCTACTGCTGCTAGGGGTGGTTGTGGTGATGGTGCTGGTCCTCCTGCTGTTGCTGGTGGTGGTCCTCTTGCTGGTAGTGGTGGTCCTCCTGCTGGTAGTGGTGGTTCTGCTGCTGGTAGTGGTGGTGAGGCAGCTCCTGCGAGTGGTCGGGAACAATAAAATTCTGCTCCTGGACCTACTTACGCTGCTTCTGTTAGCGTTCCTTCAGCTCGTCTGCATGCTTTTCATTCTGTTGTGCTCCTGTTAATTCTCACGCTGTTTATCCTGCCCCGGCTGTTTCTGCTATTTCTTTCTTATATCTGTTCTGACTTTTTTTCCTTCCTCTCCCTCTGTTCCAGCTGCTAGGGATGGATGTTCGTGCTGAAGGTGTACCCAGACAGTGATGGTGCCCAGTCGGCTCGCCCTGTCCAGGACTCGATCTTGGGTCTTATCGCTCGCCCGGCGAGTGTGCTAATCACATTACCACACAGGGTTACCTCTCTGTTGCCACTGATTTGTTTCACACACACACACACACACACACACACACACACACACACACACACACACACACACACACACACACACACACACACAGAAGTAATGAACAAATATTTGAAGAGGATGGGACCGATTGGCCACTAATGATGGTTTTTTTATCAAAGTTCAGGTCAGTTTGTCTCCAATTTCTCGCTGGACAGAGTTGTCCAACTTCTACGTCAGGTGGTTCGGTTTTTTTTCCACTGCCCCCCCTCCCTTCCCTTCCCAGAATAAAAACTATTTACAACTCTGAGAAGAAAAACTTCAATCCTGAGAGATTAGCTGGTGAATTTAAGCTACGCCACATTTTACCATTCCATGGAAAATCTTGCTCCCCTAAAATCTCATTCCTACTTGGATGTTGACAATTTCAGGGCAATGATGAGCCAATCAAGGCCTGCCTCGGGCCTCAGAGTCGACGCTGATTGGTTAGGCGATTTTTGTTCCAGTTTTTCTTTGTTTGGGTTTTTGGCGAGTGAACACGGTAATGTCTTGAGGGCATAAATGAGCCTTTTCTGATGGGCATTTTTCCGACCTGAATGTAAGCGTTTAGTTTTGTTTTTGTTAAACTTTCAAGTGTGTGTTTTATGCTTGCGGCTCCTGTTTTACATTGTATATGCACACATTTATGAGTGTTTCTGTGTCTATCTCTGTCTCTGTCTCTGTCTCTGTCTCTCTCTCTCTCTCTCTCTCTCTCTCTCTCTCTCTCTCTCTCTCTCTCTCTCTCTCTCTCTCTCTCTCTCTCTCTCTCTTACTTACTCTCTGCGATAGGCCTACGACCACACCTGAGCTTAGTTAATGATATTTTTCCACATAAAGAATATTAGGAGCAGGGGCACCAGATTATTACATGCCCAAGGCACTTCTTGTCTTACGGAGGAAGAACGGGAGGAAATCGATTTCCCGCCAATTTTGCGCTGACCTGAGGCGCGGAGGTCGCAACTTTCTGGCGCCAATTTTATTTCCGCGGCTCCTCTGTGACTCGGGGAAAAACACGTTGGGATTTTCATTTTCCAGGACGATTACATGTTAAGAAGCAAATATGCAAGTGGTAAAAGTGGGGAGAAAGGGGGATTCAAAATGGGGAAAATATCTGGCTTCCTAAAGACGAGCTTTCGAGTCTGTATCGGTGACCGTTGCTGGGCACTCGCGCGGGCAATTTACTGGGCATTAATTATGTGTGTGTATGCACTCGTACATGTGCGTTTGTTAATATGGTGGTGGTACAAATAATATAATTCACCATGTGTGAAGGGCGCGACCAAAAAGAGTCACTACAGTACGCAAAAATAACTCCCAAGAGCATTAAATGGTTCATTTCCCGCGTTGCTTTAAGAAAGCCGAGGGTTGGAGACCGCGGGGGAGGTACTTCACCGGAACCCAAAGACCGGTTGTGGCTGTCCACCATCAGGCTCAGAAGGCAAGGACAACCTTAGGATACTTGAGGTAATCTTGAGATGCTTATATACAGGGTCTTGTGTTGATTCCGGGAATCAGTGTCCTCGCAGCCCGATCTCAAACGAGGCCTCCTGGTCTATTTGCAGTTTGACGTATGAATTACAACCGCGGTTAATCAGGTATCACTTGGAGGTGGTTTAATTGTCGTATAGAAAGCCTTCTCCAAATATTTCACACATTTCTGGTACGTCTCGTAGCATTCTGGGTTAGCGAGAGAGTGGCTGGGAGGATGAAGTGTTCGTAGAGACTTCACAAAGAGTGTTCCTAGAGGCGCGAGGAAACACAAGTAGCGTGACTAGATTATATCTGGAAGGGTAGGAAGATAGAAGGGTGGAATCTCTTCACCCCCATCTTCCACTGCCTCCAGTGAGCCCTTGTGAGCTGGTAGTGGGGCTAGGGGCTATCCTGGGCGAACCTAACACTGGCTCGCTCGCCACTAGAAGGAAAATTTCCGTTTTACATGTTTATTGATTTGTGTATTGGTAAGTAGTGGTGTGTTCTTTTTTTTTTTTTGCCTGTCTATCGGTCGCTGCCTGTGTGTGTGTGTGTGTGTGTGTGTGTGTGTGTGTGTGTGTGTGTGTGTGTGTGTGTGTGTGCGTGTGTGTGTGTGCACGCGCACGTACGGAGAATATTAAATTTAGGCCCCTGCAAACAATGTAACCTGCAATGACAACTTTTTGTACACGGATGAACCAGCACCAATAACAAGTTTGTGTTCATATTTATGGCATACAATATATATACAATACATTTTATATATCCTGTATATATTGTGTAATATATATATATTATATATATAAATTATATATATATATTATATGACAGTGTCAGACCACGGAGGAAAATTGAAACAGGAATTTCCTTAAGTACTTTCGTATATTAATACATCTTCAGAAGGAGTGAATTAATAGACGAAAGTACTTGAGGAAATTCCTGTTTCAATTTTCCTCCGTGGTCTGACACTGTCACATTTTTAATCACGTGATTATTTTTCGTGATTTACACACATATATATTATATATATAATATATATATAATATATATAATATTATATATTATATATATATATATATATATATATATATATATATATATATATATATATATATATATATATATAATATGTATATATGTATGTATATATACTCGAATCCTGTGAGCAGAAGTGGAAAAGGTTAATAAGGAACAACAGGTAAGAGGCCCATGATGGGCTCAGCCTTGATAAGTTAGTTACACTTATCAACATATACATCATCATTATTTTATAACACATAATGAACTCAAGAACTAAGCCCCAAAGTTCGTTTAGCTAATTAATGTACATCTCATTGAGTGTAATTAAATGTATTACAATCACACGTACGTCTCATCATCACACACTTAAGGGACGTACACTTATACAATCCCGTTTCAACTTTTGGAAAGTGGAGAGTACAACGCTTTAAAGAAAGCATGTGGTTCTATTTCCTTAGAGGCATTTTAAACCCGCTTTCAAGGCGCTTCGAATCGGAATCTCCTGTTGGAGGCTCGCTTCATTACTCCATTTTCTCTTTCCAGTCTTTGCCTTGGTGCATGTGACATTGTTTACGGTAGAGTCCAGGGCCTAGGCGTCGTCAAAGATTTACGTGTCCACTTACGAGACCTCTACATCTTTCTTCAAGCACAGAGGCTTAGTTTACATTCACTACAGAGTTTACGAGCCCCGGGGAGCTACGAAGCTTTCTCTGACACTAATATCCTTGGTAGTGAAGTTTGCAAGATTGTAAAGTGTTAAGTAAAGACAAAGTAAGCAGCCATGATTGAGGTGTAAGATGTACAGGTTTCGTAAGTAGAAATGTTTGATGATGTCCAGGTTCCTTAAGAGTGGTTGTTTCCGTTTATCTTGCGTCATGGTAACTGGCTCGTACAGGACGCGCGGGGACCTCTTCGAGACCCGGCGTGACGCAGGAGGCTTCAAGTATTTCATCTTAATTGTTCATATAAGTAGGTAATAAAAATGTGTCATTAGTGCCCAAGACAAAAATATTTTTATGGTAATTGGATGCCTGGAGGAAGAGGACGGAGATGTAAGAGTGGGAAGGTTTTGTGAGAGTCACGAACTGTGTGTGGAGAGAGAGAGAGAGAGAGAGAGAGAGAGAGAGAGAGGAAGGGAGGTTTGTCTGACTGAGTGTCTACACTCTCCTCTTTGTCTATCTCCCTTCATGTATCCTCATCTTTGTGTGGGTCCCATCCCTGTCTCTCTCTTCCCCTCCCTGTCTCTCCCCTTTCCTTGTGTCTCTCTCTCTTCCCCTCCCTGTGTCTCTCTCTCCCCCTCCTTCTCCTCACCCTTGCGCACCTTCCCAACCCTCGTCCCTCTCTCATGTACAGCGGTAATGAGACTGTTGATCATCTTAGTGTCAAGTTGAGGTCTGTGTTTAGCTGTCTCTGATGCCTCGGCTTATCACCTCTTGCAATTCCATCGTTCTGGTTCGTTAACTTCGTGTCCTTTGCTGTGATGCGAACGCCTCCAAGCGCATTAATAACAAAATATCTCATAAAGACGCTGCTGAGAATATTTAGAAGACAATATTACAGAAATGTTCTTCTCGTGACATATTATCTCGACGTTTGAAGAAGGGAAAACGAACTGTTTCAGTTTTAAACTAAACGTTAGACCCGTTTTGCGTTTTCTCTGATGGTACTGCCGTGTGTGTGTGTTTGTTTGTGTGTGTGTGTGTGTGTGTGTGTGTGTGTGTGGGACGTGTCTCCCGGTGGCACTGCAGTGTGTGTGTGGGTGGGGGGGGACGTCTGCATGTTTGTACAGAGTTGCACATCTCTCCTGCCCTGACTGATGCATTTACATGTTCCCTTCACCTCTATGTTTTACATTCACGGGTTTAAAAGCTCCTGGCACTTTTTGCCAGTTGTGGTGGTAGCCAGTGAGGGTTGCGATGGTTGGTTACCTTGTGGTGGTTCCAGGGTTCAAGGTCCTCGCGGCCCGGTCTCTGACCAGGCATTCAGGTCTGGTTAACTAAGCTGTTGGACGCGGCTGCTCGCAGCCTGACCTATGTATCATAGCCTGGTTGATCAGGTGACTAATCAGATAGGGGGAGGTAGGTTATGGTGATTTGAAGATTACTTGTAGTTTACCAGCAGTCAGTATCGATAGTGGTGATAACTTTATCCGTCAGGCTGTTGTTTGAAGCAACCTGGCGCATTCGCCACTTTCTGCACGATTCTGTCCAATTGCCTGTTGAAAAATTGGACGGCAATATTTCCTGTATATGGTGGGAGGAGGTTGAAGAGCCGTGGGTCTCTGATAATATTATCTGTCTCTATAGTGCAGCTACTCTTCACTGGGTCAATTCTGTATTTCCTACCATACCATGACATGTTTGAGATCTGACTTGCGAGTATCTTCCGTGCATGTGTTACCAGCTAACTCAGTCTTCTTCCCAGCGAATGCAAGTGTCCATGCGCGTCGCATTTGTTCTCTATATTTTTTATCTTTCAAATTTCTCCCCGGGTTTAAAAGGAGTAGTGAATATCGACCAGTACTCGAGGCTGTAAAGCACAATTGACAAAACATAAAATAGGAGCATTGTGGTGGGATCCCTTGATCTGAGTTTTCTCATTATCCGTTCTATCGTTTCCCTGTCTGATGCTGTGTTGGCTTGGCGATGCTGTCTAAACGTTAAGTCGTCCATCACTAAATCC
This sequence comes from Procambarus clarkii, assembly GCF_040958095.1. Classification (NCBI taxonomy): domain Eukaryota; kingdom Metazoa; phylum Arthropoda; class Malacostraca; order Decapoda; family Cambaridae; genus Procambarus; species Procambarus clarkii. The sequence continues at coordinate 11,735,573 of NC_091156.1, read as the reverse complement.
TCAACGTGTCGTTTTTCCTCCTGTGGGGAAAAGTGATTCTGTCATGTATCCTGTGGCATCGTGTGAGCTTCTAGGGCTTGAGAAGAGACAAATTATTAATAAATTTTATGACTGTACTTGCAAAATGGAATCTTTTCCCGTTACTTATCCCTTATTATCACACTAAAGTAATGCTGGTTGGGCATTATGAGCTGCGTCCAACAGCCTGGTTAACCAGACCACCAATCAGAAGGTTGCTTTATGTTGTATATGTTTATGTGAATCTGAATGCTTGTTTCGTTTCAAGCAAAGGAAATTATATACTGATATCCTCATATCCCTTCCAGTGTCATAGTCAAACTGGCTTGGAGCTTTCCCCTGAAAGCTCATTCGTCGAGGGTGAGGCTCTCACTGTTCCTTATGTCCCCCCTATGTCCAATCACCAGTTGATTGACAGTTGAGAGGCAGGACCAAAGAGCCAAAGCTCAACCCCCGCAAGCACAACTAGATGAGTACATGAAACAGTTTCATCAGTGGCAACAATTCAGAGCATCACACATGAGAGAGACAGAGAGAAAAAAAAATCATTGTTAACATCATCCTGAACACGGAACTGAGAGACAAATTAAATTCACTGGCAGTAAAATTACACGCCAGACGGCTGTCTCTCTGAGGGCGCTAGCGAGGTCGACCTTCCGAAACATTTCATTCTCATTCGATGTATATTCCAGGCAATATTTAACTCGTTCTAAATGTTTTTGTGTCGTGGAACATCGCGTTTGCCTGCTCTGATTCACGGCGTTCCATTTGCATTCGAATTCAAAAGCAAATTTTACACAATAATTTATTCAGTGACAATAATTCTGGCACGGATACAAACTCTCCGTGCCACCATTTCTGCAGTGAGCACCGTGTCTCGTTGCCTTGCAGCAAGTTGGCATCATAAAACTAATATTCTGATAGACGGATTGAGTGAGGGAGGTACGGGTGGGGGGCGGAAAGTGAAGCTTGGGGCTATTTACACCTGGGACTCCTACTTTATTGTCCGCTGCTGTTGCTACTGTTACTCGTGCAAGTGACGTCTAGCGACTCTAGGCTACGCCTGACGACTCTAGGTGACGCCAGGCGACCCTAGGTGACGCCTGGCGACTCTAGGTGACACCTGGCGACCCGAGGTGACGCCTAGCGACTCTAGGTGACGCCAGGCGACCCTAGGTGACGCCAGGCGACCCTAGGTGACGCTTGGCGACCCTAGGCTACGTCTGACGACTCTAGGCTACGTCTGGCGACCCACATTACGCTCGAAACATTGATACACACGACAAGGACGTGAACCCAACCATGTAATTTGCTTTATGTAACCGTGTAATTGTCACACAGACTGTCACCGAGGGGACACTGTTGGGCTACGCAATGTTTGTAACTATTTAGCGTTACTTTTGCGTTACAACGTTATGTTTTTGCTGTACTGACGCGCACTTAGGTGTCCGTATCTGTAGTGGCCTCTGGCTCAGCGAGGGGCGTGTGGGCTCCTACTCTGCGGCAGAAATTAAGAATTGTGTTGGTTGATGGGGTTCTGGGAGTTCTTCTACTCCCCAAGCCCGGCCCGAGGCCAGGCTTGACCTGTGAGAGTTTGGTCCACCAGGCTGCTGCTTGGAGCAGCCCGCAGGCCCACATACCCCCCACCAGGATATGTGCTGGGTATGTGGCTCCTCTCTACCTGTGGTACACCACAGGTTGTCACAGCAGCTTGCTTTGTTTCTCTGCAATTTTCTTTGTAAATGTGAACCGTGAGAACATGGAAAAGGGTTTCTCTTATTTTTAAGTTATGCTAGACAAGAGGCAGTTAGCTCCAAGTTGACTTCGTTCCTCTGTGGTTACATTAAATCTCTTTGAGCTACTTGGCACCGCCATTAGTACCAGAGACCTGACACCCCACCACTGGACACCCTCCACTAATGGAAGATCCACCATCTGTATGACCCCCTCCCCCTCCACCACAACCACCAGAAGGACCCCCAGCTCTTAATACATATGACCCCCCACCAGTGACCTTACAAAGATCCAGCATCACCCATCCCAACATCCATCAACAGCTCTCAGATGCAAGCCGCAGGTGTGTTCACCCTTGTCAGGGGTCACGGAATGTCTTAGTCGAAAATTAAGACAGGTGCATGACCCCTACCCGCCCTGCCTATCCCCTCCCAGGCCGCTGACGAGGTCAGGTTACTAGCGTGGGAGTAGCAGTCTCTCTCTCACCCCTTCACCCACCCTAAAGGCATTTGTTATGACTGTTTTACCACCCATGTTAAGTGTCTTGTTATGGCCCTTCTCACCTGCACTCTGGTTTTTATTGTGCGGCGTGTTACCGTTATGTTGTCTGTCCTGCTCTCATCTGCGTTGGGTGGTTGCTCTTGTCTTGTGTGTATGTCCTCTTCTTTCCCCCTTCTCTTCTTTCTATTCCTCCTCTCTCTCCCCCTCCTCTTCTTTTTATTCCTCCTCCTCTCTCTCTCTCTCTCTCTCTCTCTCTCTCTCTCTCTCTCTCTCTCTCTCTCTCTCTCTCTCTCTCTCTCTCTCTCTCTCTCTCTCTCTCTCTCTCATATAATTGCTTCTTCTTTTGTGTGTGACTTGTTGCCACTTCGTGCCACATATCACCGTGTTTTCCTTCTCCTCTAATACGACACTTGGTGTTCTGGTAACATGGCAACACTGCCGAGTTTAGGATGACTTCGCTACTGTTTACTAACATTCGCAAATTTCTGGATGTTTTGACAAGACTCAGGAGGACGGGAGGTGAGCTCCACATTACCTAGCAGTAAATAGGTATCTGGGAGTTAGTAGGAGTCGACTCTCCCCTGCCCTCGTACAGCGCATGACTCAGCCTCCATACGGCGCATGACTGCCTCCGTACAGCGCATGACTCTCCTCTACTTCTCCACGCCTCCACAACCCACAAAAGTAAACAGTTTAACCCGACTTAAGCTGACTCCCGTATAAAACTTCATCCAGAATTCTTCGCAGGTGCAGAAAAAATTCCATCATTTTAGAGTTGACAGTTTTGATCTGAGTTTCCACTTGGCTTTTTCAACTTCAGCAGCTGTCTGGTTGAATCCTGATTACCCAAAGAAAGTTTTCTTTTTTTAAATCTTTGTAATCAGGTTTTTATTTATAATTAGCTAAACAGCGGATTTGATGTTCTCAGGAAAATTAATTTATTTTTTTATTTTTTATGTCTTTTTTTTTTAGTGTTAATTTAGACCTACTGGTTCAGAAGTTGGAACTCTTTGTACCTGTCAGCGGACCAACACTTCACCCTCACTTGAGTCACACTCGATGGTGCGTGTATTCACCTAGTTGTATTCCTCTAGTTGTGCTTGCGGGGGTTGAGCCTCTGCTCTTTCGGCCCGCCTCTCAACTGTCAATCAATCAACTGTTACTAACTACAAATTTTTTTTACACACACACACACACACACACACACACACACACACACACACACAGGAAGGAGCCCGTAACAGCTGTCTAACTCCCAGGTACCTATTTACTGTTAGGTAACAGACGCATCAGGGTGAAGGAAACCCATAACAGTTGCATAACTAACCGATACCATATGACTACTTGGAGAACAAAGGTTTCAGGTGAAAGGAAACTTGTCTAACCATACCTGTCCTGCCCGGGGATCGAACCTTGGCCGCTAGATTGTGAGTCGAGGACATAGACGACTGGGACACGAGTCTCTTAACTGCAAGGGACAGGCTTATAGAAGTTTCTAACAGTGTTAAAAAAATTGTCAATCATCCCTGGAAGCAATAGAAGGGAGGGAAAGAGAGAGGTGTGTGTGTGTGTGGGGCTGGAAGCGGTCGACTCAGACGTCTTAAGGGATATATTGAGTACTTCCTCACAGGGACGGGCTGAGGGAAGTGTGTAACTGGAGTGACAGTGAGGCAGAAGAAGCTAACGCTATGCACAGTTGTAGAACCCTGGGTGCGATGGGCCTCAAGAGCGATGGGAGTCACTGTAAGAGACTTCTGACAGCCGGAAAGGCGGGGCCCAGGAGGTGAATGTCGATCCTGTAAACACAACTATGTGAATGAGAATAAAAAGGATGTGTAAAGACAAGAAGAAAATGAAGAGTGAGAGAAGGAGGCGAGGAGTGCAGGATGAGGAAGATGATGAGAGAGAGAGAGTGAGAGAGAGAGAGAGAGAGGATTGGGGAGGATGAATGGAGGGGGGGAAAGGGTTGGGGAGGATTGAAAGGAAAACTTGAGTAACTGGGTAAGGTGGGTACCCTCCTCACCTGATATCCAGGTAAGGTCACCAAGACATAGTGAGACAGCCCCAGTAACACACTCTCTCTCTCTCTCTCTCTCTCTCTCTCTCTCTCTCTCTCTCTCTCTCTCTCTCTCTCTCTCTCTCTCTCTCTCTCTCTCTCTCTCTCTCTCTCATGATAAGGATTTTTTGTGTATATTTAATATTACAATTATATAGCGCGATTTTTAATAATTATTTAGGAATTAATGTTTTTATGGTCATAGAAATTGTTCAATTACATATTAATGATGTATTCAAGCGAGAGAGCTTTCATTTCGGAAAATACACGTGAGCTAATCATGAATAAAATGCGATTATTCTGGCTATTAAATTGGTCTAATCGTATCAGCCTAATGCAATCGTTCTCTGTTTCAGAGGTACTGCTAATTATATAATGAATTAGTCTCTTCCTCTCTCCCTCACTCTCTTCCCCTGTCCTTCTGTCCCTTTCATCCTCCCTCCCTCCCTCTCATTCCCTCTGTTTCTTCTCCCTTTCCCCTCTCTCTGTAAGTTCAAGTACGTTTATTGTGACAATAAAATACATCTCAAAGGGATAGAGTAGCTTAGGTTATTTTTGCCCTTCCGTCTCTTTCTCTCTCTCTCTCTCTCTCTCTCTCTCTCTCTCTCTCTCTCTCTCTCTCTCTCTCTCTCTCTCTGTCTCTCTCTCTCTCTCAATCCCTGTACCAACATTCGAAATAATGTTGAGCGGCGTCACCGCCCTCATTTGATTAGGTTTTGCATGTAATTAACCATAAAACATGAGTTATCCAGGTAGTCAATAACCTTTTTTTTAATTAAGGCAAATTTGCATGAATTGGCGGTAATGTCCCGTGAGGTGCGAGCTGCAATATGCTGGGCTTATTGAGCGGTTATTATTGGTATTGTTGAGTTTGTAGTGTAGGTACCCACAGGCCCTCCAGTCAAGCACCCTTGGATTTTACAAGTAAATTGACTAGGTGATCGGCCAGAGCAGAGGAACCCCTGGAGCTGGAGCAGATCAACGTACATGCAACTTGGTAAATACTTTCACACACACACACACACTCAGTACACTCGGAAAGAGAGTGAGAGATGCAAATTGTGCAAATCTCTCTCTCTCTCTCTCTCTCTCTGCCTCCTGCCAGGTACATTGCCTCTTTTGGTTAACAGCTATTAACTTATTCCAAAGGTTTAGTCTAGCATCTGTTCCCTCCTGTTTTCCTTCCACTTACCTGTTGATGATTTCAAGAGTTGTCTGACTTACGTAGCCTGGCTGTGTGGCCAGCCACTCGTGGCGATTGCCTGGTTTGCTCTAGTAACTATAGAGCCATTGCCGTAAACACACTATTAAACCATTTGAATATATATTGACTTACTATCCGATGAACTAGACTGTTATAACGTTAAATTTGCATACAAAACTGGTTTCTCTACGACGCTATGTAGTTTCTTGCTAGTGGATTTTGCTTCTCATATAAGAGAATTCATGTTCTATTTCCGCAAGATTTCAGTATTGTTGCATATGGACATTTAATTTTATATATATATATATATATATATATATATTTCATTGAATATGACCGCATATTCTGTATTTATTATTTTCTGGTTTAGGGCTTCTATCCCTCTAACTATTTTCTTAGCATCAGGGCTTAATTGGAATAGGAGGCCAATTACACTGGATTAATCTTTGTGTTTAGATAGGAGATGCCTCGTATGGGCCAATAAGCCTTCTGCAGCCCCTATGTTTATCCCTTATGTATCCCCCCATGTTTTCACCTTCATTGTATTATCACCTGACCTAATGCGGGTATAAAATCAACTAGTATTGTAAGATCTGTTCACTTGAGAATGAACCATGGAGGTTCGAAACGTCGTGCAAATTATACAAATAAGTGTAATACACTCTATAGTAAATCACTTCTTTTCTTCACCTTAAAAGTACGAAAATGAGTTTTGGAGAACTCCTATTCCAATTAAGCCCTGATGCTAAGAAAATAGTTAGAGGGATAGAAGCCCTAAACCAGAAAATAATAAATACAGAATATGCGGTCATATTCAATGAAACATGTTTGAAAGAAAACCTGCTGCCAGTATACACCAATATATATATATTATTTACCCTGGTGAATTAAACATATATATTTATATGCATGTACTCACCTTGTAGACTTCATCTGTGTGTGTGTATCAATCAGCCTTGTTGGATAAAAATGTTATATATATATATATATATATATATATATATATATATATATATATATATATATATATATATATATATATATATATATAAAGTTCAGCCTGGCCTTTGGGCTAATATTGGCCGGAGTTTTTACACTATCCGGCATATTTATTTCTTCCTAATGTTTTTGGGCATTTTTTAAGTTTTTTTCCGATTTGTGTTGGTCTTTTTGTTTTTTTATACAAACGTCTGCTAAGAAAAGTACACATGTAAGAAATGAATAAATTACTCAGGGGAACTAGGTCATTCCTGCCAGAAAAACAGCCCTAACTGGCAAGCTAAATTTCGTGCGCAAGAAGCTCTAATAAGTTTCAAAACGGAACACTACTTAACATGTGAGCTAGTTATATATATATATATATATGTCGTACCTAGTAGCCAGAACGCACTTCTCAGCCTACTATGCAAGACCCGATTTGCCTAATAAGCCAAGTTTTCATGAATTAATTGTTTTTCGACTACCTAACCTACCTAACCTAACCTAACTTTTTCAGCTACCTAACCTAACGTAACCTATAAAGATAGGTTAGGTAGGGTTGGTTAGGTTCGGTCATATATCTACGTTAATTTTAACTCCAATAAAAAAAAATTGACTTCATACATAATGAAATGGGTAGCTTTACCATTTCATAAGAAAAAAATTAGAGAAAATATATTAATTCAGGAAAACTTGGCTTATTAGGCAAATCGGGCCTTGCATAGTAGGCCGAGAAGTGCGTTCTGGCTACTAGGTACGACATATATATATATATATATATATATATAATATATATAATATATATTATTTACCCTGGTGAATTAAATAAATATATTCATATGTATGTACTCACCTTGTAGACTTCATCTGTGTGTGTGTATCAATCAGCCTTGTTGGATAAACATATTATATTTTGAATAAAATATAATTAAATAAAATTATAAAAAAATAATATATATATATATATATATATATATATATATATATATATATATATATATATATATATATATATATATATAAGTTTGTGTGTGCTCGTAATCTGGATGTCCTATTTTTAGTAGGCAAAAGACAGAGTGGCACATGTGTGTGAGTCTATATACTTCAATACTGGCAGTGAGGGAGGAGAAGAGGTGAGGGAGAGAGGAAGAAGTGTGAGGTATTTCATAAAGTATTTCCAGACGGTGAAAAACGTTGACAGGGGAGGCTGTAATGACTGAGGGAGACGGAGGAAGAGGAGAGGGACACGATAATAGTGTGGAAGGAGAAAGAAGGAAGAGGAGAGGATTATTAATGGTAGATCAAGTTGACAGACTTACAAACGGATGGAGAGACACACACACACAACAATTATGGACCAAGTCATTACATTAATCTAAGAATGTTCGAAATCCGGGGCTAGGAGACATGGTCACGCCATACAAAATTCTTAGCAGAATTTATAGAGAGAACGTGTTCAGTATTAGGCAGGATAGATCACAGGGACATGGATGGAAACTTGAAGCGTGGACGACGAGTTACAGGAAAAAACAGTTTTACCGTAAGTGTAACGATTAAATTTCGTTAACAAAAGCGAGGGAGGGAATTAACGAACGCGTTAATTCTAAAAGTACAGACAATAAGCAGCATGAGAGTCGTGAATCGTTGTATTAGGGATTGAACGGTTAATATAGTTAAGGTAGATTGCTAGCACTCGATCTTACGAACACAGTTAAGAACATATATGGCCGATTACATTCTTGGGAGCATTTTGGATGGAACAAAAAAGGTTATCAGTGACTGACATAACGAGATGAGGGAAGATGGAGGCTGCGAGACAGATGAGTCACCACAGAATTCTCAGGAGACGCTCCTCCTCCCTAGGGCCCAAATAGTCAGTCGTATCTAAAACAGATACCGACATGAGCATAATGACGTCACACCTCGTCTACATCATATATATATATATAATATATATATAATATATATAATATAATTATATAATATATAACACAATAGTTTCTCTCTCATTTGCGTTAGGTTCGGTTAGCATAGTATATGATGGGTTAGATTAGATTAGAATAGGATACAATAGGTTGGATTAGTTTAGGTTTGTTTAAACTTTAAAGAGTAGCGATGACATATGGGTGCATATTTTTATCAGATCTTTGACTCTACTCCAAAGAGTAGCATAAAAATGGAACGCACTTGACAAGGAGTCATCAGAAGTCAACTCCATATATAATTGTTAAAGATATTGACAGGAAATCTTTACATTAGACGACCAACGGCTGAGAAAGTTTAGTTGAGCTGAAGTGTGATGCTTCAGGCACAAATAGGCGAGTACAGACAGGTAAATACATCCCTGGCCTTACCTTGAGGTTACCCTGAGGTGCTTCCGGGGCTTAGCGTCCCCGCGGCCCGGTCGTCGACCAAGCCTCCTGGTCCCCCCCCCCCCCTTTTCTTTTCAGGGGCGGAAATTCACTCAGATCAAGAACATAAAATTTAACCGTTAGTGTCTAAAACTCCGGGATATCTTCAAGGTTTTCAGCATGCTGTATATAACAGGAACAAATATTAGAATATAAAAATAGTTTCTTAAAAGGAACATAAGGTACTGTGAGATAAAAAAAAGGGAATGAAAACATCCTCCCCTACCATACTCTGTCCATCACCTGACACGGCGACAGTCATTTGTTTGTAGGCGGTGCACCCTTTCCTATTCAACCCCCTGCCCCCCCCCCACCCCCCCCCCCCTCCCCAGCGCGCTCTCAAAATATCTTCAATGACTCAAAAATAGGATTATGAGAAATTCCAGACGAGGGGAAATTAAAGTCTGGGGCTATCCAGTGTCACACCAGCCACACCACTACCACCACCACCGGCCACACCACCACCACCACCACCGGCCACACCACCACCACCACCACCACCGGCCACACCACCACCACCAACACCGGCCACACCACCACCACCAACACCGGCCACACCACCACCACCACCACCACCACCGGCCACACCACCACCACCACCACCACCGGCCACACCACCACCACCAACACCGGCCACACCACCACCACCAACACCGGCCACACCACCACCACCAACACCGGCCACACCACCACCACCAACACCGGCCACACCACCACCACTACCGGCCACACCACCACCACCACCACTACCGGCCACACCACCACCACCACCACCACCGGCCACACCAGCACCACCACCACCGGCCACACCACCACCACCACCACCACCACCACCACCACCAACACCGGCCACACCAGCACCACCAACACCGGCCACACCAGCACCACCAACACCGGCCACACCACCACCACCAACACCGGCCACACCACCACCACCACTACCGGCCACACCACCACCACCACTACCGGCCACACCACCACCACCACCGGCCACACCACCACCACCACCGGCCACACCACTACCACCACCACCGGCCACACCACTACCACCACCACCGGCCACACCACTACCACCACTACCGGCCACACCACCACCACCACTACCGGCCACACCACCACCACCACCACCGGCCACACCACCACCGGCCACACCACCACCGGCCACACCACCACCACCACTGGCCACACCACCACCGGCCACACCACCACCACCACCACCAGCCACACAACCGAAGGCAACAGTGGAGGGGGTGGAGCAAGGATAGAAGAAATTGTTAATAAGAATAGTAATTATATTTTATTTATGCAAGAGTGCATACGTATGATAGACGAACAGTGGAGGATTGTAGGTACGAGAAATACAATTTCCAGTATCGCTTCATCACAGAGTTGACCTGTCTCTTACGCCTCCTTCACGATAAGCTATCTGGCCGAAGACCGGGATCGTCCGGGTTTTGGGCCGTAAGGATACGAGGCTCCTCTGCTGGACACTGAGCTGAGTGACTGTCAGCCTGTCATCAGGCTCCTCTTGATGTCATTTCCTTCGTTGTGTCTCCATCCCTTGGAGCTTCTACAGTGCAGCCCATGCAGTCCATATTGGTCACCTATTACCCCTGTTGCAAATACACTTGTATTCAGCGTGAATTGGGGGACCAACACAGTGTCACTGCTACATGGAGATTTTCTGGATCTAGTTGCATGCCTGTTGCAGACATGGGTACTACCAAAAGAGAGTCCCCTGCATGGGGAGCACCCACCGCTCTGATGTGGGCTTTTTCCTTATCTGATATTGTAGTATATATATATATCACATGGTGTGCGTAGTTCTACCAACCTTTAATGTAACAGTTTGTACAAATAATAATAATGTTTTAAATAAAATAAATCTGATTTCAAATATAATCAATATTATTATTATCAGTATTAGTAATAGTTGCAGTAGTAATTTTTGCATGTTGAAAGATAAATTTTGAATTGTATATCAATTGTATTTTCCTCGTGTTGGCTCCTTGGATCAGTATCCCCACGGCCCGGTCTCGGACCAGGCCTTCTGCTTGGAGGGGATATTATTATTAGTATTAGTATTCAGACCAATCAAAGTGAAGTGACAGGAAAATACACAGTTAAGTGTTGTAAACTTAAATAAAATGCAGAATAGAACCAGTGAAGAGCAGGGGTGCCATAGGCACAATCGGAGAACACTATATAAACATCAGAGGTCCGGGTATGTTCAACGTCCTCCCAGCGACTATAAGAAATATTGCCGGAACACCCGTGAACATCTTCAAGAGGAAACTAGATAGTTTTCTAAAAAAAA
>NC_091156.1:11576854-11719354 GCF_040958095.1 Procambarus clarkii | reverse complement strand
TTCCCCGTCCAGAATACTGCTTGACACTCACCGTCACTTTCAAATCAGAATATCTGAACAAAACAAGGAGAGTTGTAATGTTTGTATGAGCCTGCAGGTCGCTGCAAACAGTACCCCTACCGACCAAGTTATCACCCTCGGTTGGGCCGCGGGAACAGAACGACTTTCGAAGTAAACCCGGTTAACTACACGCAATTAGAGACAGTGAGGATGGCGTAAGGTTGTGCTTCTATACCCATGTCTCTGTACGTGTATCACGTAGAGTTATCACAGTAACACCCACGGCCTGTACGTGACCCCCTGACACCAGGGACCACTAAACATGGTAGACCCTTTGCCTGATAAAACCAGTCCCAGGCCACGGACCACAACAACGCTACGCTGGGAAGTGGTTGTGGGCGGTGGAGAGGGACCTCGATCTTTCCCTGGAAGGTGAGGGAGGGGGGGGGGTGATATCTTCCCCTTGAAAGGGAGGGGAAATCCGATATCTTCCCTTGAAAGGAAGGGGAAGTCTGATATCTTCCCTTGAAAGGGAGGGGAAGTCTGATATCTTCCCTTGAAAGGGAGGGGAAGTGCGATATCTTCCCCTGAAAGGGCGAGTGGGATGGGGACGATCTCCTCCCTTAAACGTGAGGGGGCAAATGGACGAAGGATGACGTCTGATGAAGAAGCGACGTTCTGGATTCCGGCTTCGTGTGTGTGTCAAGTCTGGATAATGGGCGATACTCCATAGAATATTGTTTCCTTCGTCAGTGAGTGGGTGACTGAAGCGTCTAAGTCCCAACCTCCAGGTCCAACGACCTGGAGGCGCGTCTTTTGCTTACAAAAAAGCCTTAAGAATGATCTTTTCTGGTCCTGCAGTTTGATTTTTGCGATACGTTGAGAACATAATGAAAATTATCTTTTGAAAGATAAAGTCATTTGCCTATTAAGTTTTTTTTTATTATTATTAAGCCATGAGTTAAATGTTTTGAATATCTTCGGTATGAATACGATGAGTTTATTTACCATGTAATCTGAGTTCATCTCGTTAAACTAAAGACTGTGAGAACATAAGTCAACAACTATTCAACATCCTTCCAACAACGTAAGAAATATTGCCAGAATAGTGTGCCTGGAATAGTTGTTGTTGTTTTAGATTCAGCTATTCGGAACAAAAAGTTCCAAGCAGCACGGGCTATGGTGAGCCCGTCGTACTCACCTGGCACAGGAGATGTGCTGGTGCCTGGGAGTACCACGTGTGTGGGTTCGAATCCTCCCCTCATGGCTCCTACTGATTTTCTTATTGATACATCCCGTTAATAGGATTATTTTGTGCATTTGAAGAGAATCTGCAGTCTCCGTGGTGTAGTGGTAAGACACTCGCCTGGCGTTCCGCGAGCGCTATGTCATGGGTTCGTATCCTGGCCGGGGAGGATTTACTGGGCGCAAATCCTTAACTGTAGCCTCTGTTTAACGCAACAGTAAAATGTGTACTTGGATGAAAAAACGATTCTTCGCGGCATGGGGTCGTATTCCAGGGACCATAGGATTAAGGACTTGCCCGAAACGCTACGCGTACTAGTGGCTGTACAAGAATGTAACAACTCTTGTATATATCTCAAATATCTCAAAAATCGTTGGTGGTGAATTACTTGAATCAGTCAGAGTGCATGCGGGCCATGCGTGAAACCCTGATTGGGCTTCAGGAAAAGGCTCAGAACCTCTGGAGGATCCAGTTGAACCCCATAACTGGCCGGCCTCTCACTGTTCAAGAAATAACTCGACAAACACCTCCGAAGAATACCTCATCAACCAGGATGTGATTCATACGTCGGGCTGTGTGCAGCCGCGCTTAACAGCTTGGTTGATCAGACGACCATTCTGGAGGCTTGGTGGAAGACCGGGCCGCGAAGCTGTTTATCCCCGAAAGCTACACAAGGTAGCCCATACTCATTTTCTCAGTGTTCAGTTTAAATATTTATCTTTGGAAACATTACATATATTACGTGGCTCTGAAAAATCAATAACGCTAGTGATCTTTTTTTTGTATAAACTTTTTGTTTTTCAAATTTCACGAAACTTTCTGAAAAGCTATCAACAACTTTTTCGAACTCGCAATCTTTATGCTCTTTCTTAATTCTTTTAATTTCTTGACGATATCAAACCCATTCGCTTCGTCTGATCTGGGACACCCAGCCAATCTTGCATCTTTTTATTGGTTGTGCCGAAATATAGATTTATCTTACAATTCCCTAATGAGAACATTCCAACTAGTCATATATTTTTTCCCCCATTTGATTTAAGTGGGATGCATTTTGCCCTGCAGCTCTAACTATTGGCTATCATGGGGTTATCTTGAGATGATTTCAGGGTTTAGTGTCCCCGCGGTTCGGTCCTCGACCAGGCTTCCACCCCCAGGAAGCAGCCCGTGACAGCTGACTAACTCCCAGGTACCTATTTATTGCTGGGTAACAGGGGCATCAAGGTGAAAGAAATTGCCCATTGTTTCTCGCCGGAGCGCCCGGGATCGAACCCGGGACCACAGGATCACGCGTCCAGTGTTCTGTCCGCTCAGCCACCGGCCACAAACGGCGCCGGCGCCGACACGCTAGTTGTGTACGTCACTGAGACAGTTCTGGTTTAAATTTCCCTGAAGATTCGTGCAGCCAATTGTATTTATTTGAATTTATATATGAAAAGTTCAACTGGACCAGGATTGTAGCTGATTGATGGTGTTCTACACTACAGCCACTACAGCCTGGTTGGTCCGGCATTTTATGCAGAAAACGTTAGATCGAAAGCGAAGGTCGTTATGCAGCTGTTATACACGGCCAGCATCTAGTGAGAGGCATGGTTTTGTTCATCTTCACTGTGGTTTTGTTCATCCTTCACTGTGGCTTTGTTCATCCTTGTTAAGTGTCTTATAATCAACTTTTTTTTTATATCCGTGTTTATACTGCAGTCTCTTGTCCCACACAACTGTTAGTAAAAATATTGTATATCTAATAAAATACGTCACGTATAATTTGCTATGCAAATTAAGTGTATAATTAAATTCAGATACAAATATTACATATGTATTTTTATGTATTCAAAATCAATGGTAAAGGAGAATAGAAATTTTGCCTCGAGTTCCCTTCGATCCCAGGCGCCGGCGAGAAACAATGGACAGAGTTTCTTTCACCCTATGCCCCTATTACCTAGCAGTAAATAGGTACCTGGGAGTTAGTCAGCTGTCACGGGCTGCTTCCTGGGGGTGGAGGCCTGGTCGAGGACCGGGCCGCGGGGGACACTAAAGCCCCGAAATCAACTCAAGATAACCTCAAGATAACCCTTCGGGAAGGAAAGAGGAGGAATGGATGCTAATCCTGTAATCACAGGAGCGTGTATATTAGACGCCAGACGTGTCAGGAGGTCCTACTTACCTTGCCAGACATCTTGGTTTGTTACCGGACCACAAACGCCTCGGTAAAGTTTACACGGGACCTGGATTAAGAAGTTGAGAAGGTTGAGGGATGGAAGGAGGGTGAGGCTGGAGGGAGGGAGGGATGGAAGAGGGGGTAAGACGGGAGGGGTGGGAAGGCAGCAAGGAGAGGAAAAGAGGTAGGTAGGTAGGCTGCCTGCGACCTGGGGTCTTGGAGTGTGTTCAAGCTGATTGCTGACAGTGACTAGCTGAAGCTGGCACGTTTCTGATGGTGTTGGCTGAGTGTGTAACTGGCTGATGGTGACTCGTGGCTGATGGCTGTTAGGAGGTGAGGAGTGGTACCTTCGCTGCCACTTATCCTGCTATAAGAATGTGCAAATTATTGTACGATATAGTTTGCATATTCATATATACCTGAGGCGTATGGGTTTCTCTAATGGTGGTAACCACTACAATTAGAACCCCCCCCCTCTCCCCCCTCTCCTCCCCCCCCTCTCTCTCTCTCCCCCCCCTCTCTCTCCCCCCCCTCTCTCTCCCCCCCCCTCTCTCTCTCTCTCTCTCTCTCTCTCTCTCTCTCTCTCTCTCTCTCTCTCTCTCTCTCTCTCTCTCTCTCTCTCTCTCTCTCTCTCTGTGCTTTTCAGCAAAGATCTGGCGGAAGGGGGGGGGGGGGTCACAGAAGCATACTTTGGTATGCAGCAGCAGATGTGAAGTGATAGTGATGTTTTGGAAAAGATCGCACCTGAGCAGGATGTATGTGTACAGCAGGTAGCATTGACGTGTAAACACCTGGGGCATGGTGAGAGAGAGAGAGAGAGAGAGAGAGTATTTATTTTAGAGCTGTTACAAGTTTGCATGTGTGTGTGTGTTTAGGGGCCATTGGAAATGTGAAAGAACTGCTCACTCCGTGGTTCACACTGGCCACAAGAGTGGGGTGTTGAGAGCTAACATTAAGTTTTTCTTCTTTTTCTCTTGCAGGTATGTGGTGGGCGTCGGAGGGCTGATGTTAGCGTGTCTACGGAGGCTGTGAGTATAATGGGTGTGAGGCTTCCAATGCCCCAGAACAGTGCAGTGTATGAGGCTTCCACTGCCACAAAACAATGCAGTGTACGAGGCATTTACTGCCCCAGAACAGTGTAGTGTACACCTTCACTGCCTCCTGAACAGTGCAGTGAACGAGCCTCACTGCGAGAGACTGGGTAGCTTTGCGGAAGGGGTTGTATCCGGTCGAAACTAAAAAGTAGAAGAAAAACGTTGAGACGAATTTTTGTCGAGTTTGAGCCCTCGACGAAGAGCGATCCGTTTAAAACTCTGCGAAGTAATTTTCCAGGTGTGATCACAGATTACTCGGGTGGCTTGTGGCAGAAAATAAGGTTCAGGTATTACAGAACTTAACAGGGGAGACAACACGACAACATGTCAACCACGACGTCAGACACCAGGTATCAACCAGACACAACAACAACATCAACCACGACGTCAACACACAATGACATCAACCACGACGTCAGTTACACCAATCACGACGTCAGACACGACAAACACATCAACCACGACGTCAAACACGACGTCGACCGCGCCTGAAGAAGGAATAATTTGTCGCCTTGAATTATTTTGTTCGTTGTCTGTGTTATTTTTACTCATCACTGCATTTTTTTCGTTCGTGGATTGATATCATTGGACGAAAGCCTACTGTAGACCCCAGACTTGAGTGCGGATTTCAAGCATTTTCCTGAAAGTACGTCCAGGTAAACTCCACAGCCACGTCCAGGTAAACTCCACAGCCAAAAATATCAACAACTAGAATACGACATCCGGCGACAGTAAGTTATTGAAGAGAAGTTTGATGCTTAGAGTTAACAAGCCGACTTGGTTGCTTTGATTGTTCAGGAAGTGAGGGGAGAGAAAGGGGAGTGGCGGGAGGGGGAGAGGGCTGAGGGGAGAGCCATGAGGTGGGGCAGGAGGCTGATGGCAGAGACAAGATGGGTGACGAACCCCAGCGAGAGTCTGTCTAGCACAACACTGTGTTCTCAAAACAATTCTTGTCCCAGTTTCTCCCTCGGGCGACATACAGAGGTTCAGAAGGCTCACGAGCAACACAACCTGGTCTGTGATGCTTGAACAACAACAGCAACACGCTGCTGCTGTCTCGCTGACAGTTAATAAACAATTATATTATTTAATTAAGGGAATGATGCCGCCGCCCCGTGGAGGCAGGAAGCTGACCTCTTGACCTTATTGTTTAACCCACTACCACAACCCCCAGCAGGTGTCGTACGCAGTCGTGTTGGTTTGGTACTCGGGTGGTCTGTTACTTAGGTAGTCCTGTACTTTGGTTGTCTTTTAGTTGGGCAGTCTGGTAGTTGAGTAGTCTGGCACTCGGGTAGTATGGTACTCAGGTTATCTGGTACTCAGGTTAACTAGGTGGTCTGGTACTCTGGTAGTGGCTGCAATTTTGGGATATAGTAGCCTTTCACCGATCAAGAAAAAAATGAATTATCAGGGACAAAGTATCAAGCCATCACGACTATATAGCACTGGGAAGGGGGAAGGGTAACGATCTTGTACTGGACGGGGGTAGGAAATGGTGCCCAACCACTTGGACGGTCGGGGATTGAACGCCGACCTGCATGCAACGAGACCGTCGCTATACCGTCCAGCCCAAGTGGTTAGACAAAGTACCACAATATATACCATACTGCGGTGGGTGTGAAGACTCTGATAAGTGGTACTGTGTGGATTCTGGAGACGCAATCTCTCCTATCGAATAATACATCATATATTGACGTTAAGATCCAAATCGTCAGGATATGTTGTGCTATGTAAATCATTGCGGGTCTCTAAATTGACGAGCTGTTGAGTTTTTCATTCGTCGGTCTGTCGGTTATGATAGGTCAGATTCTGACGATTTTGTACACCGTTTTTGTGACGTGTTGTCAAGACGAGAGAATGGACTGGTAGTCGACCCGAATCTTGCTGATCCCGGGTCGGGAATTCAACACATTCTGAAGGTGGTACATATGACGGCCATATTGTATGTGTACATAATATTGTATGTGTACATAATATTTTATGTGTACATAATATTGTATGTTCTTCTTGAGGTTATCTTGAGATGATTTCGGGGCTTAGCGTCCCCGCGGCCCGGTCCTCTACCAGGGCCTCCTTTTTGTTACACACCACCAGGAAGCAGTCCATAGCAGCTGTCAAACTCCCAGGTACCTATTTACTGCTAGGTAACAGGCGCATCAGCGTGAAAGAAACGCTGCCCATTTGTTCCTGCCTCGACCGTGTGTGTGTGTGTGTGCTTCATTGATTATAACTGACAGAGTTGCATATATATTGCTGCTTCTTGCGAAGAAAGTTGACACATCAACTCTCCAAACTTCACGTCACATCTATACCGAGTCTGACAGGTTTCGATAAAGCCATTAGCACAAAATTGTGGACTGTTTGATTGCCAAAAATTTATCATTGACTGGAATACCAATTTGTCATTCTAGAAATCCAGCGCAATATTAGAAAAATATACGTGTAATTTCAAATTAAATTTAAACTGAAAATGTTATTTTTTTATGAATATATTTTAAATGGTGGTGTTACTGTTGCGCTGCTCGTGGTGAATACAATGATTATCGTAGAACGGGTTACCTACCTTGAGGTTACCTTCAGGTGCTTCCGGGGCTCAGCGTCCCCGCGGCCCGGTCGTCGACCAGGCCTCCTGGTTGCTGGACTGATCAACCAGGGTGGGTGAAGATGGTGGCGACAGTGAAGATGGTGGTACGGACAGTGAAGATGGTGGCGACAGTGAAGATGGTGGTACGGACAGTGAAGATGGTGGCGACAGTGAAGATGGTGGTACGGACAGTGAAGATGGTGGCGACAGTGAAGATGGTGGTACGGACAGTGAAGATGGTGGCGACAGTGAAGATGGTGGTACGGACAGTGAAGATGGTGGCAGCGGTAGCACCATAAGACAACAATGACAGTTTGACGGACGGGAGGATGAATGTTTCCCCCTCACAAGATGTTATCGAGGCGTCCGGCTGGGTGGAGTCACAGTCATGGGCCTGCTAGTATTTACATCAACTGGCGCGCGACTGTGTATGGTGCATGTAGGAGTTGAAGAGGCCGAGAGTGGAGAGATTATCTCAGTGAATCGCCAGATGGCAGCATTGTCCCATGGATCTTATCTCTCTGGATGTCCCCCTCTAACAGGAACAAGCACTTTCTCGCACTTGAACGCACAGATACCGTATGCTGCGAGGCGGGGCCCAAGAGACACGTCTGACTTTTGTGTAGACATAGATTGGTAAGCGCCCACATGCATTCAACATGCATCCCCGAACACACACACACACACACACACACACACACACACACACACACACACACACACACACACACATATACACACACACTGGCGGTGGCCGAGTGGACAGCACGCTAGATACATAATCCTGTGGCTCGGGTTCGATTCCCGGCGCCGGCAGAGACAAATGGGCAGAGTCTCTTTCACCCTGATGCCACTGTTACCTAGCAGTAAATAGGTACCTGGGAGTTAGACAGCTGTTACAGGCTGCTTCCTGTGTGTGTGTGTGTTTAGAAAACAAATTAGTAGTAGTTGGTAACAGTTGATTGACAGTTGAGAGGCGGGCTGAGAGAGCAGAGCTCAACCGCCGCAAGCACAACTAGGTGAATACACACACACACAGTTGGGTGAAGCAATAAAGTGTGTGACATGAAGGGCCCAGCTGTGACATGAAGGTCCCAGCTGTGACATGAAGGTCCCAGCTGTGACATGAAGGGCCCAGCTGTGACATGAAGGTCCCAGCTGTGACATGAAGGTCCCAGCTGTGACATGAAGGTCCCAGCTGTGACATGAAGGGCCCAGCTGTGACATGAAGGTCCCAGCTGTGACATGAAGGGCCCAGCTGTGACATGAAGGGCCCAGCTGTGACAAGAGAGAGAGAAGGGGGGGGAGGAGTGGAAGTGAGAGAGGAGAGGACGAGGAGGAGGCTTATTCTACCACTTCCCTCTCCCTTCCCTCACATCTCGCCCTTCATTTTCCTCACCAGTTCCCCTCTTCCATTCCCTATTTCCGTGCCCTTTCCCTCTCCATTCCCCCCCCCCCCCATCACTACCCACTATCAGTAAGAGCAACATTAATGGTTAATGTTAATGGTTCCTGTTCCCCATTGCTTGGCATAAGGAATTAATGGCTTAATTTGTTCAATCTTTTTTTTAAATCTGATATATATATAATATAATTTTTTCTATAAAAAATTGAGCACCTTCTGGATCGTCCGGCACCGATCCAGATGGAGGTGCTGGAGGATCTGAAAACCTGAAATCCCTACCTGCAGGATTTGAGAAATTCTATGCAACGTCTCCCAGGATAAACATGCACATTTTCTTTCCCTGCTTCTCCGATGATGATGATGAAGATTAAGCCACCCAAAAGGTGGCACGGGCATGAATAGCCCGTAAGTGGTGGCCCTTTTGAGCCATTACCAGTATCAAGAGCTGATACTGGAGATCTGTGGAGGTGCGACTGCACCCTGCGTAACGGGAGATGTCTCCCGGACCAAGTGGTGACCAAATGGTCCTGCTTCTCCGAGTTGAATATTCGCGTTCCGGACGTCCCGTGATTGTCTGCTTCTTCCTTCTCTGCCTCTGCCTTTCGACACTAGATGGAGCCTTAATGTTGTTGCAAAAAGGGTTGTTCTCGGGGGAAGCGGGTCGTCAGAAACAATAGCTTCAAGAGTTGCGTGATAGAGTCTTTGAGGACTGTAATTGTGCTGGCGCTTGTAGCTCTTCGAGTTGTTTTATTTACACGCAGTTTTTGAAGTTGCGTGATTAAGGTCATCCGAAGACGTTCAAGGGGATTGCTTGAGACTGGTGTGTTGAGCGGTTTCAAGGATCGCCTTGAGGGTTTTTCCTTGATTTCATGGTCCGTGCATCTGTTATATTTAGTCTGGGATATTTGGTGGTGGATGACTTTTACATTCCTGGAAAAAGAAAAGGTGCTTGACGTTCCTCTTCCTCTGTCGGGGTTTTCAGACACTGGAACGAACATCGCCATCACTCGCGGCTGGACACACCCGCAAGGGTCCACCCGGACTTCTAATTCCTCCACAGTTATTATTGGGTCCACTGCGGCTCTTCCGTCTCTCTCCATGGCAGATTATTGGTGTCGTCGGAACCTTGTGAACATTTTCTGCTCTCATAAAAAGCGGGACGGGATTGTATGTCAAGTAGGGGGTAGTGTGGTGTGTGCTTCGTGGCGTAGTTGTCTTCCACGCCCACTACATTCCTCCTTCTTTACTCACTCCTTCCATCCCTTGCTCACTTTCCCCCCTTGTTACTCCTTATCACCTCCCATCCCCCCACCCCCCCTACCCCTATCCTTATCAAGCTTTTTAGTCAAGAAATCGGAATCTTATACGCGTCATTCTCCTCCTCTTGCCTTTATTCACTCCTGCTTATGTCTTTTTCTACGTCGAGTAAAGTTTAGTTTTTATTTCGTTTACTTCTCTTAAGGTGTCGGCCGTTCACCTGGACCTGTGGGGACGCCATCACTGGGGCCGGAACCATATCAATGTATTTTTTTAAATACAGTAAACTATTTTATTTGCAAATATATATATTTGCCCAAATTTTTAGTACATTGTTATTCTAGCTCGTCTTCTCGAGTCGTCACAACGTCACAAAATAGTTGTAGTAAATTGCCCGAACCTAACGTAACCGAGGACTTACAAATAGAAAACGGGACAGCAGTGTAAGCCACAGTGTCTCGTGCAGTCTGTCCAATACGTGTCACACTCGCATTGAAATAAGTAAGTGGTCTGAACCGCCTCGTGATTAAAGTCTTAACTCGTACAGAGTTGCTGGTAACCACTATAACGACCCCACAACTGGCTAGTTATGTCAGGCACACGTGGGAGCCGGTGGCTGAGCGGACAGAACACTGGACGCGTGATCCTGTGATCCCGGATTCGATCCCGGGCGCCATCTTTCACTCTGATGGCCCTGGTACCTAGCAGTAAATAGGTACCTGGGAGTTAGATAGCTGTCACGCGCTGCTTCCTGGGGGGTGGAGGCCTGGTCGAGGACCGGGCTTCGGGGACACTAAAAAATCCGAAATCATCAAATCAGAAATCCGAAAAAGCCCCGAAATCATCTCAAGACAACCTCAAGATAACACGAGAAATCAAAGATGATCGGGGGGGGGGGGGGGGTTAATGGTTAACCGCTTTGCCATCTGTCTCTTAAATTCTTACCTCTTATCTTCCCTTAAAAGATTTTATTGACTCCTTATGATTAACGTTTTATTGTCTCATTAGAACCATCTCTTTATTTTATCTTGAATACTTTTTACACAATATTATCTTAGAAATCAACAATTGGATCTTGTTAATGTCTCTCAAATATCGATTCTGCCCCCATGAAGGTTATGTGTTCTCGACCCTTTAAATGTTAATTTTGTTTGCCCTTGAGAATATTTTTTACTTCCCTTAAAGACGATATGATTGTATCTTAAAGAAGATGTGTTGTTCTTGCCCTGAAGACAAAATATCTAGTTGTCACCAGGAAATATTATATTTTTTCCTCCAAGAATATTTATAATTATCCCATATATATATATATATATATATATATATATATATATATATATTAACCCGAAGTAAAACAAATTCTTGAGTCTAAAAAACAAAATAAACGAATGAAATGCTCTTGTATGCACAGACAAAATAGACAATTATCAATTTATCACAATCGATAATTATCACAGACAATTATCGCACTTACCGAAACGTGGATGAATGTAGAAAATATAAAACTAATAGCATTCATGATTCTAAAACGTACACTCTTAGCCAGAAATGACGAGACTTCCCCTGTACGATGTTCCTTCTGGTCTTGCCTGTACCATCCTTCCTTGTCTTCTCCTGATGGTCCTCTCATCTCGCCTCTTGCACCCACTTCCCAAAGGAACTTGTTAATGTAGAGGAAGGGGATTCCTGGCGCGAAGGGAGAATTTTTCTGGTTTAAAGAGAGATAGGCTTCCTTGAGAATATATACACACACACACACACAATATATATATATATATATATATATATATATATATATATATATATATATATATATATAATAATACATATAATACATATAATAATACTATAAGAGGTTCGTGCCTATAGGCACTTGAGACCTTGGGCGCCTGGGGTAAAATGCACTTAAGTTCCAAAAGGAGGTGGGTGAGAACTCGATAGGAAAACTAATGACTCAGCTCGTTAGAACTCGTTAGAAAACTCAAGAGCGGCCCGTTTCCTGTTCCAGCGCCTCAATGTCGCGATCCAGAGAGGAAGTGCTTGCTGTATCTTGAGCACGCACCCAACCTCCGAAGAGCTGGATGAGGTCTTCGAACAGTGATTGTTATATGTGTGTGTGTTTTCTGAAAACTGTAACTCAATGTAATATAATTAATATAAAAATAGGAGTGGAAGGAGAGGAAAATATTAAAGTATTCAGTGACAATCCACAAGGATTGTGAGAATCTACAAGGGGGACTTAGCGTCCCCGCGGCCCGGTCCTCGACCAAGCCTCGTTGCTGGACTGGTCATCCAGGCTGTTGGACACGGCTGCTCGCAGCCTGACGTATGAATCACAGCCTGGTTGATCAGGTATTTTTTGGAGGTATTTATCGAGTTCTCTCTTGAACACTGTGAGGGGTCGGCCAGTTATGCCCCTTATGTGTAGTAGAAGCGTGTTGAACAGTCTCGGGCCTCTAATGTTGATAGAGTTCTCTCTCAGAGTACCTGTTGCACCCCTGCTCTTCAACGGGGGTATTCTGCACATCCTGCCATGTCTTCTGGTCTCATGTGATGTTATTTCTGTGTGCAGGTTTGGGACGAGCCCCTCTACTATTTTCCACGTGTAAATTATTATGTATCTCTCCCGCCTGCCCTCAAGAGAATACAGATTTAGGTATTTTAGTCAATCCTAATAGTTTAGATGTTTTTATCCTCGAAACTGACTACAGGTAAACTGCAGTTATTGCTCTATTGGTTGAAGGTTTCTTGTTCCAACTCTCCGATGATGGGAATTGTATGTGATGAGGGAACTGACTGGGTGAATGTGTATGGATGTGGTGATGGTTGAATGTGGTAGTTATGATCCGCATGCACCCACGCTTTCCATACACCAACACCCGGACACACAGGCATACAGACCGTCCCGTTAGAGAGGTTACCTGCTTGATGGGGTTCTGGGAGTTCTTCTACTCCCCCAAGCCCGGCCCGAGGCCAGGCTTGACTTGTGAGAGTTTGGTCCACCAGGCTGCTGCTTGGAGCGGCTGACTCGCCCCCCTCCCCCCCGAGAGCAGCAGTCACTCCAGAGGGCGGGATAGCCACGCAACCAATCACCAAGGCACACACTCGCCTGGCGTGCACTAAATGACCCTTTCAACGTTGGGTTTGATCCAGCGACATGATAATGGACGTCCTTGAGAAAAACTCTTACCCAATATTTTTTTTTCTACTTTAATATCGTGTTTGTATACTATTAGCATGTTCTTATTTTCTTGTCCAGCTTCCTTTAATACTGTTAGTGTTTTTCTTCAACGCTTCCCTTACCGAAGTAACGCGGGGGGGGGGGGATAGTAAGGTAAGGAAAGTCGGGGGTAGAGGTGGGTGAAGGGGAAGGGGGGGGGGGTAAGGTAAGGAAAGTCGGGGGTAGAGGTGGGTAAAGGGGAAGGGGGGGTAGAGGTGGGTAAAGGGGAAGGGGGGGATAGAGGTGGGTATGTTTCTTACCTTCTACTTTATGGTACTTGCTGCCCACCTTTCTTTTCACTCTCTTACCATATTTACTTGTCCCTTCTCTCATTTTTTCTTTCTCACACATATAGCCCTGCTCCTGTGCTACTCCACTCCATAGTCCACTAGGGGCTCACCGTAGCCCGTGCTACTTTGGAACTTTTGTTCCGAGTAGCTGAATGTAAAACACCAAAATCCTTTCTTTTTATTACTCGACTTGATAACGGTCCAGGATGGACCGTTTCTTCATTTTGTGATGTGTGGGTTGGACATCATATATTCAGCCAGGGTATTGTGACTCATTGTCTGCACAAACGAGATTAACTTGAGGTTATCTAGGGATGATTTCGGGGCTTAGCGTCCTCGAAAACCTTTTTGTTACACATCCCCAGGATGCAGCCCGTAGCAGCTGTCTAACTCCCAGGTACCTATTTACAGCTAGGTAACAGGAGCATCAAGGTGAAAGAAACTTTTTAGCCAATTTGTCTCCGCCTCCACCAGGGATCGAACCCGGAACCTCTGGACTACGAATCCGAAGCGCTGTCCACTCAGCTGTCAGGCGCTAGGTATGTGAGGTACAGGTATGTGAAGGAGTGTGTAAATAAGGGTGGGGGGGGGAGTGGGTGGGTAATAGGGGGTGAAGGTCCGCCACCACTGCCTGTCCCATCCCTCAGGTCCGGGTGACGGACCACAGTCAATATTGTATTAAGTCATTATCCGCCTCTTGCCACCTGCATGACCGTGTCTTTCTCGTCCTTATTTTGTCTTTTCTCTATATCGTTGTGACTGGAGGATGGTCAGGAGTAGCAAACATGCTTGATTCCTGCTTGCTTGATGGGGTTCTGGGAGTTCTTCTACTCCCCAAGCCCGGCCCGAGGCCAGGCTCGACTTGAGAGAGTTTAGTCCACCAGGCTGTTGCTTGGAGCGGCCCTCAGGCCCACATATCCACCACAGCCCGGCTGATCCGGAACTTCTCTTAGAAAACAGTCCAGTTTTCTCTTGAAAATGTCCACGGTTGTTCGTGGTTTAAACGAGTAGCAAGTAAGTAGTGCTCCCTGAGCCTGGCCTCAGGCCGGGTTCGGGGAGTAGAATAACTCTCGAAACTCCCTCCAGGTATGCGCAGGGTAAGGAGAAGGATCAGGGACGCGTCGCTGACATTTCGTCTTCGTTCAAGAGTACGTATCACTCAGGTTATCCTATTTCATGGCTTTAGAGGTTTCTGTGAAGGTGAAGCCAAATTAGGAGTCTCATGCTAATATCCTCTATATTTAGAGAGGTGTTGGAAAAGCCTTTGGTCCTCGTATGTTTATTGAATTAACTCCTAACTCCAACTGTCCATGGGGAGCTGTTCGGCACAAACTACCATACCTCCTGGTCTCGAAAATTATTTTTTTTAAGTGATTAAAATCGAAAACAATCCCTCTAATATTTCCCAGATATATATACACACACTAAAAGAATAGGGGTGGTAGGGGAAGAAAATATCAAAATGTTCAGTGAGGATCCACAAGAACTTCTCTGAGTACTCATTATTTTCTTCTGCGAGGCTATGGGTCCCTACACTTGCACCAGAGGTGGTACCCCTTTTAGGTTTGAATATATATATATATATATATATATATATATATATATATATATATATATATAATATTATATATATATATATATATATTTATATATATATATATATATATAATATTATATATATATATATTATATAATATTATATATATATATATATATATTATATATATATAATATTATATATATATATATATATATATATATATATATATATATATATATATATATATATATATATATATATATATATAATATATTTCACCTACGTTCCTGGGGATGAAATGGGAGGGATTTTAAGCGTTCTTAATAATTTAGTTGTTTTAATGAGTGGATTGGCGCCGTAAGTGTTCTGTGCACGTTTTCCAGGGCAGCGGCTTCTCCAGCCTTAAATGAAGCAGTTAATGTAGTTCTGACGGTGGGGAAAGTTTCTTAGAATGCGTCATCGCAGGCTCAGCAGCTATTGTATCTGGAGTGTATCTGGATGAGGTTCTTTATGAAAATAGTAATCACAGAAGTCAGAGCAAACATTCAAACTGATGTTAGCAAAGTCTTCTAGTAGGCCTTAGAAACCATGATTAAACACGGAACCGTTGTTGTTGTTTTAGATTCAGCTACTGGGAACAAAGGTTCCAAGTAGCACGGGCTATGGTGAGCCCGTAGTGGATATACCTGGCATCTACCTAAGTAGGATTAAAGTTCCTATGATTTTAGCTCAGTCGTTCTGTTCCTAGCTATCCATATGTAAAGTAAAACCACGTTATTGACCTATTTTAAAGTCATACTGGCACCTAATAATAGTGGTACTTTCTACAGTCCGGCAAAGGTGGTATGGGGACATATTAGGTAAACCATGGGGAATAGGTACCACATTAGGGGAGTAGGGAAAGCATAAGGTAGGTAGACAAGGTAAGTCTGTAATTATAAAACCGTTAATAACACTTGTATTACAGCAAAGGGCAAACGATAAAGACCTGGAAGGAATCATATTAGAAAAAACACACATGACAGTGAGGACGTTTCGACCCTCCCGGGAACCTTTTTATCAAGTTTAAACTTGATAAGGGTACAAGAAAGATCGTAACGTCGTCACTTGAAAGTTCAGGGGTCAAGTTATTAATTTCCAGCTATTTGTTATTTTGACACTCTACATATCAGGCGACTTTATATTTATAGATTACAATAAAATAACTACAATAATTACAAGAAAACTATTCGCTGGATAACGAGAACCTTTCAATCCAGACCTTTCAACTCGTACCAACCGGGTTGTAGTGGATATGTGGGCCTGCCGGCCGCTGCAAGCAACAGACTAGTGGACCAAACTCTCGCTAGTCTGGACAGGTTTGGGAGAAGAGTAACTCCCAGAACCACATCCGGGTATAGTGTAGATGTTAATGAAGACAATGCTCAATATTTGTCATAACCGCATTGACATTCGGTTTGAATTATTTATTTCATAAAAGTAGATACTGTTTTCCTTTTAATTTAATAAGATTCTAATTTAATTCTAATTTATTAGAATTCTAATTTATTAGATTCTAATTTTAAGCTTTCTAATTTATAAGATTCATTTTTTTCCGTACATTTCTGGAGATAGCGAAAAATCATCAATAATCAAATACATTTTTTTTCCAGTAGCAATTGCGTCTTTTCTTTCGATGTCAGACAGACAATTAGCAGGTCCTGTGGCGTCGGGAGAACTGCCAAAATAATGTGTACAATTTTCATCGCAGACAAAGGCAGTTGCCTAATTTGCATCGGTAATTCCCAAGTGGGCCGTTCTTAAAAACTTGTGATTGGCTATTCAAGTGGAGGTCTAATGACAGGGCAGAGGACCTGCGGACGACTCGTGCTTCGGATTTTATGAGGCAGGTGAGGTTGTTGTCGTTGTACAAGTCAGTGGGGGGTAATGACAGCCATTGTCTGGGTCGTCATCTTCAGTTATTAAGCCATCTTTAGCCCTTATCTTAGGACAAACCGGGCTGAGGTAGATATGTGGGCCTGCGGGCCGCTCCAAGCGGTCCGTAGGCCCACATATCTGGTGGGTCAAGTTCTCACAAGTCAAGCCTGCCCTCGGGCCGGGTTTGGGGAGTAGAAGAACTCTCAAAACCCCATGAAGCAGGTATGGGTTGAAATACATAGAAGTCAATCCAATCAACCCGCTAACTTATACCAGTATTCACAACCATTCTTTTTTTTTTGGCCAAAAGAAAATCGTACCTATAAATTATTATGTTAAATATTGACTTATTGGTGGCTTAGTAAATCATGCTTTTAATTGGTCT
Source organism: Procambarus clarkii (assembly GCF_040958095.1). Taxonomy (NCBI): domain Eukaryota; kingdom Metazoa; phylum Arthropoda; class Malacostraca; order Decapoda; family Cambaridae; genus Procambarus; species Procambarus clarkii. The sequence continues at coordinate 11,702,261 of NC_091156.1, read as the reverse complement.
ATCAAATATATTACCTAACACGTATATTATATTAAATGAAAATGTGCGTACGTAGACGTAACAACGTCTAGACGTCTAGACGTAGCAATTAAACGCAAGTAGCCGAGCTTCGTGAGCGAAACCATCCCATCTTCAGCCTAAGCTCGTCCAAGCTTAGTAAACAACCAAACGAGCATTCATCCATTTTAACGCACTGTGTAAACAAAAATCATGCTTTTTTTATTATTAAAAATTATATAATATGGTGTGTATAGTTAGACCTAGGATAGATTAGGAGCTTTGATTCTATTGACAATTATTTGTATTTGTAGAACGTGGCTGAGGCCCACCCAAAGACGCAGTCGTCATCTTAAACGTACTGTGTTCGAAATCTGTTTATTTTCAGTTATAAAATAATATATAATTTCGTGTATTATTAGGCTTAGGTATTTAGGTTTTGTTGGCAAGTTTTTGTATTTGCAGTACGTCGGTGGAGCGTTCGCAGACGTGCGATTCGAACAGTTTGCAAAACAATGTTCTTGAAAAGTTCGAACATAATTAGTTGTGAGTTGTGTAAAAATGGCTTTCAGATATAAACAGGAAAGGAAGCTATTGGATGAACGAGCATTTGGCCAATGTTTTGATGATGGTCTGACGAAGCCGACATATCCTCAATTAAGACAGATCTGAACCCGACGCCACCAGACCCGTAGACTGTTTATTTGCTTGCAAGCAAGTGTACTCGCCTAAATGTGCTCATCTAGCTGCACATGTAAAGCCGAAAGTCGGCTCTTACGTCCTACATTTCGAATACCTTTTAGTTAATGACCGTTCTCACGTTTTTATAATCGTATTTACCTTTAATGTTGGAAATTGACAGTTTCAACTGTGTATCTTTCCGCTCAAAACAGTGTTTCTCATTCTTTACTCGCTAGAGAGACGCATCACAAAGGGGGCTCTCAAGTGGGACGTGAACAAGGGGAATATAAACAGGAAACTGTAATCTATCGGTACAGGTCAGGCCCGGTATCAACGGGTACGTGTTTTGGGAGTCATTTTGCTTCAGGAGGGCCATAGAGAAGCTTGGGAATAGCGCCGAGGATGGCCGGAGAGGACTGCCAGATAGTATTGTTGAGACGGGTTAATAATAGGTTTGGCAGATCGACTTGAATAGGTATACGAGTGAAATTGGTGGGTTTATTCGGGACTTACCGAGTACGGGTCAACAGGCTTAGGTTCTCTCAAATTCTTTGTGTGTGTGTGTGTGTGTGTGTGTGTGTGTGTGTGTGTGTGTGTGTGTGTGTGTGTGTGTGTGTGTGTGTGTGTGTGTGTGTGTGTATTCAGTTGTGCTTGCGGGGGTTGAGCTTTGCTCTTTCAGCCCGCCTCTCAACTGATTTGTGTGTGTGTGTGTGTGTGTTTCAAGTGTGCGTGCTTGCTTGTGGGTAAAATTCTAAACCCTTATATTTTTTCCATGTGATGAGTAAGTACCCTTGACGGGACAGGGCACGGAGTGGGGCACAGGACAGGGGGTATGGGGCGGGGCACGAGACAGGGAGGGAGGGCGCATCTTACACATCATTGCATCCCATTACCCACCTCTCCCTTCAGCCTACCCCCTCCCCGTAACCTAGGTAAGCTGCAGGTCTCCTACGCACCTCAGGATGCGGCCATGGGCTTACCTTCGGGTTGTCTGGCTCTTGATGTCCAACAAGCAACAGCCTGGTGGACCAAACTCAAAAGTCAAGCCTGGCCTCGGGCCGGGCTTGGGGAGTAGAAGAACTCCCAGAACCCCATCAACCAGGTATCAACCAGGTCGTCCGGTGTCGGTTCTGGTGTCTGTATGGGGATATGGCTGGTTAGTGTGGGATGGTCTGGCAGCTCACTGGCTAGGTTGCATTAGGTGGTGATGACTGGTCTGTTAGTGTGGATACATGTCATATGGTACAATGATTTGTCAAAGGATTTTGAAACCTGTTGGGCCAAAGTTATTGCAAGTCAAGCCTGCTCCTCCTCCCTCCAGGCTTTGGGCTTAGAACTCTCAGACTCCCCTCCAGGTAAATCCAGGTTTTTCCCTTCTCTTATCCCCCTTCTCTTCATCCCTTCGTTTCATCTCCGTCCCATCCACCTCCCCACATCCAGCTTCGCGTTCCCCTCCTGCCTAGAATGTCCAGCTTACCCGCAAGCTGTTAACTCATCACAGTAACAGTGTTAGCGTGTTATTCTAGAGCGCAGCGCTAAACTCCTCAGCGGAATGCAAATTGCAGGATGGCAAATTTGTGTACGTCCTCACCTAGATGTGCTGGCAGGGTCCAGCAGCAACCTTCTGCAGGGATTCTTAATCATATATATATATATATATATATATGTATATATATATATATATATATATATATATATATATATATATATATATATATATATATATAATATATATATATATAATATATATATATATAATATATATATATATAATATATATATATAATATATATATATATATATATATATATATATATATATATATATATATATATATATATATATATATATATATATATATATATATATATATATATATGCGAACAAGCCTGAATGGTCCCCAGGACTATATGCAACTGATATTTGACTTCTGGGGTGTGAGTTTTCAGTTATAAAGGTTTTGTCTTCTTGACATGGTGCTCGAACGATAGGAATACAGCACAAATTATTAATAGGATATTAAAACTAATTAAGTATCATTGCAGCAAAGATGGAAATAAATAGGATGATTAGCGATGGAGGCAAATTTCGTACACAGTCTGAAGAGTAGATATGACAAGAACCGAAAGGGTACGAAACCTGAAGAATCAGAGGAGGCATCCAACATCTAAAGATTCTCAGGGATAGGGCTGAGAAGGTAAAACCCATGCTAAATAGCATGGGTTGTACTCAAACAAGAGGACATAGGTAGACGCTAAGTACTAAAATGAGCCACAGAGTACTAATGTACTAATTACTAAAATACTTAGTACTTGCTGATGCAAGAGAAGCACCACTTTCCTTGCATCAGCAAGACAAGCCTTGCTTGTGTCTTGCATCAGCAAGACACAAGCCTTGCTTGTGTCTTGCATCAGCAAGACACTTGTCTTGCATCTTCCCTGCTTGCAGGACAAGCAGGGAAGCGATGGAGGAGGCAGACTGCATGCAAAAACTCTGAAACGTTTAATTGAATGTTTAGAAACGAGAACAAAGAGCTGAAACTCAACCTTCGCAAGCCCAAGTAAGCGAGCGTAATTAGGAACGTAAACACACACACACACACACACACACACACACACACACACACACACACACACACACACACACACACACAGACTGCCTCTGTGGAGGCAGACTCTATACACAGTCTCAAAAGTAGATATGATAAAGCCCAGTAGGCTCAGGAATCTGTACAGAAGTTGATTGACAGTTGAGAGGCGGGACCAAAGAGCCAGAGCTCAACCCCAGCAAGCATAAGTAGATGATGACCAGACCACACACTAAAAGGTGAAGGGACAACGACATTTCGGTCCGTCCTGGACCATTCTCAAGTCGATTAAGAATGGTCCAGGACGGACCAAAACGTCGTCGTCCCTTCACCTTCTAGTGTGTGGTCTGGTCAACATACTTTAGCCACGTTATTGTGACTCATCGCCTGCATAAGTAGATGAGTACAGCTAGGTGAATACACACACACATACCCGCCCACCCGCCACTCAGATTAATGTGAGAACGACCAATTTGCATTTTACAGTCACCGCCAAAATAAAGAAAAAAATCCTGGACGTTGGCGTTACATTTCCATACCGAAATGATCCGCGTAATGAGAGGGAAATGCAGTTTGAAGGTCGTTTACTGCACGAGTGTCGCTCACCGCCCTGCTTCAGGGGCTCATGGTCCGGGTAATGTAGGGGGTGCGAGATGGGAGGTAGAGTGAGGGGGGGGAGAAAGAAAAGGGAGAGAGAGGGAATAACGTCAAGGTGACGGAGAGAAGAGGGATGAAGATAGATATGTAGGCAAGAGGGGTGGGGATTGAGGCATTTTGATTGGATCACTGGGTTGTGAAAGGTTGATTAGGACAATCTCTAATCAACCCTTCACATTCCGGTGACCAAATCAAAGGAAAGATGAAGGGGAGATGAGCTACAAGAGGTTTGGGACATGGATTTAACTTAGGGAATAGTGTAGGGTGTAAGGGGATACATTTTCTTGGAAGATCAGATTAGACAAGATTGGGAAAAGTGGGCTGAATTAAGGGGAGGGAGGATTGGGTTCAATAATGGGGTAAACATGATAGTGGTGGGGAGGATGGAATGGGGGTTAAGGGGGATGGGGTGGATGGATTGAGTTTGCCGAAGGGAGAATAATTTGTGAGACGTAGGAGGGATTGGAACATTGAGATGAGGTTAGAATTGGCGAACTTTTTGTGTTCTATATGTATTGACTATTTATCAATGTTATTTGAGATGAACAAAGTTGATGAAGCTCTATGAATGATGAATATAGAGTTTTATCTTTGAAATTTTAGTAGAAGATCCATTCCCTTGATTCCAATAGGGTCAGTGCAGTCCCATCCAGTCAAATAAGACCCTTCTCTTGTAATATTGTATGTCTATAAGAGAGAATGCTTGTCTGTTCCTGGGTGAAGGTGAGACACTTCAAGAAGTTGGAGAGGGAAAGTGGTGAAGCGGAAGAAAGATAATGAAGGAAGAGTTGGGAAGATGGTTCAATTGGCGCAAAAAACAACGATTCCCTGAAGAAATCGAATCTCCGGTGACCAAACTTTCAGCAAGTATTGCATGATTCGTGGATAGTCGGGTATAGTGTATATGGTGACAACGTTGTGTGATGACGACCTCAAATATTGAGGTCGTGTGATGATAGTTAGTGATGGAAATCGGGTGGAGTGTAAACGCCTTGGGTGATGAAGTTCGTGTGTGGTGAAGATGTGGCCTCCTAAACCGCGTACAACTACCCCCTCCCCATCCCGTTCTTCCCACCTCTATGCTGTCCACCTGACTGTGCTTATCGTGCAGAATAGTCGTCCACATTTAACGATTCGTGAATAGAACCTTGGAGAGATGGGGAGGTGATGGATGGCGTCGAGAGAGGCACTGTTTGGAGGGATGGATGGTTGGATGGATGGATGGATGGGACACAGACTGTTCAGACAGATGGATTGGGTGGAGGATGAGTGGTAGGTAGTTTGCATGCATCATTTCCCTCCACTCGTCACTGGGGGATATCTGCGACAGGCCGGTGGAGGGGCTACGTCTTACTCTGATTGATTACCTCCATTACCGCCCAGCCTACCCATTCCTCCCCCCCCCACTAATTCACACACACACACACACACACACACACACACACACACACACACACACACACACACACACACACACACACACACACACACACAGTCTCTCCCCCGTCTCTTAGTTTTTCTCACTCTTCTTTGCCATTTCTATTATGCCATTTTCACACTTTTTTTTCATTCCTTCGCGAAAGTTATGTAAATGACATTTCTTATTCTGACTTGTTTCACCAAGTCCATCATGCTGTTATAGAGGGACCATGAGAGGTATTAGCACCCTCCTCTCGTGTTGCTGGCCACTGTGTTGACTGTCCCTCCCTGTGTCTTTGTTAGTTGGCTTGCGTGCCTTCTTAGGTCTTTGGCTCCATTGATATTTGTCATTGGTGTTATCTGTGTGTAGTGGAGCTGTTTTCCCGTCTTCATATTTCATTTGGGTTATAGATTTTTTTTTTTAAGATGTTCAGCCTTGTGGCTCACTGAACACTTCGTTGTGTTCTCAGTAATTCGTTCATTCCTTTGTTGTCGTTGCTGATGAATTGACGACAATTGTTCATTGTCGTCACTGAACGACAACTCGTTATCTTCCTTAAGCAAGGGGCCCAATATTAAAGCAGATTTGGCTTTGAATTCGGAGTAATGTTATTAATATTTTTTAATTGTTTTATTTGGTTGGTTCTTTCAGTTTCGCTAATGGTTTTGTGCTGTATCTTTTGGGCTTGTTGCCTTCCATTTAAAAAATACTTTTCACTAGTTAGGATTTCGTTTTATTTCCAGTTTAGCTTTGTGATTTTTTTTAACCTTTTTTTCGTTTTTTTTTTTTTGAGGCTTTAATGGTATATCTTCAGTAAGTTACTAACGTCTCGGTACTTCGCTGTTGTCAGTTTAGTCTTAAGAATACTTGCAGTTTAGTAGTGAAGATATTGAACGTCTTAAGAGATCGTCAGTGTCTGGGTCGACTCTTCGGAGTAGTCATTAATGCCTATAGTACACAAATAGATGGAGATGTGGGAGTGTTTTATGTGCCTTCCTTTTTTAGTATTGTGTGTGTGTGTGTGTGTGTGTGTGTGTGTGTGTGTGTGTGCGCGTTCGTGTGCGTGCATGCTGTTTCAATGTGCGTGAGAGAGTCAACATGTTTACCGTGTACGGGAAAAGCAGCATGATCTGCCAAATGGAAATCTCATGTTCCCCACAACATAGACTTGGCCAGGACCGCCAAGTTGTCGCTCTACCGTATTAATAACATCACCAGAGGCGGGACCAAAGAGCATAAGCTCCACCCCCGCAAGCACAACTAGGTGAATACCAATGAATACAATATTATAGAGTCGAATAATAATAATAATTGTTTTTTAAGATGATAATTCTGAATAATACTAGTCACACCATAATTAACATCATTATCAATTTAAATTTGGCTATTTCCACTCTCCCCGTTAATGGTAGATGCGAAATACAGAAAAAATTTGAATTGGAATAATTTGAAAATCCTCGCTTCCCCTAATTCTGGACGCTGGGATCCCGCTTGCATTTGATTATTCCGCCTCGTACCGAATACACAGCAATTACTTTCCATTTAATTTGGCTGTCAGGTGAGCTTAGTGAGTGTGCGGCCGTGGTGTGTGGCTGTGAGGCACCACCACACCCAGGGTGTCCTGGGTGTGGTGGTGGTGCTGATGCTGCTGCTGTTCCTGCTGCTGCTGCTGCTGCTCCTGCTCCTGCTGGAGGTGGTGCTGCTTCTGTCGTTGGTGTTCACGCTGGTGCTGCTGCTGCTGGTTTATCATAATAGTTAAATCATAACACAGCACGAAAAGGCAATGTAAAGGAATTTTGTGTCCTCATGTCGGACCTTTCCTTTAAAGAATACAATAAAGTAGCCGTCACATTTGCAAGAAAAATGACAGGTTGGATAACAAGAGCCTTTCACTCTAGAGATGCTATACCGATGATGATAATGTTCAAGACGCTAGTGTTCTCTAGAGTGGAATACTGCTGCACAATGACAGCCCCTTTCAAAGCTTGATAAATTGCTGACCTGGAGAGTGTGCAGAGATCCTTTATGGCTAGAATCCTCTCAATAAAACGTCTAAACTATTGGGACCGACTAAAATGCCTAAATCTGAATTCTCTTAAGCGCAGGCGGAAAATATAATGATTTACATGTGGAAAATAGTAGAGGGCTGGTAGAAACCTGCACACAGAAATAACATCACCTGAGACCAGAAGGCATGGCAGGATGTGCAGAATACCACAATAGTACCTGTTGCAGAGGTGCAACAGGTACTCTGAGAGAGAGCTCTATCAACATCAGAGGCCCGAGACTGTTCAACACGCTTCCACTACTCATAAGGGGCAAAACTGGCCAACCTCTCACAGTGTTCAAGACAGAACTTGATAAACATCTCCAAAGGTTACCTGATCAACCAGTCTGTGACTCATACGTCAGGCTGCGAGAAGCAGCGTCCAACAGCCTGGTTGACCAGTCCAGGAACAAGGAGGCCTGGTCGAGGGCCGGATCGCGGGGACGCGAAGCCCCGAAATCATCGCAAGGTAATCGCATCCTGGTCTCGTGTGATCTTATTTTCTTATGAGACCAGGAGCTCTCATGTCATCTCCTGGTCTTATTTTTATGTGCAGGATCAGAACTAGTCCCTCTAATATATTCAGAGTTTAAATTATTATGTATCTCTTCCCCCTGCGCTCTGCAGAATCAGATTTAAAAGGATTAATCGAGTCCAATAATTTAGATGTTTTATTGAAGGTATTCTAGCAGTTTCGGATCTTTGTACGCTCTCCTGGTTAGCGACGTCTCCATCTTTCAATAAGGTTGTTACTGTGCAACAAGACTTCACCCTAGAGAGCACTAGTGTCTTGAAGACAATCATCACTGGTATGGCATCTCTTGTTTGAAAGGCTCTTGTTATCCAACCTGTTATTTTCTGGCATTTGTGACAGCTACGCTATTGTGTTCTTTAACGGTAAGGTCTTCCGACATGATTAGTCCCCAACCCGTTCTTGCACTTGCTTATAGTCAATATCTTGCTTATGAATAAGTGCATATATGACATACGAATTTATTGTGAATATTTGAGTTTACCTTGAAAAGCTGAATAGAAAACTACACCCTAACCTAACCTTCTTAGTATGTTCAGATATTACACTCCCAGATCCAATACATTACTCTTTCGGTCAACATTGTGACTCCAATTAAATCCTATTCTCTCAACCTCCACCACCATGATCATTCCAACAACAAACCAGGCCTCCTCTTTTCCTCAGCTCACCATCAACTTTCTCCCCCCACCCCTCACTAGCATCCACAACTTCCTCCCCACCACCACTATCATTTCCTCCCTCAATATACCCTTCCCCATCTCCCCGGTCCTCCCCTCACCCTAGGGACTTCCCTACATTATTTCTTCCTAACGATGACTCACTCGCCTACCCAACTTTGTTTTATCTCTCTTTTCATGTTTCCTCAACACTGAGGGAGTTGGCTCCCTCATTGTTGGCTTCTCCAACACTGAAGTGAACAGTGTAGGCTTCCCCAAGTCCAGTGTTGGCTCGTGTCTGCCTTAACATCTCCAACACTGAGGGAGGGGACGTCCAGTGTTGGCTCGTGTCTGCCTTAACATCTTCAACACTGAGGGAGGGGACGTCCAGTGTTGGCTCGTGTCTGCCTTAACATCTCCAACACTGAGGGAGAAGTGGTGTTGGTTATACAAGTGTTGGTTACCAAGAGTGGCGGGTTCCATCACTTGTTACTTCTCCCCTCCCCCCCTCTTCCTTCAATCCTACTCTTCCTCCATCCCTCCTTCTTTTCCCTTCCTCCATCCCTCCTTTTCTTTCATTTTCTCCCTTTTTACCTCCTTTCCTTTCATTATCTCCCTTTTTCCCTCCCTCCGTTTCCTTCTCTCCCTCTTTCCCCTCCCTCCCTCAGCTAAATTGATAAAGTCGGGGGAGATGACCGTTGTGTTTGGACATGGATCGATCTTGTCCTGTTGGTAACACAAATCACAGCTGTAGATTTTTGTACGTGCGTATATATATATATATATATATATATATATATATATATATATATATATATATATATATATATATATATATATATATATATATATAATGGTTGTGTGTGTGTCAATCACGAATAAAGGTATGTATCTATATATATATATTAAAGTTTTGCATGTCTGAAAGATTTTTTTATCCCCCTAATTAAAAGTTTTAGTTAAACCACGAGAGGTTAATCCAACACTTAAAATCTCATCAGATTTTGTCAAGTTAAGATCCACGCAATGCAGCGTAAAGCCGATTAAAATTGCAACACGTCGATTATTCTGAAATTGTTGCCTGTTGTGCCTCACGAAAACAATGTCTTGGGGTCTTGGGGAGGACGAGAGACGTCGGTGAAATTATTCTGGGCTTTTTTGGAGATTATTTTGTCAGGAAGGCTTATGGCGGGAGGAGGAGAAGGCAAGGATGTAGGATTAACGTGATAGGATGAGTTTTGTCACTGCCAATTTTTGCTGAGAAAATGGATATGATTTTCCAGCCCGTCGGAGGATGGGTTGTGATTTTCATATTTTTCTTGGTTTGAAAACATTGTTAATAACTACAAAAAGTTGTATTTTTTGTTTCTGTTTAGCTAAGTGCATTGAAAAGGTGTTTGCTGGAATGTGAGTGAATCTAATCTGTGATATCTGTTATACAGGAACTCAGCAGCTACTCAGCAGCTCTCCGAGTAGTTTCTTCTGTGATGTTATTTCAAGTTTCGGTCAATGTATATTTTATATCGCCGTCACCCATTCGTATACTTCCTACTTTCCCATCCCCCGTTCTCTATTCATTCTTCTCATCAATGCATCATCTTTCCAATTCCTTCCTCTTCCTCACCAATCTTTCTTCTATATTTATCTACCTGCCCAATCAGTCTACCCCTCCCCCTCCTCTTCATCCTAATTCTGTATTTCACTCTTAGTTTTGCCTTTCCCGCGCTTCCTCGCCTCATCTACATTCATCGTAAGTCATATATATGAATTTACCTTCTGTCACCCCCCCCTTCTCTCTCTCTCTCTCTCTCTCTCTCTCTCTCTCTCTCTCTCTCTCTCTCTCTCTCTCTCTCTCTCTCTCTCTCTCTCTCTCTCTCTCTCTCTCTCTCACATTACAAACACACCATTGGGAGCTCCCGATCCCCCCTCACACACACACACACACACACACACACACACACACACACAAAAAAAAAAAAAAAAAAAAAAAACTAGTGGAGCATCTGGAGCGAAGGAACTTTGTAACACAGCATCAACATGGGTTCAGGGATGGCAGGTCCTGCCTCACAGGATTACTTGAATTCTACGACCAGGCAACAAAAATAAGGCAAGAAAGAGAAGGGTGGGCAGACTGCATATTTTTGGATTGTCAGAAAGCCTTTGATACAGTGCCACACAAGAGGCTAGTGCGAAAGTTGGAGATGCAGGCTGGAGTGAGAGGGAAGGTACTCCGGTGGATAGAGGAGTACCTAAGCAACAGGAGACAACGAGTCTGTGTGAGGGGTGAGGTCTCAGATTGGCGAGACGTCACAAGTGGAGTTCCGCAGGGGTCAGTCCTTGGACCTATACTGTTTCTGATATATGTAAATGATCTCCCAGAGGGTATAGATTCGTCCCTCTCAATGTTTGCCGACGATGCAAAAATTATGAGGAGGTTTGAAACAGAGGATGATAGTAGGAGGCTACAAGATGACCTGGATAGACTGAGTGAATGGTCCAACAAATGGCTGTTGAAGTTCAACCCGAGTAAATGCAAAGTAATGAAACTAGGCAGTGGAAACAGGAGGCCAGGCACAGGATACAGAATAGGAGATGAAGTACTTAATGAAACAGACAGAGTGAAAGATCTAGGAGTTGATATCACACCAAACCTGTCTCCTGAAGCCCACATAAAGAGAATAACGTCTGCGGCATATGCGAGGCTGGCTAACATCAGAACGGCGTTCAGGAACCTGTGTAAGGAATCATTCAGAATCGTGTACACCACATATGTAAGACCAATCCTGGAGTATGCGGCCCCAGCATGGAGCCCGTACCTTGTCAAGCACAAGACGAAGCTGGAAAAAGTCCAAAGGTATGCTACTAGACTAGTCCCAGAACTAAGAGGCATGAGTTATGAGGAAAGGCTGCGGGAAATGCACCTTACGACACTGGAAGACAGAAGAGTAAGGGGGGACATGATCACAACCTACAAAATCCTCAGGGGAATCGACCGGGTAAACAAGGATGAACTATTCAACACTGGTGGGACGCGAACAAGGGGACACAGGTGGAAGCTGAGTACCCAAATGAGCCACAGAGACGTTAGAAAGAACTTTTTCAGTGTCAGAGTAGTTAGTAAATGGAATGCATTAGGAAGTGATGTGGTGGAGGCTGACTCCATACACAGTTTCAAATGTAGATATGATAGAGCCCAATAGACTCAGGAATCTGTACACCAGTTGATTGACGGTTGAGAGGCGGGACCAAAGAGCCAGAGCTCAACCCCCGCAAGCACAATTAGGTGAGTACAATTAGGTGAGTACACACACACACACGCACACACGCACACCAAAACTCGCCAATAAATGGAACTGACAGGGCGGAAAGGGAGAAAATATTTGCAATGAATACCAATAGAACGAGAGGCCACGGATAGAGTCTTGAGACACAGATGCCACATTAGAGCGCGAGGGAGTGTTGCTATAGCAAGAGCGTTCAGTGCAGCACACTAGTCAAAGAAGTAGTATAAGCCAACTCGGTCCACAATTGCAGAAATATATGATACTAGTAGGAGGTATGCAGGCTGAAGAGCTAAGGTTCGATCGTGCAGGCATAAATACTAGATTTCATATAAGCAGGTACATAGTTTCCAAAACATACAGATAGTATGCAAAACATTCACTTACAGCCTCGAAACATATACATACTCTTCATCCTCCTCCTCCAAAACATACACATCGTCACCTCTCAGCTTTCACCTTGCCACACCTCCCCTCTCACCCTGCCACTACTCCCTCTCACCCTGCCACTACTCCCTTCTCACCTTGCCACCCTGCCACCACTCCCCTCTCCAGCTGTTACCCCTCAGCTGAGTACACTTTCATTTCGTAACCAGCCACAGGTAAACACAGGGACTACGTAGCAACAGGTAGGTAGTCTCTCTCTACCACACTGTTCCATTTCCCTTTGCCACCCTCTCTTCTCCCCTTCCTTTACTCTCTTCTCCCCTTTCCCTTACTCTCTTCCACCTTCCCTTGTTCTCTTTCCCCCTTCTCCTACTCACTTACACGCTTCTTCATTCCTCCATCTTTCGTGCTGCCTCTCCGTCTTATCTCCACTTGACATATCCATCACCATTATCAGCCACCATCCACCACTACCTCCGTCACCACTATCACCACAGACAGGAGGCACTCAATTATAGACCTCCGGCACAGACATGCCTTCCATACGAAGTGATAAAGTGAACAGCACGGGACTGAAACACCTGATGGGAATAAACTTTGAAACGCAATGGCAACATAAATTTAGAGAAGAAAAAACGCGACTGTTAAACTTAATAAGTTTTATGACAAGGGTTAATACAACGCAACAAGAGAAAAGAGGCTGTGAAAACTGCAGTTTTCAGGCTGTCAAAAAAATCAATTGATTTCTTCATTAATTAAAAGCTGATGTACAAGATGGAGTGATAAGCAAAGTTAACTGGGGGGAAAAACACTGAATTGGATAAGGGAGTACCTGCCGGACGTAAAACAGTAAGCTAGAAGTAGTCACAAACTGTTGAAAAATACAGGGAGACCTTCAGGTTCAGGCAGACAGATGGTTGTTAAGATTTAACCACAATAAGTGTAAGGTAATTAACATGAGAGAGAGAGAGACAGACAAGAGTCCAGAAGGTATCTTCAGCATGAAGAGATGCAGGAATGAGAAGCAGTTACAGCGAGGCTAGTCACTATTAGGTCACCACCAACACGCTCTCCCTCCCACCCCACATTCGCCCTCCAGAATCCGAATCGCAAACGAGGTGTATATGGGCTCTGGGTCAACAGGAATACGGTCATATTAGACCGGGGGGTCACCCTCCCATCCTCGCCGCCTACTGCAGGGCTCTTCACCTGCCCCAGGGTACGCTCTTGCCCCCATGGGTAGAGATGGGGTGCCGGGGGATGGAACGAGGAGTAGGGGGTGGGAGATTATGACTGTAATGCGATACTAAAAGTGGATTTTATTGGTGTTTGTCAGGTGAAAATCACTTTTTTAATGTGTTGAGGTAATGGCGTGTTTCGGGGTGCGGATGTGTGTGTGTGTGTGTGTGTGTGTGTGTTTACGTATCTAAATGTGCGTGAAGGTTGAGCTGCAGCTCCCGAACCCCGCCGTTTCAACTGGCGATTTGATAATGCTTTCCAAAATATATTTATTTACTCCGTGTTCTTTGTAAACATAATAATGTATATATCCATTTCAGTTCATTTCTTCTAGTTGGTCAGAGTTTTCAAGACATATATTGCTTCCATTAACTTATTAACAATCTTTTACAATCACTCATTTAATATCTCCTTAACCCATGTCTGTGTGCTCTTACCTACGTATCTTACCTACCTACATGTGTGCTTACCTATCAGGCCTTACCTATCAATGACTACGAGGGTGTCGGATCTAGCTCTCAATGCCTCGCCTTGCTAGCCGTTTATACTTGGCGGGCTAATTAATTCTCAAAATTAACTTTTCCATCATATTTTTGTCTTAAAGTTTTGGATGGAAAAGGCTTCATCACTCTCTTCCTTCACAATATTGCTCCAGTGCATTATGCGTGGTGTAGAGTGAGCTGTTCTGTGTCATGTATACCTCTGTGTCATGTGTCGCTTGTCTTGTGTATCAGAGTCGTGTCGTAGAGAATTTACGTGCACAAACTGACAAGTTGCTTCCCTTCACCGTCCTTCCTTCCCTCCCACCATCCTTCCTTCCCTCACATCAGCCCTTTTGTGTGACCGAATTGTGAGTAGACAATTTTTTTTACTCTGAATTCGTAGCAAAGAACTTGTCACGGTACAAGACCTCATCTAGAGCTTGGTGGTGGAATCCTAGTCATTACCGACTTAGTTTTCAATAAACGTCCCTCACCAGTCGGGTGATTACGTGTCCACAACCCCTGGATCAGCTGCGTTATGTCGACAAAATTAGTTCTTTTAGGGTTATCCAGGGAGATTAATTCTTGCAAAGTTGATAGAGTATAAACATTGGCAGCTGAGTGTTTGGGCACGTGCAGGTGGCTGTTTTTGTCATGCAGGTGGCTGTATTTGTACAGCAGGTGACTGTATTTGTCGTGCAGGTGGTTGTATTTTGTTGTGTAGCTGGATGTATTTATCCAGGTTGCTGGCTCTGCTGATGAATGGATATGTTATGGCCATTATCTCCAACCCGAGAAAGCGTGTCCATCATCACACGAGAACCCCCATCTTCCCCCATTAGGAAGACCACTAATGCCCATTAGCACCGCTACCCATTCACTGTGTCTCCTATTCCCCCGGGGCCCAGCCTCAGGCCAACAAAGACCCATATATATATTTTGCCTGGTTTTATGCCCCACCCTCGCGCCTCGCTGACCCTATTGTTCCTTTTATTTTTATTTTTTATTGTCTACTCTTTATCAGTCCATTAGTTACTCTTTTTTTCCTTGGAAGGGCAGCATGTACAACACCCAATACGAACAAATAGGAACAAAAATCCTTATGGGAACTTTCCCAATAGGAACAAAACCAGCTGGGCTTGTTCATCTTCTTTTTCTTATCGACGTACATGGCAATTCCACACACACACTCGTGGTGTTTGGTCGACGGTGCGGCAGACACAAACATTGGATTGGAAGGCGAGTCATGACGCTGTCCACCTTTGACTTCATGTACATTATAAGCAGCATTCGTGGCGAAGTGTGTGTGTGTGTGTGTGTGTGTGTGTGTGTGTGTGTGTGTGTGTGTGTGTGTGTGTGTGTGTGTGTGTGTGTGTGTGTGTGTACTCACCTTTTTGTGTTTGCGTGGGGTGGGGGAGGTTGAGATTCGGCTCATTGGTCCCGCCTCTCAACTGTCATTCAACTGGTGTACTGTCAGAAAGTTCTCTTTCCTTCTAATTCTTGCATTCCTTCTTTTTCTTGCCTAGTTTTTGTCGCCTGGTCATAGAGTTCTATTTAACCTGTGAGGCACGATTTACCATCCCTGAACCCGTGCTGGTGGTGTGTAATAAAACTCTTTCCCTCCAGATGTTCTAAGAGCCTTTTCTTCACGATCTTCTCCATCACCTTGCATGGTATACAAGTTAGGGAAACTGGCCTGTAGTTCAGTGTCTCTTGTCTGCCACCCTGGACCTGGTTGTATATTGGGACTACATTAGCTGTCTTCCAGCTTTCCGGCAGGTCTCGTGTTTCCAGAGGCCTGTTATACACCATAGAGAGTGGCACACTTAGTGCTTCTGCACCTTCTTTTAGTATCCACGGTGAGATTCTGTCAGGCTCAACAGCCTTTGTCACATTCAGTTCCAACAGATTCCTTTTGACCTCATTACTGTTGAGCGCAAATTCCTCTAAAGCTGCTTTGTTTGCCGCCTCCTCTCTTAGTACAGGGGCTTCTCTATGTGTGTATTACCTATTTGTGCTTGCGGGGGTTGAGCTTTGCTCTTGCGGCCCGCTTCTCTACTGTCAATCAATCAACTGTTACTAACTACTAGCTATTGTTTTTCCTCCACACACACACACACACACACACACACACACACACACACACACACACACACTCGACCTAGTCTTCACTCTGAACGACTCCGACATAAGAGAAATCGGTTTTGAGGACCCAGTAGGAATGAGCGACCACAGTGTACTGGTGTTTGAGTACTTGATTGAAGAAGGGTTATTGAACTCGAGGAGGGATACCGAAACCAAAAGGTTAGCATACCGAAAGGGAAACTATGAGGGGATAAGAAAATTCCTAACAGATATAGCATGGGAAACAGAGCTCAGGGGAAAGACGGCCCAAGATATGATGGATTACATCACGCAGAAGTGCAAGGACGCAGCAAACAAGTTTGTCCCAGTCCAAAAGGAAAACAGAGAAATGAAGATGAGAAACCCATGGTTTAATCAAAGATGTAGGCTAGCTAAGCAGCAAAGTAAAAGGGCATGGAGAAACTATAGGAATAACAGGACACTGGAGAGCAGAGAAAGATACCAGAATGCCAGGAATGAATATGTCAGGATGAGAAGAGAGGCAGAAAGACAATACGAAAATGACATCGCAAGCAAGGCAAAGACTCAGCCTAAATTGTTGCATAGCCACATTAGGAGAAAAACAACAGTAAAGGAACAGGTTATGAGATTAAGGATAGGGGCGGAAGGATTCACTACAAATGACAAGGAAGTGTGTGAGGAATTGAATAAGAAATTCCAGGAGGTCTTCACCTTAGAACAAGGAGAAATTCCAGAGGTAAGTGAGGGAATAGCTAACCAGGAACCACTGGAAGAGTTTGAGATTACCAGTGGGGAAGTAAGGAAGTGTTTACTAGAGTTGGACGTGACGAAGGCTATAGGCCCAGATGGAATCTCCCCTTGGGTTCTAAAGGAAGGAGCAAGAGAACTGAGCCTACCACTCTCCATAGTGTATAACAAATCACTGGCAACAGGGGAACTGCCAGATACTTGGAAAGCAGCTAACGTAGTCCCGATATACAAGAAAGGGGATAGACAGGAGGCACTGAACTACAGGCCAGTGTCCCTAACCTGCATACCATGCAAGCTGATGGAGAAGATTGTGCGAAAAAAACTAGTGGAGCATCTGGAGCGAAGGAACTTTGTAACACAGCATCAACATGGGTTCAGGGATGGCAGGTCCTGCCTCACAGGGTTACTTGAATTCTACGACCAGGCAACAAAAATAAGGCAAGAAAGAGAAGGGTGGGCAGACTGCATATTTTTGGATTGTCAGAAAGCCTTTGATACAGTGCCACACAAGAGGCTAGTGCGAAAGTTGGAGATGCAGGCTGGAGTGAGAGGGAAGGTACTCCGGTGGATAGAGGAATACCTAAGCAACAGGAGACAACGAGTCTGTGTGAGGGGTGAGGTCTCAGATTGGCGAGACGTCACAAGTGGAGTCCCGCAGGGGTCAGTC
Organism: Procambarus clarkii; assembly: GCF_040958095.1. Classification (NCBI taxonomy): domain Eukaryota; kingdom Metazoa; phylum Arthropoda; class Malacostraca; order Decapoda; family Cambaridae; genus Procambarus; species Procambarus clarkii. The sequence continues at coordinate 11,684,769 of NC_091156.1, read as the reverse complement.
CTTGGACCTATACTGTTTCTGGTATATGTAAATGATCTCCCAGAGGGTATAGATTCGTTCCTCTCAATGTTTGCCGACGATGCAAAAATTATGAGGAGGATTGAAACAGAGGATGATAGTAGGAGGCTACAAGATGACCTGGATAGACTGAGTGAATGGTCCAACAAATGGCTGTTGAAGTTCAACCCGAGTAAATGCAAAGTAATGAAACTAGGCAGTGGAAACAGGAGGCCAGGCACAGGATACAGAATAGGAGATGAAGTACTTAATGAAACAGACAGAGAGAAAGATCTAGGAGTTGATATCACACCAAACCTGTCTCCTGAAGCCCACATAAAGAGAATAACGTCTGCGGCATATGCGAGGCTGGCTAACATCAGAACGGCGTTCAGGAACCTGTGTAAGGAATCATTCAGAATCTTGTACACCACATATGTAAGACCAATCCTGGAGTATGCGGCCCCAGCATGGAGCCCGTACCTTGTCAAGCACAAGACGAAGCTGGAAAAAGTCCAAAGGTATGCTACTAGACTAGTCCCAGAACTAAGAGGCATGAGTTATGAGGAAAGGCTGCGGGAAATGCACCTCACGACACTGGAAGACAGAAGAGTAAGGGGGGACATGATCACAACCTACAAAATCCTCAGGGGAATCGACCGGGTAAACAAGGACGAACTTTTCAACACTGGTGGGACGCGAACAAGGGGACACAGGTGGAAGCTGAGTACCCAAATGAGCCACAGAGACGTTAGAAAGAACTTTTTCAGTGTCAGAGTAGTTAGCAAATGGAATGCATTAGGAAGTGATGTGGTGGAGACTGACTCCATTCACAGTTTCAAATGTAGATATGATAGAGCCCAATAGGCTCAGGAATCTGTACACCAGTTGATTGACGGTTGAGAGGCGGGACCAAAGAGCCAGAGCTCAACCCCCGCAAGCACAATTAGGTGAGTACAATTAGGTGAGTACACACACACACACACACACACACACACACACACACACACACACACACACACACACACACACACACACACACACGGGGCCTCGTAGCCTGGTGGATAGCGCACAGGACTCGTAATTCTGTGGCGCGGGTTCGATTCCCGCACGAGGCAGAAACAAATGGGCAAAGTTTCTTTCACCCTAAGTGCCCCTGTTACCTAGCAGTAAATAGGTACCTGGGAGTTAGTCAGCTGTCACGGGCTGCTTCCTGGGGTGTGTGTGTGGTGTGGAAAAACAAAAGTAGTTAGTAAGTTAGTAGTTAGTAAACAGTTGATTGACAGTTGAGAGGCGGGCCGAAAGAGCAAAGCTCAACCCCCGCAAAAACACAACTAGTAAACACAACTAGTAAACACACACACAGGAAGCAGCCCGTAGCAGCTGTCTAACTCCCAGGTACCTATTTACTGCTAGGTAACAGATGCATCAGGGTTAAGGAAACTCTGCCCATCTGCCTCCGCCGGGTGCGGGGATCGATATACTTCACCGTACCTGAGGGGTACCACCTCTGGTGCAATTGTAGGGACCCATAGCCTCGAAGAAGAAAATAAAGAGTATTCAGAGAAGACCTTGTGAGTTCTCACTGAACATATATATATATATCTATTATATAATATATATATATGTTTGTGTGTATCTTCTCCCCTGTCAAATATGTATATTTTATAATCATATATTCTGGATATACCTTCTGAAGGATGCTAGGCATAGCTTCATTTACAGGGCGAGAATAAACAGATTGTTTAGTGTATAATTATTCCATTAACTTCCCCTACCGCAGCGCCCCCCCCCTTCCTCCCCCCCCCCCCCCCCCGTTCATGAAGCAGGTGATTACGGCTAATGACAAAAACGGAGACGCAATCAAGGTGCCTGTCGGCGCGAACATTAATCACTCGCCAAATTGTATCAGCTGACGATACCACAATATCGCCAGAGGAGGGAACGGGCGGGTGGCTGAGTTCGTAGTGTGGTGATATATTTGTGTGTGTGTGAGTGTGTGTGTGTGTGTGTGTGTGTGTGTGTGTGTGTGTGTGTGTGTGTGTGTGTGTGTGTGTGTGTGTTTTAACCAGGTGTTTACCTGAAGGTGGCTCCAGAGTTCTTTTACTTTCAAGGCCCGATCGTGGGGCCTTGAATTATACCTTTTCTGCTTGGTTGATCGGTTGCATGCAAGGGTGTTGTCGTGGTGACGATTGCAGTGCAAGAGTACACCCATAGAGGTGTAGAGTGGCTGGTGTCGTGTCTTCTACCCACATTCCTAGCCTGCCATCACAGGTCAGAGGATCACGTAGGGGTCGGCTGATGGAGGGATTGAGAGGAGGATATGTTTCCAGAAGGATATATTTCTAACATATTTAAAGAAGTTGACTGCGGAAAAGATATGCTGTATTAGGATATAATTAGGAGGTATATACCTCGTGTGGGGGCAACAGGTATACCTCGTGTGGGGGCAACAGGTATACTTCGTGTGGGGGCAACAGGTATACCTCACGTGGGGCAACAGGAGGTATACCTCGTGTGGGGCAACAGGAGGTATACCTCGTGTGGGGCAACAGGAGGTATATACCTCGTGTGGGGGCAACATGTATACCTCGCGAGGGGCAACAGGCATTTTGCATTAACAATTCATATAAACAATTAAGTTCATATGAATTTAATTGTGTAGTTCTTTCACCTCATGTTTGCTCAGGAAATAGGTATTACTACTTGAAATAAGCATAAACTTGCCATGTAGTGGAAGGATGTATGAACCCCAAGTATCACCTAGTCGGATAGTTGGAGGGATAGGGAGTGGATAGATGGAGGGATGGGGAGTGGATAGGTGGGTTGGTTGGGAAGCATAGTGCTAGAGAGGCAAGCCCAGGGCGGGCTTGGGGGTAGTAGAACTCTGGAAACTCTCTCCAGGTATAACCAACATAGAGTATATCTGGTGATCAAAGCCGCCATTAATCATCACCCAATCATTGATCAGTGATGCTTCTCCAACTGCCTCATTAGCCAGGCCTTCAGTGGTGACAGGAGGAGTACACGTATCGCTCGAGGTGTGAAGGATCGCTGGTAATTACCTAATTGTACCTGCATGAACCACAGATAAACTGAAGAATATATAAATGTATAAATACCTGCTTGTTCATCATATTATGAGAGGCTCTCGGCACGCCGTGATGATGTGTTGAATACGGAAACGTCAAGACATAGATTCTTCAGTTTCTGTTATTTGCAAATACATATATATATATATGCACATATTGTCTATAATAATCTCAGTGATCCGGTTGGCAGGCTCAACTATCTCCACCCACTTGGGCTGGACGGTAGAGCGACGATCTCGCGTCCTGCAGTTCTGCGTTCAATCCCCGACCGTCCAAGTGGTTGGGCACACTTTCCTTCCCTCCCGTCCCAGCCCAAATCCTTATCCTGACCCCTTCCAAGTGCTATATTGTCGGAATGGCTTGGCGCTTTCCCCCTGATAGTTCCCTAGTTCCCACCTTCTTTGTATCTCACGTAGCTTACATGAAGGTTTTCTCCTCCCGTCGGCGGCAAGAGTGGTGTGACGCGTCACACCACTGACGCCATTGACGCGTCACACCACTGACGCCATTGACGCGTCACACCACTGACGCCATTGACGCGTCACACCACTGACGCCATTGACGCGTCACACCACTGACGCCATTGACGCGTCACACCACTGACGCCATTGACGCGTCACACCACTGACGCCATTGACGCGTCACACCACTGACGCCATTGACGCGTCACACCACTGACGCGTCACACCATTGACGCGTCACAATGCAGCGTCAATGTTTATGACTTGTTGGTGATGTTGCCATTTGATGAAAGGGGCCACGAAACTAGACGGGTTTTAGCCACCTATGCCTGATAGGAAAGTACTATTTTATCAGGATAGTACAACAAGTACTACCCTAATGAGATAATACTTTTCTGTAAACATGTGGACAATCGTACAAATATCGACGTGATGGACAAATAGAAAAAAAATTTGGTACTCTTAATTTTATATCCCAGAAAATAAATATAGCTAAAAACCAAATATAAATGTTCGTGGTTTTATTGTAGCACATATATGTACTATATTAGGCCTCAGATAACTATCATTATCCCTAGGATGGTTAATCTACGTTTAATCCACAATTTAAAATATAATTTCATTGGTTAATTGTTCTTCCCACCTTAGTCATTTTGTTCTTCATTTTGAAGAACAAAATTATAGTCCCATGCTGCGCCTCCTTTGCTCCTCCCGTCCTGTCTCGTACTGTCTTAACCTTGGTATTTTCTATCTGTCTCGGGATATAATTATTGCTTTGACCTATTTGATGACAATGTTAGCGCGGCCCCCTTACCTCCTCCCGACTTAACTACCAAATTAACTTAAACCAAACGGTAGACTACCAAACTATTAACTTAAATAACTACCAAATAGGGCAGAGTTTCTTTCACCCTATGCCCCTGTTACCTAGCAGTAAAATAGGTACTTGGGTGTTAGTCAGCTGTCACGGGCTGCTTCCTGGGAGTGGAGGCCTGGTCGAGGACCGGGCCGCGGGGACACTAAAAAAGCCCCGAAATCATCTCAAGATAACCTCAAGAAATAATACTGGTTATAGTTCCTAATTAGAGTCTGATTGGACGCGGAGGGAGGGAGGGAGGGAGAGGCGAAGGGGTGAATTCGCGTGTTTAGGATTTTTATTCGCCAATTACCGATGCCTTTCTCCTCTTGGCATGAGTTCTTGATTAGAGATTAGTGTGATGGATCTCTGTGATTGCTTCTTGTGGTTGGTGTGTTCTTTGGGTGTTGAAGTTGGGTTTATTGAGCGGTTTAAAGTCCTTGAGGTTATTCTCTTGAGTTAGGCAGTGCGTCAGCTGAATACTACCCTGCTACTGCTGTGGGTCTTGTGTCAGAGGAGCAATGTTCGGTATCATGGTCCATCAGACCGTCAGCTGTTTAGCAGTGTGAGCGACCTGGCGACTATAGCATCTCGTCTTGATCTATATCATCTCGTCTTGATCTATATCATCTCGTTTTGATCTATAACATCTCGTCTTGATCTATAGAATCTCATCTTGATCTATATCATCTCGTCTTGATCTATATCATCTCGTTTTGATCTATAACATCTCGTCTTGATCTATAGAATCTCATCTTGATCTATATCATCTCGTCTTGATCTATAGCATCTTGTCTTGTTCTATAGCATCTTGTCTTGATCTATATCATCTCCTTTTGATCTATATAATCTCGTCTTGATCTATATAATCTCGTCTTGATCTATATCATCTCGTCTTGATCTATATCATCTCGTCTTGATCTATAACATCTCGTCTTGATCTATATCATCTCGTTTTGATCTATATCATCTCGTCCCTTTTATGCCTGGCAGGGAAAGTAGTCTTCAGCAGCACCTTTATGGAAGAGAGGTTCGGCTTTTCACTGTGAAGTGAGGGTAAAATATTATCATCTCTTCATGTGCCTTTATTTATCGTCACAGTTCTCCTGTTTCTCCTCCAGCCAGGAAGGAGAAACTGAATCCTTAGTCTTGACGCGACTCTAAGGGTCAGATTCTAATTTCCTCCTGATTCTTCTCAAACCAAAAGCATTGTTTAAATAATTTTTGTGCTCCTTCCTCTCTCTCTCTCTCTTGACTGCTTATTCAGGAAGATGTCTGCTTTTACATGTAAATGCCAAGGAAATGGAAATTATTTTAGGCGTTTGCATTAGCTTATTGAAACTAAACTCACATATCTCCCTCGTTTTTTCCATACCCTTTAGGGGCCTGACAGTTGAGTGGACAGCGCTTGGGATTCGTTGTCCTAAGGTTCCGGGTTCAATCCCCCCGGTGGAGGTGGAAACAAATGGGCAGAGTTTCTTTCATCCTAATGCAACTGTTCACCTAGCAGTAAATAGGTATCTGGGTATTAGACAGCTGCTACGGGCTGCTTCCTGATGGTGTGTAACAAAAAGGAGGCCTGATCGAGGACCGAGCCACGGGGACGCTAAGCTCCGAAATCATCTGATAAAGATTAAGCCACCTAAGAGGTGCAAATCATTTCAAGATAACCTCAAGATATACCCTCTGTTCCTTCATTTCTCCCCTTTCCTTCTCGGTCTTTGTTCCCTCCCTTCCTCCCCCGCCCCTCTCCCTTCCAAAATATCTCCTTCATCCCCCTCTCTCCCTCCGTTCATTCCCCACACTCCCACAAGTCAGTAGGGACGTGTGGTTGGGCTGTGTGTTGCGGGCCGAGTGTATCTACCAGCATTCCTTGTTAATTAAATTCGTGTCATTCAAAGCCGGATTCATGTAGATTTCCCAAAATGACTATAAATTCCGCTAGAAATGAATCCACTTTCATTTACTTGAATTTCATAATTTTTTTTTTATTTTAATTTGTATATACAAATTAGAATTCAATATGAAATTCAAGGTTGCATGATTTCTTGTTATGTTTTAATTACTATGGAGAAGTAGTCACTTTCCTGTCAATAAATATTATAATAATATTTTCACATTCCTGCGGCTCAGTCACCAGTCTTATCTTGAGGTTATCTTGAGATGATTTCGGGGCTTTTTAGTGTCCCCGCGGCCCGGTCCTCGACCAGGCCTCCACCCCCAGGTAGCAGCCCGTGACAGCTGACTAACACCCAGGCACCTATTTTACTGCTAGGTAACAGGGGCATAGGGTGAAAGAAACTCTGCCCATTGTTTCTCGCCGGCGCCTGGGATCGAACCCAGGGCCACAGGATCACAAGTCCAGCGTGCTGTCCGCTCGGCCGACCGGCTCAGTCGCCCAAATTCCCTTTATAAACTTTGCATTATAACTATTCACACAATTTCATATTATTCGATGTTAACTGTCCAATTCTTTTGGTAAGCCTCGTTTCCTTAACGTTAATTGTGGCTTTTCCTTGTTATACAGCGGTGTGACACATTAGGTTATTCCTTAACTTTGGAGGTTATGTTTTTTCCAACCCATCTTCCTGTTTAGATAGTACCTATTGTGACAATCGTCAAGAGTCACGAATTCAGTACGTACTTCGCTTTTAGATAGTAGTATACTGACTAGTAAGGAATTATGTTATAAAGATGAAGCTAAAAAACAAACTTACATATTCCAAGGCCTAGTATAGCACACATATGTACTATATTTGGCCTCAGATATTGTGTATTAGGCCTTGGGAGGTTAGGTTAGTTTAGTTTGTCTTGGCAACACAAGTAAAAAATAGTTTTCCGGTTTGTCCAACTCAATAGTTCAGATTTTTACTTTTTAATTGCGTTGTACGTCGGTATATGTACTATGGTCCTCAGTGTTACTATAAGTACTTCCAAAACTTTGAGATATACAAGAGTTGTTACATTCTTGTACAGCCACTAGTAAGCGTAGCGTTTCGGGCAAGTCCTTAAACCTATGGTCCCTGGAATACGATCCCCTGCCGTGAAGAATCGTTTTTTCATCCAAGTACACATTTTACTGTTGCGTTAAACAGAGGCTACAGTTAAGGAATTGCGCCCATTAAATCCTCCCCGGCCAGGATACGAACCCATGACATAGCGCTCGCGGAACGCCAGGCGAGTGTCTTACCACTACACCACGGAGACTGCTCAAACTGGAGCATGGGCTGGTTTTTTATATTGTCTCTCGGCTCCTCCTGCGTGTATTTTCCTTCATTGTTCTCTTGATTTTTTACTTTATTCTCTTCTGTCTTGTTGCCAATAATTGTATAATGCCTTCCCGCTTAGACTACGGCTTCTGTATCCCTGTATTTCTGGCTGTACTGTGGGCTGTCTCCGTGTTGCTAGTCTGTCTCTTTGTTAAGGACTGTACCTCTATTGCGTAGTGCGTGCGTGTGTGTGCATGGGCGCGCGCTCAGAGTAATCAGGCTAAAGCATAATTACCTCTTGCATGATGTACCGGCGTCGGGAGCGCGGGTGTGTGTGTGGGGGGGGGGGACGGTTTTGGTGTCGGAGCGTCATGGAGGAAGGTTGTAATTACCGATCTTTATCCCAGACCACACTACCTCTACCCCCCCCCCCCCCCAGCATCACCATTACCATCGTCTCCGCCACCACCCTTCATTACCACCGCTGCCTCCATCATCACTATCACCACTACCACCCTCCATCATCGTCACCTGCACCACCACCACCACCTCCGTCAGTAACGCAGCCACCACCACACCGGGCTAAAGGTAACGGAAAGTTTGATCATAGTAGCAAGGGAAGTGAATCCTTAAGTTCTAATACTTGGAAATTTTAATAACAGGGAAGTTCACTGGGAAATTTGGAACATTGCATTGAGCCGACAAGCGGAAAGGCAGAGGGCACACCGGCAGCGCTAGACCTTATGTTTACCTCATGTGAGGTTCCTCATGTGAGGTGCCTCATGTGAGGTACACGAAGCATTTCCTACTCATATAGTGTGAGTTGCTCCCAGAAGCCAGCGACCATTGTGTGTTCGAGTACATAGTGCGGGTGAAGGAGAGGGTCAGACCAGTTAACAAGTTGGAAAATGAGAGAGCTTAATGATGTGGGGACGATAGGAGGGTGAGCGCCTCTCAATAGGAGGGCTGAGGGGCCTACCTATGGGAGGGTGAGAGCTTGCCTACAGGAGGATGAAAAGTCTTCCTACACGAGGCTGAGGGGTCTCCTTACACCAGGTTGAGGGCCTTTCTTACACAAGGTAAAGGTTTCTCTACAAGAGATTGAAGGCCTCCTACACAAAGGTAGGAAATCTCCTTAAAATCTCCATAAAAACAAAACAAAAATGCCTAGGGAGATAGAATTAGAAGTGAAGACAACAAACAAGATGATAGGAAGTCATATCCCTGAAATGTGTAGATGGGCACTGCAGGGAAAAATGAAGAATGGGAAATATGAGGACATAATACAAGCAACTCGACACGGAGGATATGTGTATCCACCGTGTGGTCCTGAAGAGAGGACCAGAGTCAGGAAGGTGCGAGGTAGTATGAAAAGCCACATGGTGGCAAAAGCTGAGGGCCAACCTAAGCTGTTGTGTAGCAAAGGCAAAGACAGTTCCTACATTAAAAAGAAAAAGAAACGGGAATTTGGAACTATGCTATATACCGGTGTCAATGAAATGCATCACTTCCAACGTGACCGAAAAAACGAGAGAATAATGGAGCATCTGGAGTGGGTAATCCCCGTAACAGAGAGACAGCCTGGATATAGTGGAGACTCATGCCTGTTAAATCTGAATAGTGCCGGAACAACCGTGGACATCTTCAAGAGAAAACTAGATAGTTTTCTTCATGAAGGCCGGACCAACCGGGCTGTGGTGGGTATGTGGGCCTGTGGGCCGCTCCAAGCAACAGCCTAGTGGACCAAACTCTCACAAGTCAAGCCTGGCTCGGGCCGGGCTTGGGGAGTAGAAGAACTCCCAGAACCCCATCAAGCAGGGAGGTTAATGCCAGGTTACCAAAATACCACAACAATAGGAAGGCTGTGTGAACTGCACCTCCATAGACTCAACTTGGAGTAACTGGGAAACCACTGAAATTGATAAGAGTGAAGGACAGAAAACAACTATAGGAATTGAAGAGAACAACAAAATTTGGAGGAGGCTACCTTGAGGCTACCTTGAGGTGCTTCCGGGGCTTAGTGTCCCCGCTCATAAATTCTCATAAATTCTAAAGCTCATAAATTCTGGACCAGTTCCCGGGATTAGTGCGGCACCGCATGGGAAGCTAACAAAGAATTAAACATCATTTAAGAAACTCTAATTTACAACGTTTTAGGCTATTTATGCAGCCTATATGAGATAACCCGTTCTCAGGCTATGTTGAGTCCACCCAGTGGCCAACCCCAAACACACATTCTTCGGTTATAACATGCTGTTCATTCGCAGTAGGAATTTTCTCATATATAAAATATTATTATTAGTATATATAGAATATTGAACATATTTAGGCGTAGGTTCAGTGGTATTTAGGTTCTGTTGATAAATATTCGTATTTATAGCACGTGGGTGAAGCATTGAGAGATGCGATTCGAACGCAAGTCATGAGCGACGAACTGTTCGAGAACTGTTCGAATGCCATCAGTTGTGAATCGTGTGTAAAAAACGTGTTTCGTTCATAAACAGGAGGGGGGGGGGGGGGAAGGGGTTGTGCCTGAATGTAATAACTTTTGGCCTTTGTTGATGAGGACGGGGCTGATGTGAGGCCAGTGTTCCAACACGAAGCTTAGACGTGAAATCATACCTCACGAAGCACGAAACTTGAAAGAGTAAAGAGGTATGTAAGAAGAGTTGGAGCGTGAATCGGGAGAACTAAACTATGATGATTCTTAATCGCGATACCACGAAGAATAGACTGTACGAAGGGGTTATGATAATGATATACAAGATACTTAAGAGAAGTAGACAGTGTGAACGAGACGGCCGCTGCAGGACAACATCTGTTCTTCAGTCTTCCTCATGAAAAAATAAACGCCAGAAATCCCACCCATCTGTACCCTTGGATGACACGAGAACTACGAACACCCACTCCACCCCACTCTACCCCACTCCACCCCACTCCACCCCACTCCACCCCACTCCATCACCACCACCACCATTTCTACTACACGTTCAACCGATATTTAAAACCATCAATATCCTCACCGTGTTACGGGCTCACCATAGCCCGTGCTACATGGACATTTCGTTCTTAGTAGCTAAATCTAAATCCACAACAACCTCGCCATGAACCACCATTGAATAATTAAAATAGTTAACCTTAGTTACGGTACAATGCAAGTAGATACATATTGGGACAAGGTGACCATTACTCGTGCTGGCTAAGCTCCCATCTCCCCGGGATAATACTGAAGTTCCGGGCAATAATATTGTACATATTGTTCCTGCACAATTCAATTAAGTTTTGTAGTATTTATGACGATTTGAATAAGGTAATTAATGTCTTAAACTTTTTCAGTGCTGATTAATCTAGAGTTTACTGCTATCATTATTATCATTATCACCAGCTACCACTACAACTACCACCCCCAACCACAACAACTACCACTACAACCACAACCACTATAACTAGATAATGCGAGCTCCGGAACACTGCAATTTATATAACAATGATATAACATAAAGCCGGCGATGGCTTGTCATCGAACTCATCCGCAGGATGTAATTAGCACGAAGAATGTGAGCGCGCGTCTGTATGCACACGTATGTATGTATGTATGTATACACTTGCTTTGTGTGTGCCAGAGTACTGTATATCTGTGCCCTTAAGTCTATACCAAGATGGTCTGGCATGCAAAGGTGGAGAGCAAGAGACTACAATATTGTTTGGACAAACTGAAGGCAAGAAGTCCAGAAAATGGCTAGTAGAGTTTAACTCGAGTATAAATTAATGCAAATAAATGTAGGGGACCAGGAGGCTGGACACGAGGTCCAGCCTCCAGATTTCAGATTCAGATTTCATCTGAATCTCATCTGATTTGATCCATCTGATCCAGGTCCAGATTTCATCTCACAATTGTGAGATGAAATCCTTCAAGAATCAGGGAGGCAGGAAGGCCTGGGGGTTGATATCACACCGAACTTGTCGCTAGAAGCCCACATCAAGAGGATATCATCAGTGGCATATGCTTGGTTGGCTAACATAAAAACTGCCTTTTCATAACTTTGTATACCACATGTCAGTCCAATCTTGTAGTAAACGGCTCCAGCGTAGCGTCAGTATTTACTAAAACACAAGACAAAGAGAAAATTCAAAGGTATTTCTTCAGACTAGTCCTGGATCCGAGAAGTATGAATTAAGAGGTTAAGCAACTGGAGTTACACCTAACGTTACTAGAAGACACGAGTTAAGGTAGATATAATTACCACCTACAAAAATCTCAAAGGAATTGACAGGATAGAAAAAGACAAGTATTTAGCATGAGTGAAAGACTAACACGGGGATAGAGGTGGAAACGGAGACCTCAAATGAACCACAGAGAAAGTATAAATAATTTTTCAATGCCAGAGTAATTAAGATATGGACTACCATAGGACATGATGTGGTGTAGGCAGAGTCCACACACAGGAATCTGTGTACCAGTTGTTTGACAGTTAAGAAGCGGGACCAAAGAGTCCAAACTCACACCCCGCCAGCACAACTAGGTGAGTACAGACACTCCTGGCACTTGGAACTTCTCAACTTTATCTCTTCTTAATTAGTTGAAGTGTGGTCGGAAAAAACAAGGTTGTAAAAGGTGTTGTGGTCTTTATGTCCTTGATCAAAGCGGCGTTGATCTGATCTACATGTGTGGGGACGTTCATCTAGTCCAGGATTTGCATATTTGCCTGTAGTTGAGATGGTTATTAATAATGAATGCGCCTGATCAGCCGGGTTGGTTGTAATGATAGGGGGATGCTTCGGGGGCGCCATGATCAACAACCTGGCTGATCAGGCTAGCTCAAGAAGAACCATGGCCTCGAGTTGGGCTGCAAGATTAGAAAATAAAACTTCCAGAACAGGTTCAAAATCAAATGTAAACAATGTATGTGGTTTAAAGTTATTCACTTGTTGGTTAGTGAGGCTTAAACACGTTAGTCACGTGATTTTGTGGTTTTGTATATCCTGCTTGATACAATTTCTTTTCGTCAGTCCATCGGTACAAAAGTTGGGACGAGGTTGAGGAAATAGTTTTCCATCTATCCACTAGTAATGGCATTGACCTTAATCATTTACATATTTTATGGGGGTTAGAAGTCTTTGAGGTTCAGGGACACGTATTCAGGACCCCTGCACGTGTTCCCTAATGTGGATGGAAAAGGTACGAATGAGTGGACCCTCTGGCGGTGGTAACATCCGCCACATAAAACAGTTGATTGATTGCTCGTTACATAAGGAATCGTGGAGGGGGACGATGGTTCCTCGTTGTGGTAGGAGGCAACCCGTTCTCGCAAATTCGTAAAGTCAATATTGACTTATTAACTACGTGCAAAGGTGATATACTAAACATAATAGATACCCCTAAAAAGATTCATAGAAAACACCGACCTTACCTAACCTTGTTAGTATCTTAAGATAAGCATCTTATTGCTTCGTAATTACAATTATTACTTAACCTATACCTATTATAGGTTAGGTAATAATTGTAATTACGAAGCAATAAGATGCTTATCTTAACATACTAACAAGGTTAGGTAAGGTCGGTGTTTTCTATGAATCTTTTTAAGGGTATCTATTATGTTAAGTATGTCACCTATGCACATATTTAATAAGTCAATATTGACTTATTAAATTTGCGAGAACGGGTTGTAGGAGGGTGTGTCTGTGATGGTCAGGGGTTCTTCGGTATAGTTGACTCCATTCTTGATGTTGTGTGTATTGGGTTAGTTTTCATGAGCTTGTTGTCATTTGGTTTCTGTATCTGCTACTTGTTATCTCTGTCGTGTGTGTGTGTGTGTGTGTCTGTGTGTGTGTGTGTGTGTGTTTGTGTGTGTGTGTGTGTGTGTGTGTCTGTGTGTGTGTGTACTCACCTATACTCACCTATTTGTGCTTGCGGGGGTTGAGCTTTGGCTCTTTGGTCCCGCCTCTCAACTGTCAATCAACGGGTGTACAAATTCCTGAGCCTACTGGGCTCAGGAATTGAGCCCAGTATATATATATATATATATATATATATATATATATATATATATCCCAGATATGATACAGGAAAATAGGTCGGGACAATATAGAAACAAAATGTAAAGCAATGCAAATTACATAAGTAGCGAAAACGCGAAAAATCAGTGTAAAAGGAAAAAACAATGTAAAGGATTTGGGGAACTCATGTCGGAAGATCTTACCCTTAAAAAACACAATAAAGTAGCAGTCAAAACTGCAAGAAAAAAATGACAGGTTGGATAACACGAACCTTTCAATCTAGGGAGGCTATATCAATGATGATAATGTTCAAGATGCTAGTGCTCTCTGGAGTGAAATACTGCTGCACAATGATAGCCCCTTTCAAAGCTGTAGAAACTGCTGACCTGGAGAGCGTGCAGAGATCCTTTACTGCTAGAATTCACTCAGTAAAACATCTAAACTACTGGGACCAACTAAAATGACTACATCGGTATTCTCTTGAGCGCAGGCGGGAGAGATACTTAATAATTTACACGTGGAAAATAGTAGCAGGAATGGTTTCAAATCTGCACACAGAAATAACATCACATGAGACCAGAAAACATGGCAGGATGTGCAGAATACCCCCGTTGAAAAGCAGAGGTGCAACAGGTACTCTGAGAGAGAACTCTATCAACATCAGAGGCCCGAGACTGTTCAACACGCTTCCACCACACATAAGGGACAAACTGGCCGACCCCTCAAAGTGTTCAAGAGAGAACTTGATTAGCCCCTCAAAAGGATACTTGATCAACCAGTCTGTGACTGGTTGATCAGGTTGTCATGCTGCGAGCAGCCGCGTCCAACAGCCTGGTTGACCAGTCCAGCAACCAGGAGGTCTGGTCGAAGACCGCGCCGCAGAGACGTTGAGTCCCGAAATCATCGCAAGGTGACCGCAATGTAAGGTAGTCAGTAAATTAGACAACCGACTGTTAGAAAGGCGTGATTCAAGAGTTAACTAATAGCTCGATCATGAAGTCACAAATAGTGAACACACACACACACACACACACACACACACACACACACACACACACACACACACACACGAAGATGGAATAACGTGTCGAGACGAATTGATAGACATAAAAATTAACGTTTGATACGTTAAGGCGAGAGAGCACCTACTCTGCAAATATTAAATAATAAGATTTAATATTAAATAATAAGATTTATTATTAAACAATAAGATTTGATATTAAAAAATAGGATTTAAGGTTTCTCATATAAACTTCACTATGCTTTACCCCTCCTCCCTTTACTAAGAATCTCATAGCTTTAGCTGAACCACTCCCTCCTTTTATTTTCTCCCCCTCATTATTCCCCTCCCCCTCTCCCCTCATCACCCCTTCCCTATATTGTCTCTCACTTCCCATACAAAGAGCCAAAATCACCTCCATATCCCCCCCCCCTAACTATAAGCTGCTCGTACGGGTTATAATTGCTAGTATGAACCCCGCCTGCGTCTAAATCCCCCATATTTACACAAGAAATAATGTATGGCATAATTACAGGGGCTATATAAGGTTGCACACCGGTTCTGGTTTTATGGATATATCCTCTCTTTTTCTGTCCTAGCGAAGGTATTGGCTTAATTGTGAATATTTCAGCTGCGGTGTGTGTGTGTGTGTGTGTCTGTGTACACACACACACACACACACACACACACAAGTGATGTGGTGTAGGCTGACTCCGTACACAGTTTCAAATGTAGATATGATAGAGCTCGAGATGCCCAGGAATCTACACCAGTAAATTGACGGTTGAGAGGCGGGACCAAAGAGCCGAAGCTCAACCCCCAACAAGCACCTTTAGGCCAGTACAAACACCGACAGACCGAACAAGAGGCCAAGCAAGAGACCGAGGACGCGAGAGTCACATAACCTAGTGCTTCATTTCCACGTGATAAATGTCAGGAATTACCCAGCTATAAACTGTAAAAATGAAGGTACTTAAGAGGGAAGCGACAAGTCGCCTCAACACCCCACTTCCTCGACGTTCGCCGCCACAAAGGAGACGTAATCATCTCTTCAAATATATGTTCATTATGTTTTCCGTTTGACCCCACTCTCCAGAACTGACTTGACCCCTGCACTGTTTGCCCTACGGCCGTCAATGCTTATTCCGGCCGTCACTGTGCCTGTCGGCCGTCAACTGCTTTCATCGCCCGAACATTTTGCCAAAGGGAGCATCGTTGTTTTAATGTGACGGACCTTGAAACCAACATAGAGACACATCCAGTCACGTAACTATAGGAATCACTTTTAAAATCAAATATCACCGATGTGGCAAGAAATTAGAGTGAAGTTGACCAGACCACTCACACTAGAAGGTGAAGGGACGACGAGGTTTCGGTCCGTCCTGGACCATGTTTCCTGGACCATTCTCAAGTCAACTTTCGGTCCGTCTTGGACCATTCTCAAGTAGAGTGAAGTGTTGCTAAATATGTAGTTTAAGCGTAACTTACATTTGGCAATTTTCAATTACAGTTGAATTAGCATATTACAATTTCCAAATTAAAAGTATGTGGTGTATTAAAACTTTTAAATTAAAAGTATGTAGTGTATTAAAACTTTTATCATTGTATGTATTTAGCAAATTCCTGTATTTTTATGACTGATGGCTTTGGCAAAGGTAAGTTACACTTGTGTATGAATTAGTTATGGAAGTGAATGAATGGTTTGCTCGTTCTATTTCATATAGGTAGATAGTTAAATAATTAGACAATGGATAACTGGGGATTGTTAGACTATTTTATCGAGATTCACTGTGACTTTGCCCGTCACACTGTTCCCCTTCCTTGCTACTCTTCCTCCTCACCGTCACACTGTTCCCCTTCCTTGCTACTCTTCCTCCTCACCGTCACACTGTTCCCCTTCCTTGCTACTCTTCCTCCTCACCGTCACACTGTTCCCCTTCCTTGCTACTCTTCCTCCTCACCGTCACACTGTTCCCCTTCCTTGCTACTCTTCCTCCTCACCGTCACACTGTTCCCCTTCCTTGCTACTCTTCCTCCTCACCGTCACACTGTTCCCCTTCCTTGCTACTCTTCCTCCTCACCGTCACACTGTTCCCCTTCCTTGCTACTCTTCCTCCTCACCGTCACACTGTTCCACACCCTCCCAGCTTACCATTTAACAGTATCTCCATTTACCATTTTCTTGCATTTTTCTGTTACCACTTTTCTGTTGTTTTTGTTTCGTCCGTTGTGCTCGTGTATATAATTATACTCTTCCTCCCTCCTATGTCTTATCACCTCCTCCTTCTCCCTCCACTGTACCTTACTTCCCTCCTTCCATTATCCTCCCCCTTCCCCCCCCCCCTCCTCGTATGTCCTAAACGACCCATATAACCACCTTCAGAGGGTCGTTGTCGCGCTAATCATTACTTGTTTGCCAAGCAGTTAGTGGCAGTTAATCCAGTAGTCTCGTGGTATTTCATGATCTTAGGAGGGGGTGGCTGATGAGTTGGATTTGCTTAACTCATTTGCCAACCTCTTAGCCTAAGGATAGGCGGTTAGGATAGGAGGTTTAGATTCTTTACGGAGTGGCAAATGAAGGAGATGGGCTGCCCATAGACGGTGCTTCTAGGAACTGCTTCTAGGTAGTCTTACCTAGACATTAGGTGAGGAGGAAGTCTAGAGTCTGAAAGTATTCCCAAGATACAATTATCTGCTCCCTAACGCAGGATGTTATCCCGAAACTCACACATATTCTATAACACAATTACATAATCCATACCACGGTTACATTAGCTATGACAAGATTATATATGTGACCCATAACAAGATTATATTCTATAAGGCGATTATATCTTTGAACACTATTATTCTCTGTGCCAATCTCTCTTTGTTTTGTAAATAGTGTGTGTCTTTTGTTTTACGTCTTTGGTATTTCCGAGTTAGGATTAGTTCTTACGTCGTGGGGGTTTCAGAGTTACGATTCTAGGTTAGAATTACTAGACCTGCGTCAGGATATGGTCTCTTAAGTAGAGTGAGAGGCGCCTGAGAGGAGAGCGGTAATCGTCAGGGATAACTACCATGTTTTGCCTTGTTACCGCCGGCAGCTACGCCTCCGAGACGGACAAATGGCGTACCATTTGCCAGATCAACATTATGAGGTTTGGGGGAGGTGGGGAGATGAGGGTAGTGGGGAGGTGGGATGAGGGAGTAGGGGAATAGGACTTGGGGAGGAGGGGGGAAGTGGGAGGCGGGGAAAGAGGGAGGGAAGAGAAGGTGGGGGAAAGGGAGGGAGGGAAAGTGGGAATAGTGGGAGATGGGAGGAAGAAAAGGATGGAGAGGGAGGGAGTAGAAAATAAGAACGCCTGCCTTACCTTCCAACCTGTATAAATCTCTACAGTGTTTTGGGATTAACTTAGTTCTGTATAAGTAGCTACGTTTTCAATCCTTTTGCCGGATTGGGACTCTTGTTAGCCTTAGTTATCAAGTACTGAAATCTGGCATCGTTACGCTCTCTGATTTTATTTATAATCTCTGTACTCATTTATATTACTTTTTACTCATTCACACTCACTGCACTCATTACACTTCCTGCTTGCATCCAGAGATAAGCTGGGCTGTGGCGCCTGTATTAGACTGCAAGCTGCTATTCCCAGCGTCAACAGTGAACCAGGCTTGGGCTTCTGGTGGACCTTGTCTTAGGACACCCTCCCCTCCCCTTTCCCTCACAGAGTGCACCGGAAACTTGGGCAGATCACCTAAGATTATATTTGCATTATTTATCTTAATGAGGTAAGATTTCTGCATTTGCTAGGGTTTCAGAATTATTTTTTTAATCGCGCCAGAGCGAGTAGCCGACGTTTTGCAAGACGTAGCACGGTCTTGTCAGCACCAGATACGTCTAGTGAGTCTGAGTGAACTGCTCTGATAGCCACGACGTGCCCTGCCAGATCCCTGTGTGTAAATACCTTATCTGAAGGTCGGAAGCTGCTGGCGACGGCAGCGAAGCTCTTGGTAATTTCCTAATGCTTTTTATAACGCTTTTCCTGCCAAGAACTGAGGTGCCGAATTATAGGGGCCTTGCCGTAGTGAATACGTTTAATTCCGAAATTACGGATGATTGGGACGCTAACGACAGGCAGGGGAGAGGATGGGGGAGGTAACGTTTACTGTGGTTTTTGTAAAGCTCGGGATATATTGTGTGTGTGTGGAGCTCTTCCTTCCACTCAACAGGTGCTGCCTCCTATGGCAGATGTGGTTTTTGTCCCGCTGTAAGAGGGCGGTGGTGGAGGAAGGACTAGGGGTGGGGGGGGGGCGCTTCAGGCAGGCACTTGTAGATACGGAAACCAGTGAGTTGTACTTTCTCACAACCGTTGTCACAACAAGGCTCTCTGCGGAACTCGTTGCGAGGACAGCTTTGGTAGATTGAGGCGTGAGTGAGTGAGAGCTGGTAGAGCCCTGAGTGAGTGAGAGCTGGTCGAGGGAGAACCCCTGGGTAATAATGACCCACAAGCCGTGGAAATCGTTTGTATCGTAAAATGTAACATCAAATCACATTAAGCATAATGATTTACAGCGAAGTATCCGGCCGGCCCGTGAGTCATCGTTTGATCAAGGCAGCGCCTAAACGCCCAATAAGTGTGTTCATAGTTGGGAGGCTCTTTAAAGCCATATAAACTGTTCGCGATAAATTGTTTAATAGAGCTCCACAACGACGACTGAAAACACGATTACATTGGAATTTGTGTTGTGGGACGAAATAAAAACATTGTGTTTGGTGTGTTGTGAGACTAAGCAAAAAAACATTCGTTGTTTGTGTTGTGAGACGGAACAAAAACACTCGATGTTTGATGTTTTTGCTCACGTAATTCGGGCATAGGAGGTGATCCTGTTTGCCATTTGTCTGGACCCCTGATAGGATACCTGATCAACCAGGCTGTGACTCATACGTCAGGCTGCGAGCAGCCGCGTCTAACAGCCTGGTTGATCAGTCCAGCAACCAGGAGGCCTGGTCGACGACCGGGCCGCGGGGACACTAAGCCCCGGAAGCACCTCAAGGTAGCCTCAAGGTAGGTACCCCCCATGATGGGTGGATTCCGGTCCTACTTCTTCTGTAATGAGGGGTTTTGTATTTGTTTGATTTTTGTACCTCTGGTGATTATAGACCTGCTTGATTATTTTTATTTTTTTGTTGACATTTCAGTCTTCCACTTTTGCATTTTATAATGTTTTCTAATTTTTACTCTGGTTGATGGGTTGATACTCTGGTTGACTCTATAACTTTTTCTATTACAGTTTACTAATTTATTTGTCCTTGTTGCTATTGTTATCGTCGTCGTGGCTGAGCTGCTTTTGTGGAGGGAGATCATTCCTGTAGTCTCTCACCCTGTAGTCTCTCACCCTGTAGTCTCTCACCCTGTAGTCTCTCACCCTGTAGTCTCTCACCCTGTAGTCTCTCACCCTGTAGTCTCTCACCCTGTAGTCTCTCGCCCTGTAGTCTCTCACCCTGTAGTCTCTCACCCTGTAGTCTCTCACCCTGTAGTCTCTCACCCTGTAGTCTCTCACCCTGTAGTCTCTCACCCTGTAGTCTCTCGCCCTGTAGTCTCTCACCCTGTAGCCTCTCACCCTGTAGTCTCTCACCCTGTAGTCCCTCACCCTGTAGTCTCTCACCCTCTAGTCTCTCACCCAGTAGTCTCTCACCCTGTAGTCTATTTTGCTATATGATTACCTACGTGATATTAGATTACTCCAGTGAAAGCCGTACGAAAGCCCTTTCATCATAAATAACTGTTAGGGAAGCAACATGCATAGGATCTGGGAGTAATGATGTCTGACGACCTAACGTTTAGGGAGCAAATATAGTCTCCCTTCCGTCCCTGTCACCCTAATTCCCTGTTTCTTTTTTCTCCCTCCGCTCCTCTTCTTTTCTGTCCCTCTTCCTCTCTCTCTCCCCCTTCCTCTCTCTCCCCCTTCCTCCCTCTCCCCCTCTTTCTCTCTCCTCCCTTTTCTTTTTCCCCACATTTTCGTCTCCCCCCACCTTCTTTTCCTCTGCTCACTCTTTTCCTCTCCCTTTATTTCTCTCCCTTTTTTTCTTCTCTCCCATTGTTCCTCTCACTCTATCCTCGTTTACCGTCTCCTCCTCTATTATCCTGTCTCCTTGCTCTTACTCTCCTCTCTCTTCTCCTCTTCCCCTTTTCTTCTCTACCCCCTCTCTTCTCACTTCCCTTCGTCTCTCCTGCTATTCCTCTCCTTTCTCCTCCTCCTCCTCACCAGCACCACCTTTATGAGATGAAATAATTTCAGCGCCAGCCTAAATATTCCCTTTGTGAAGAGAATTGTCATTAATTTATTCCGTTTGGGCGGCAGTGGCACCCTTACCTGGCCCTGAGAGTTGGCCCCTGGTCCTGAGGGAGTGTCAGCCCGACGCCTCTAGAGGCAAAGAGATGATATAGTATGTATAACTTGACCCTATGAACCCCTCACTATAATCCTAGCAACTAGTGCTATCGAAAGCGTCCGTTCATTTTAGCAAGATGCCAGAGCCTTGTCACTAAGAGTGCCAGGGACAAGGATCTACGTTGAGGAGTCTACGTGAGAAGTGTTATCTTGGTCTTGAGATGATTTCGGGGCTTAGTGTCCCCGCGGCCCGGTCCTCGAACAGGCCTCCACCCCCAGGAAGCAGCCCGTAGCAGCTGTCTAACTCCCAGGTACCTATTTACTGCTAGGTAACAGGAGCATCAGGATGAAAGAAACAGTTTTGCCCATTTGTTTCCGCCTCCGCCAGGGATCGAACCCGGAACCTCGGGACTACGAATCCGAAGCGCTGTCCACCCAGCTGTGGACCCGATGCGGTCTTGGTGAAATTGTGAATCGTACTGGACATTTAATTTCTAGATGTTAGGCTGCGAGTAGCGGCGTCTAACAGCCTGGTTTGACCACATCATCAACCGGGAGGCCTGGCCAGAAACCGGGCCGCGGGGGCATTGACTCCAGGAACCATGGTAATAACAGGAAAGTGTTAATAATAAACCATGACGATAATGGGAAAGTGATATAAGTGAGCATTTATTTAGGGTCCCTTAACTCGACGCTTGCTTCATCCCACAGCGCCTGTTATACTTGCCAAAAATGGCCCACTAGATGCTCAGATTAGTCCCCGAAGCTCTCAGTGTTCAAGCAAGCTCGGCCGCTCACCCATATAAAGTTTGAGAATAGGTTCAGGACGTTTCGTCCCCAATGTCTCATTCACTCATTCATTCATTCCCACTCTCTCATTCATTCTTGTGGATCATTCGCTTTCCATGATGGCTTTCCTCTAATCATTCCATTAACATAACAGTTGCCTGAAGCAAGGCAACTAACTCAAGGAGTACCGGACCAACCGGGCTGTGAAGGATATGTAGACCTGCGAGCCGCTCCAAGCAAAAGCCTGTTGGATCAAGCTCTCACAAGTCAAGCTTGGCCTCGGGCCGGACTTGGGGATTAGAAGAATTCCCAGAACCCCATCAAGCAGATATCAAACAGGTAACTGTTATCATCATTTTCCCTGTAATCTGCAAATATGCTAATATCTATAACTTTATTAGATAGGATAAAATTTCGCCTTTCTCATGGTGCCACTCCAGAATTGGACAAATAAGAATTTGCACATTATTACACCATAATCTCCATATGCTCTTTTGTAACTACGTATTTTTGCTTTTGTTTTGAGTTCGAATTTTTTTACTGTAACTTCTTTTGGGGGTAAATTTTATCTTTGAAGCTGTTCTGTGAATTCATAAGTACGAATTGTATTTTTGCTTTCTGGCATACTGTGGCAGGGATCAAATCTTCCTCTCGATGCCGCTCCAAGCAACAGCCTTTTCGAACAAGTTATCACAAGAGAAGCCAGGCCCAAGTACTGGCCCCTGACTTAGGAAGTTAAATAACTCCCAGAACCCACTCCAGATACACTCCAGGTACTCTCGCGGTATACGTGTTGAATGGGGACCCCAAAATGCCAACTAGGCAAGAGGTAAATGCCTGGCATATGAGAGGACTGTGGAAGACGTTTTTATTACTAATTGGCTCATGGAGCCAGTCATTCTTGCTTAGTACAACAGTGTGCATGGATGGAGCAGTATCGTGCAAGAATGTCGCAAGATTGCGCAAAGATATTGCAGTGTCGTGCAAGAATGTTGCAGGATAGAGTAGGATCGTGCTTGCAGGTGTTGATAAGAATTAGTGGATTCTTGGAGGGTAGGCTAATGAGCAGTCGATTGCCATCAGGAACCAGGAGGGGGCTAACCCCTCCGCCCTCACTAGCGCACGGCATCTCGTTATTTGGCAACACCGCCACACAGGTATCCACCAGTGCCATCTGTTGGACTGCTGGAGAATGATAGTCCTTATGAGCACTGTCTTTTAGTGCTGCACAAATTGAGTAAGGCGTTTAACAACGTCTCCTGGTCCTGGTGACGTCTAAACCCATCTTAAGTATGATCTGGTGCTGCTGACGTCTAAACCCATATTCAGTATGATCTCCTGGTACTGTTGACGTCTAAACCCTTCTTCATGAAGGTCTCCTGGTGCTGGTGACGTCTAAACCCATCTTCATGAAGGTCTCCTGGTGCTGCTGACGTCTAGACCCATCTTCATGAAGGTCTCCTGGCGCTGGTGACGTCTAAACCCTTCTTCGTGAAGGTCTCCTGGCGCTGCTGACGTCTAAACCCTTCTTCATGAAGGTCTCCTGGCGCTGGTGACGTCTAAACCCTTCTTCATGAAGGTCTCCTGGTGCTGGTGACGTCTAAACCCTTCTTCATGAAGGTCTCCTGGTGCTGCTGAAACCTGACTCCATCTCCAGGAAGGTCTCCTGGTGCTGCTTTGAGTCTGGTATCTTAACATGTCCATCACAATATGCTCGTGCCGAGGGGAGGCGGTTCTTCTTACAATAAAGCTACAGTAACCCTGCATTAGACGCTGTTTTTAACAACCCTGTGAAACATTGCCACCAGCAAAACGTTAATGGCAATGTCTTCATTATCTGTAAAAAAAAAAAAATCAGTAAATTTATTAATTCAAGAATCATGTTTTTTCACCCGAAATCAATTTATTCGAACTGTCTACCTACCTACTTACCTACCTTGTGCTGGTTTAGGGGATTAATGAGCGTGCAGCCCGGTCTTTGACCAGGCTTTCTGGTTGGTGGTCTGGTCAACTAGGCTGTTTGATATCGCTGCTCGCAGTATGACGTATGCATCGCAACCTAGTTGATTAGATATCCTTCGGAGGTATTTATCACTTTTAACTTAAATACCGTGAGAAGTTGGTTAGTTATTTGTCCCTTATTTGTACCGGGAGAATGTTGCAAAGTCTGGTCCCCTTAATTTTTTTTTTTTTTTTTGAGATATATACAAGAGTTGTTACATTCTTGTACAGCCACTAGTAAGCGTAGCGTTTCAGGCAGGTCCCTGGAATACGATCCCCTGCCGCGAAGAATCGTTTTTTCATCCAAGTACACATTTTACTGTTGCGTTAAACAGAGGCTACAGTTAAGGAATTGCGCCCAGTAAATCCTCCCCGGCCAGGATACGAACCCATGATAATAGCGCTCGCGGAACGCCAGGCGAGTGTCTTACCACTGCACCACGGAGACTTATATAGACGAAATTATCTCTCAGCCTACATATTGCACCTCTGTTGTGTCTTGTAGCAGTGTGTGTGTGTGTGTGTGTGTGTGTGTGTGTGTGTGTGTGTGTGTAAATTAGGGAAAAATAGGTAGTGGGTATTAGGTGGGTAGTGAATGAATCAAGCAGGGAGACTAAAATTTGGGGAAAAACAGGTAGTGAGAGAGCGAAAGTTTTTCCAGGACCCACTTATCTGTTGGGTGTGGGCAGCGAGTTTTGCGTGTTCCCGTGTAAAAAGATTCGTATTGTTTGCATAAAGTTGTGTATTCCGTTTGATCAAGAATGTAAATTCTTTTCTTCGTGCTCACTGTCAGATACTTTTTCTTGCCCGTGTATTTTACCTCAGAACATTCTTCTATTGCTTGTAAACTCCATCTCTGATGTGTTGACCACGCTGGAGCACTATGGTTAAAGTCAGAGATTACAGCGGGCACGTCAGAACGCGTTAGAACGCACGAGTAAAACTTCAGCAATGAACGCCGTGCCCTCCTACTCCCTCTTTTTCTCTCCTCTACCTCTACTCCTTTCTCTCTCTTCCCTACCTCTAATCCTTCCTCTTATCTCCCCGCTATGTCAACATGACCGACGCTGGACGTTGGAAATTGATGAAAATCGAGACTAAAATGCCCGGCTTCCCTCTTATCAAGCGGCAATAAAGCATAAATGTTTTCCTATCACGATAATGAGTCATTTGCCGAGCGGGGCTTCAGTCTGAAGCACTTAACCTCTGAATATTGAATGTTGCACTCTACCCCGAGGACCGGTGGTGCGCCTCGGTGCCTGGCCCTCCTGGAACACGGCTCCCTGTTATCTGGCCATTGGCACCTTATTGTATGGCACAAGTTCAACAAAAATATAAAAGTGTCCTATTAATAAAGATCAACCTCTCCCGTACGTCTGTTTGTCTACCTATTTGTCAGTCCTGTCGAGCCTGGCCTCGGGCCGGGCTTGGGGAGTAGAAGAACTCCCAGAACCCCATCAACCAGTCCGAGTGCAAGAATATTCCTCCGGCCGTCGTGTTAACTAATACGGCAACAGGTACAAGACGCTTAGCAGGCTGGGTATAAAGAGGGAGATCTCCCTTTCCCCGTAGTCAGAGTTGGTTAAATGTGCTCGCACTTGCACACATCTCAAGGTAACCAAGGTAGGGCCACGCGGCCGAGTGGACAACGCTCGGAGGTCGTAATCCTATGGCCCCCGGGGTTCGATTCCCGGCCGAGGTAGAAACAAATGGGCAGCGTTTCTTTTATCTGATGCATCTGTTCACCTAACTGAAAATAAATACCTGCGAGTTAGACAGCTGAT
Organism: Procambarus clarkii; assembly: GCF_040958095.1. Lineage (NCBI taxonomy): Eukaryota > Metazoa > Arthropoda > Malacostraca > Decapoda > Cambaridae > Procambarus > Procambarus clarkii. The sequence goes on along the minus strand of NC_091156.1, from coordinate 11,659,208 downwards.
ACGGGCTGCATCCTGGGGATTCGTGTGTGTGTGTTAGAGAAAATTATATGCAGTACATTTGATAGAGGAAAATTGGGTTGGAGTCCTATTTTCATACCTTCTAAACCGATGGTTAGAAAGGCGGGGTCCAAGACCTAACTTCGATCCTGCCGGCATAAATAGTAAATACAATCTCTCTCTCTCTCTCTCTCTCTCTCTCTCTCTCTCTCTCTCTCTCTCTCTCTCTCTCTCTCTCTCTCTCTCTCTCTCTCTCTCTCTCTCTCTCTCTCTCTTTTTCTCTCTCTCTTTCTCTCTCTCCTCACTGAAGCATCGCCACAAGTGACGCCTAACTCACCTCTCCATTCCCTCTGCCAAAATATCTCATCAACATTTTTCGTTTGAGAGTCCCGTGAGAGTTACGGCGCCACTTTCCCGCAGATAAAAGACTAATATAATATCCCCTCGGGTTCATATTTGTAAACACCCGCTTTCGAGTGGGTTTATGAGCTGCCAGGTTAGTGCGCATGCGTCACGCTCCTTATATAGACGTCTGCGGTGGAGTGTGTTCAGTAGTGGCACAGTGACCGTGATGGTAGGGTGATGCTGCTTCTCCATGTGTGTGTGTGTCTGTAAAATATATGTGTATTCTTTTATTTGATGCCTCGGTACACTTAGCTGTAAATAGATATCTGTGAGTTAGACAGCTGTTGTGGGCTGCATCCTGGAGATGGATGGATTGATTGATTGGTGTGTGTGTGTGTATTTATTATTAGTTTGTGTCTGCAAGATTGAGCTCTTGGACCCCGCCTTTCTAACCGTCGTTTGTCTAATGTCCTGATTCCCGACCTGTTCATTTCCCTGTGTATCTACTACATATATTTCTCTCTAACACTTACATACATCCACAGAACGTAGCCCGAACTAGCTGTCACTCTCCCAGGTACCTATTTACTGCTAGATGAACAGAGGCATCAAGTGAAAGAAACTGCCCATTTGTTTCTGTCTCGGCCGGATCCAACCACTTGGGGTAGACAGTAGAGTGACAGTCTCGCTTCATGCAGGTCGGTGTTCAATCCCCGACCGTCCAAGTAGTTGGGCACCATTCGTTCCCCTCGTCCCATCCCAAATTCTTATCCTAACCCCTTCTAAGTGCTATATAGTCGTAATGACTTGGCGCATTCTCCTGATAGTTTCCTTCCCTTCCCTGACCCCCCGGTCGGGAATCGAACCCGGGTTCTTTGGGCTACGATCTCCGTGTGCTGTCCGCTCGGACTTGTGCGTGCGTGAGTGTGAATTAATTTGGTGATTGAGACGGCTGAAAAAGGGAAATCCTATGTTGTTTATTCACTGGTGTGGTGGGCTTGCCGGCCAGGCTACTCGTCGAGAAACTTTCGATGCCTGCCGCAAGTAGACGTCTGAGTGGAAGGTCGAAATGTTGCGGCAACGAAGATCAATGCTGCGTGGCAAAGTCAAGAGGTCAACGTTGCACTTCCAAGTTGGAAATATTTCCCGCTGGGTCGCGTGAATTGCACCTTACAGGCGGTCTTCCCTCCCATGTCCCCGGTAATGGCAAGAGTTGCAGAAACACTGCAAGTAACGTTGCCTTTGTTGTAGCTTAGCGTGTGTGTGTGTGTGTGCGTGTGTGTGTGTGTGTGTGTGTGTGTGTGTGTGTGTGTGTGTGCGTGTGTGAGTGTGTGTGTGTGTGTGTGTGTGTGTGTTTGGGGGTGTTGCCAAACTGTGGGGTGGGCGCGTAATTTTGACGTCGAGGACGGATAAAGGGGATTGTCTGTGATTGCAAGTGCCGTCCGGTTGACGAGGAGGTCCGTCGTCCGGCTTAGCCGTTGTTGTGATGCTGAGCTTTGTCCAGTCAGGTGTAGTGTAGTAAGCTCAGAAGACTGTCTTCTGTGTCACATTTCTGCCTCACCTGCAATACTGCCTTCTACATTTTTATTCTTCCTCTGCAACACTGCAACACGAAGTAGCAACACCTGCACCATCAGTAGCAGCAACAGCGGCACCAGCAACAGCAACAGGAGGAGTAACATCAACCCCCTTGTGGCCTGACCCCCTCAAGTGGCACCCTTCACCATTCAACAACACCCTGATTGTGAGGAGATGCGGCCCTCTGCTCCTCTCTTGTCCCATCGTGATGCTCACCACAAAGATATATCCCCCAAGCGTAAACAACAATATTAAAAAGGCCTTATAAACCATTGTTGTTCATTTTAAACCACTCGAATGGGGAAAGGGGATGAGGTCGCCCAAGTTGTTTTTGGCCTCTTTAAGCTTAAGGAGAGGGGTAGTAAAGGACTTAAATGGGTCATAAATGCACTTGGAACGATGAGATTCTGAACTCCTGCGAGATTGAGAACTCCACTTGAGCAGTAGGTGAGATCTATATAGATGGTGGGGTTGGAGTGAGTCTCAGCACGTTATGAAGACAAGCGTTTGGGAGTTCGCTTTGGAAAGTAGTCATTTATAAGGGTGCAAAGGGGCCATGGCCGCTAGTTGGGGGGCGCTGTGAGGCGTGAGGTGCCAGGTGTGGGGGAGGGGTGAAGGAAGGCATGTGGGCATGGTGGGGGTGGATAACCTAGGGGTTAGAGCACAAATTAAAGAATTGGCTTAAAGCGAGTCTGAAATAAAGATGTAGAAAGAGTTGTAGCTCCATAAGGTATGTGCTTCCTAAGGATTTAAATGTCCAGAAGGTGTGTGCTCTCGAAGGGATCGAATCTTCAAAAGATGATAACGTCCAAAGGGTTCGAACTCCAATAGTTGTCAACTGGCTACATAGTCACCTTTTCAACTTTCCAACGATGCCAGTACAGGCGTCTGTATTGCGTGCTGAATGTTAATTCTTAGACTAATCTGCATTAACACTGCCTATGGTCTTAGGATATGTGTGATCATATTTCTGTTTGCCTATTTGAAGGTGCATGTGTATGTACGTGTGTGTTCATCTAGCTGTGTTTAATTTAGGTGTTCTTGGCGGGGGGTTAAACTTTAGCTCTTGGAACCGACCTTTCAATCTTCGATCGACTGGTGTGGTTGCTTGCTTGCGTGTGGTCTGACGTGCGTCAAGGGCTTCTTGTTGCCTTATTTATTATCGTTAGTTCTTGTGGATGTGTGTTTATTAGTCATGTTTGCCTTGCGCAACGCGGTCCCTCTTGTCACACCATGCCTTCTTACGGCTGTCTCTTGCCACACCCTGTCCACTTAGTGCTGCTCCTTGCCACACCCTGCCTCCTTATTCCTGACCCTTGCTACACCATTCCTCTTGCCACACCCTGTTTCCTTATTCCTGACCCTTGCCACACCCTGCCTACCCTGTTTATAACAATACCAACAGTTGATTGGGAGGTTTTCTTGCTTGTTAACTGCTTAAGAAATGTAACCAAAGTCGTCAGAGATCGAGGAAAGATGTACACGTTCATAAGTACTTGCTTAACTGCTTCGTGAGTCTGGTCCCTGGAATGTACCTGGATAGGATTCTGGGAGTTCTTCTACTCCCCAAGCCTCGCCTGGGGCCAGGCTTGACTTGTGAGAGCTCGCTCCAAGCAACAGCCTGTTGGACCAAACTCTCACAAGTCAAGCCATGCCCCGGGGCAGGCTTGGGAAGTAGAATAACTCCTAGAATCCCATCCAGGTACAATCCAGGTACAAGACACGCACGCACTGGGAGAGATCAGTTGTCCGCAAAGGGGACTAGTTATCATCCAGGGACAACTTAAGTGTTGTAATTTGTGTGTATATTTGGCATCTTAAATCCTCCCATTTCTCTTCTTTTTTCCCCACTAGTTTTAAAAATATAAGAATTTAGGAAACTGTAGTCGGATTATTTGCCCATTAGAGACAGATCCTATTTATATCAACCCAAACTCATTCATACAGATGTATCACCTATGCTTGAAACACTTCATCGATTCTACGGCAATTATGTTATTCGGCAATTTGTTCCATAAACCAGCCATCATGTTCTTCCCATTCTCAATCAGCTTTCCCATACCCCAACAGATTCACATCTGACAGTAATTGGGATCCGTAATGAAATCCTCGGGCATGCCAGCGTCAGGATTGAGGTGTACCGTGCCTGCTCAGGCAGGCAGGTGGTGACATTAGCACCACCTGCAGCCCTAGGTGCTCCCCCTCCCCCCCACCACCACCCACAGGGGAGACACCACCCGCCAAACACACACCGAAACTACGACGTTGCTACAACCTTCGAACAAGTTTTAACACCTAACCAATTATAACAACCAATATAGCAAGTTGTAACAACGTTCTAATACGTCATAAACACGTTAAGCCAAGATGTAACAACTTTATTACAAGTTGTAACAAGCAGAAAATAGAGACAGTTACGGTTTGTGTTTCCAGGGCATGGGGTATATACCTTGGCAAGCCTCCACAACAAGTTATCCTGAAGGTGTGGACGGAAGAGGCTCCCCCAAGATGAGTCTATCTCTTGACAGAGCTGCGTCGAGGGCAAGCGAGGTGGTTTTTGGGGAAGGGGAAGAACGAAATGCTAATTATTGGATGCTGATGGGGAGCGGTGTTGGGGAAAGGGGGATGAGGGGGCGTTTTGTAGGGAAGAGGCGGAGCTGTTGAGAGAGGGGAGGAGGCGTGCTTGAAGCCCATGTCCCAGAGAGGCTGGGAAGACTTGAGGGGGACCTGGAGACGTTGGCAGTCACCAGGGAAGCACGGTATAACGAACACATTAATGATACTAAACAGATTAAATTGTCAGAGCAGCAAATATTATCAAATATATCGCATTAACAGATAGCAAGAGACGGAGCAACGAGTTATCTTCCACACGATCACAAGTACAGCGGCTGGAGGCTCACGTTATCGTGTTAGTGTTTATAAGACACGTGACCACCCCCCCCCTCACCGTAATCAATCCACAGGTATCACCCCTTCCAGTAATCACCAATGATAACAGTTGACCCTCACAGTAATTATCTCACGAGATCAATCTTCCAAATTGCTACACGTTGTTGTCTTCAACCAGAGATAAAGGCTGCCCAGCCTAATTAGTGCAGCCTACCTAACCCTACCTGCACTGGCGGGTTTCGTATACAATTTACCTGTACATCATCTCAGGTTCCACTTGCCCGGATGGCAGCCGAGAGTGGCTAGTGAGGCCCCTCTTCTGTTCCTTAGGATAGGAGACAGACTAAGTGCACTCCGCCACTGCTCTGTTATTTCTTAGTCTTTAGGAAACATCAACCAGCAGTGCACCTAGATCATGCCACACTTAACAGTGGACCAGGAGCCAGATTCACGAAAGAACTTACGCAATCACTTACGAACGTGTACATCTTTCCTCAATCTTTGACGGCTTTAATTACATTTATTAAACAGTTTACAAGTATGAAAGCTTCCCAGTCAACTGTTGTTATTGTTATATACAGCCTCCTGGTGCTTCGGAGCTCATTAACTATTCAATAAATGGAAACAAAGCCGCCAAAAATTGAGAAAAGATGGGCAGGTTCGTAAGTACTTGAGTAAGAGCTTTCGTGAATCTGGCCCCAGGTCAAGCCCGACCAGTACACGTAGCGAATGTCAGATAGAGATTTATTGATAGGCCCCCAAATAGCTGTTAATTATTTTTGCCTCGGGGAATGGGGATTTAATAATGGCATTTGCACAAGTAATTGGCTGATCTTAATTGGCGAGGGGCGCATCACTCCTCATTACAATGGTCATTATATACGAATGTTGCGAGGACGATATTACCGTCCTGAACCTAAAGTGGTGTTCATACTGTTGCTCGAAACATTTTGATAACGATAAGAGGGATAATGATAGTGAAGTAATTACACTATTATATAATTTCACTAATACCTTTGATAACAAAATATTTATATCAATAATATCTTGCAATTTTTTGGTCGTAAAAATAATGAGTTAATGCTTAAAATAATACTGTTATTACAATAATTTATTTACGAGTCTAGTAAAAATAGCGAGATGCAAGCGATCGCCTGGCGGCAAAACTACTTGTCTAAATCATCAAATTTCTTACATTGTTGCAAGCGATGTAAACAACTCCATTTACACACCTTTTAGGCCTCAAGGGGGTCTGATTTACACTTTTTTTTTGTATTTTACACAAGTGATTCGGAATTAGACGCCTTCTGACTCTTGTTAGCAGATTGAGAGCTTTTTTTTTCCTCATAGTATAGTTTCTCCCTGGAACACGACCCGCCAGTCGGCTTACAACCAGGTCCCCAATTACTACTGGATGAACATGGGGTGAACATTTTAGGACGGGTGTCCAGTCTCTCTTGGCCAGGGCTCGAACCCAACTAAAATCGCTCACGAGGCGCAGGACTCATTGTATGACCTACTATGCCATCCCTCGCCTATCCCCATCTCATTCCAGCCTTCCCCACCCACCATTTTATCCACCACAATCCCCCATCCTATCGCTCCTTCACGCCCTATTCCTTTACCGTTCAGGAAGACTATCTTTCCTTTCTGGGCAACGTCATACTTTATCCATCACCACCACCCACTCTTTTACCCTTCTCATCAACCCACCCCTCTCACCCTCATAACCCACCCCTCTCACCCTCATAACCGACCACCATCACCCACCCCTCTCACCCTCATAATCCACCACCATCACCCACCCCTCTCACCCTCATAACCCACCACCATCACCCACCCCTCTCACCCTCATAACCCACCACCACCCACCCCTCTCATCCCTCATAACCCACCACCACCCACCCCTCTCATCCCTCATAACCCACCACCACCCACCCCTCTCATCCCTCATAACCCACCACCACCCACCCCTCTCATCCCTCATAACCCACCACCACCCACCTAGTCCTTGTCGGCACACTCCTCACGCCAATTTCCCATCAGCCGAATAAAACAAAGGCTTCTAGGACTGTTCCGCTCTAAGTGTTGCCGGTAAGAAACTGGGATGTTTGTGTGTGTGTGTGTCTGTATTCACCTAGTTGTGCTTGCGGGGGTTGAGCTCTGGCTCTTTGGTCCCGCCTCTCAACCGTCAATCAACAGGTGTACAGGTTCCTGAGCCTACTGGGCTCTATCATATCTACATTTGAAACTGTGTATGGAGTCAGCCTCCACCACATCACTTCCTAATGCATTCCATTTGTCAACCACTCTGACACTAAAAAAGTTCTTTCTAATATCTCTGTGGCTCATTTGGGCACTCAGTTTCCACCTGTGTCCCCTAGTGTGTGTGCCCCTTGAGTTAAATAGCCTGTCTTTATCAACCCTGTCGATTCCCTTGAGAATCTTGAATGTGGTGATCATGTCCTCCCTAACTCTTCTGTCTTCCAACGAAGTGAGGTTTAATTCCCGTAGTCTCTCCTCGTAGCTCATACCTCTCAGCTCGGGTACAAGTCTGGTGGAAAACCTTTGAACCTTTTCCAGTTTAGTCTTATTAGTGTGTGTGTGTGTGTGTGTGTGTGTGTGTGTGTGTGTGTGTGTGTGTGTGTGTGTGTGTGTGTGTGTGTTGGGTGAAGGACTCTTGCATCAGCTCTTGGGCCTCAACTTCCTTCGTCTTGTACAGTCTATTCCTAAATGTGCGTTTAACGGCTGGATTGAAGATGTTAAACATATATGATACGCTAACTAATCTAACTAATAAATCTTTTTTCTGAATTTCTAATTGAAATTCAGTAAAAAAAATCACAGTTGCTCAATTACATTGATTTAAAATTGCGTATGTAATGTGTAGTAGTAAAAGAAAATACAAAATACAGTTGAATAAACACAAGTGCAACATTTGTGTATTAGGGTTAGTGCTTTCTCCTCTTTTTTTCATTTTTTAAAGAGTAAATTATGCAAATTACCTTGGTATGATAATGGAGAGTATCCACTGAATTGCTAATTAGTACGTCGATATATTTACGTTGGTCACATCTCCTTTATTCGGCTGTGAATCAATTAATTTCCCCCCTTTTTTTAGCAGGCTTATTGATGAGGCTCGTTTGTAGTCTGTGATTGTGTTGAGGTAGGAATGGGGGGGGGGGAGGGAAGTGGGTGGGTGGGTGTGCATTGGGGTACACACACACACACACACACACACTTGAGTACGCAGCTCCGACATGGAATCCCCAAATCTGAATAAAAAAAAGCAACTCAGATGGGTTGAGCTGTTCACAATTTAAAAAAAAAAAAGTGTATAAATATGAAAACTGCTAACAATGATGAGCCGTAGATACGAAAGCAAGCATTTCTAAAGTGTAAGAATAGTATACTAAATGAACTAGAAGGTGAGAGAGATAGCTTATGCTATCATCAAAGTTTCATATTAACTTTGATAAAAACTGAAATGGTCGTCATTGAGGAAGCCTACAGACAGTAGGAGAGGTGGTGCCCAGGAGCTGTGGCACGATCCGAAAAAGTCAGTACACGCGTGCCAGGACGCACACGCTCCTCCACAAATATATGTTCTCTACTAGAGAGGAAGATTTACTTAAAGAGGTACCAGCAAATTAGTCCTGTTCCCAGTGGATTCAGAAGTTCATGACTTACGACCCTCTGTAAGTCAAGGAAATTATAGATACACGCCCGCGCCCTCACATATTATACCTTAGATTTATGTTCATCAGTTGCGGGAAGATGTTCTTCTTCCTGGAAGCACCGGCGGAGTATTACTCTTTCAGAGAATGTAGCGTCCTCATCACTTACACCCTCACTGAATTTATGTCTTGTATTAGCTGCGAGTAAAGGGAGATAGCTCTCCCTTCTCTTTATTCCTACCTTCCTCGCTGGAAGGTAGGAGGATCATGGGGCCGGATAGACACCTTCTTCACAAGTGCTTGTTTTGGGATCTATGATCTTCAGTAGCAGGCTAGAACCTTCTTAGAACTGCCAACACGGGATTTCTAGTCGTGGAAATGTTCAGCTGCTTGGGATAACGTGGTGAGGTGATAAGGGAAAAGGAGAGAGAGAGGGAATTATCAGGGCGCTTTTCCTGATAATTCCTGATATTTCTAGACTAGAAATAAAAATGAATTTTGGAGAATTGATTTTTCAATTACCATCGACAGTGAAAAGAAACATAAGAAATATTCAGAAAATTCGTGTTAGAATTATTTATCTTACCTTTTCGGTCATATTTAACAACATTATATATATTTATATATATATATATATTAGTGATTAGCTACAGTGCTTCCAGGACCTTCTGCAGTCTTCTTTTCTTCTTATGTTACAAAGACATTGCTATGCACCCCACATCTCACCTTCCTGCCAATATATTTAAGAGTTTATTCAGTTTCTTTACTTTTTATAATGCTTTGATTTAACACGAAATTTCGTAAGTAATTTCTTACTTCATTTTCCCATCGTGGTTATACGATTTATGTGAATGAGTTTTGGTGGATCTAAATAGTAGCTGAATAGAAGCAGAATTCCACCTTCTGAGTAACGTAAGGGCCAGCTATTTTCTGTAGTTTCAGTAATTCTTATGTTGTAATGTTACTGTTGGGTGAGGATTAGGTCTTTTAGTTATTCCTTATAACTCCAGGTTGTGAGATTTGCTTAATTTTTCCCTCGCTTTGTTTTGTGTTGACCAAACAAGGACAACATTGTTGGTGAGGCAGCTCGAATGGTTTTGTATTTTGTTTTCTTGAATGCCACTCCTCTCCACACTTTGCATTCAGTGCTTCTTCCTCCTCCCTCCCCCCCCTCCCCTCCCCCCTCTTATATTTTAGCTCAGTAGGATACATGTTTACGTACACCAGCCTCTTAGAGTTTTGGGAGGTGCCGGAACGCTAGAAACTTAAAGAATCTGCAACATATGATCCCCATGTTTATTGCTACTGGTGTTCCTGCTGCTGCTACTGCTTTCTCCATTACCACTCTTCTTGCTGTTAATCCTGCTGTTTCTGCTGATACTCTGTGATGTTGATGTAGCTGTTATTACTCCTGCTGTTCCTCCTATTATTATTGTCTCTACTCCTATTGTTTGGTAGAGAAAAACTCATTTTGCGAGTGCACTTTTTTTTTGTAGTGTCTCCCTAGTAAGGAGTTTTTCTATCTAACACGCTATTTTCATGCTTTTTAAGTGTACGAAAACTATTCATTCATAAATAGGCATAGTTAAAATGTTTAGCTCATACTTTTATTTTCATTGTTACTTTCATGGGATTGTTTCTCTTCCTCCTGATGAATTATCGGTGTTAGGAGATGATCCTTAGGTCCTGTTGGTGGACGCCTTAAGACCTTAACACCTTAAGACTAGATTCGACAAAGAATTCGAACGATAGGATAGTTAAACCCAGCAGGCATAATAAGGCTAGTAGGCGGGGCACAGTCAGACCTCACTTCCCAATAGTCCCTGTTAGGTAAGCACTACTAGGGTTCACAACCACAACCACCTACAACAAAAACAATTATCACAACTGCTCACCCTCCCTCCATCTCTTTCTCTCATCATCTCATATATTTCTCCCTCATTACCCTCGTCTCTTCTCTCATCACCTCACAGCCTCTACCCCCCACCACCCACCCACTCCATCTCTCCTCCCATCCCCAGTGCCTCGCCCCCTCTGACCTGTCAGTCACAGGGACTAAGCCAATATAACCAAATTGGGTGGTGTTCCTCTCTGTCCCTCCCCTGTAGGCACACACCGACCCCCAGCAGGGTAAACACCACCGACCCCCAGCAGGGTAAACACCACCAAGCACACGAGAGCACACCCACGCGCACGTACGCACGCACGCGCCCGGCAAACAAAGCTGCAGGACGGTCTGGACAAGCTTCGGGAAGATTGTACAAGCTTCAGAACGCTATAAACAAGCTGCAGGATGATCTAGACAAGCTTCAGAAGGCTCTAAACAAGCTGCAGAATGATCTAGACAAGCTTCAGGACTCTTTAGACAAGCTTTAGGACGATATAGACAAGCTTCAGGACAACCTTGACAAGCTTACGACCTCTACAAGCTTCAGAACGATCTAGAGGATCTAGACAAGCTTCAGAACGCTCTAAACAAGCTTCAGGATGATCTAGACAAGCTTCAGAACGCTCTAAACAAGCTTCAGGATGATCTAGACAAGCTTCTTAACGCTCTAAACAAGCTTCAGGATGATTTAGACAAACTTCAGGACGCTTTAGACAAGCTTTAGGACGATCTAGACAAGCTTACGATCTCGACAAGCTTACGATCTCGACAAGCTTCAGGACGATCTAAAGGATCTAGACAAGCTTCAGGACGATCTACACAAGCTTCAGGACGATCTACACAAGCTTCAGACGATCTACACAAGCTTCAGGACGATCTAGACAAGCTTCAGGAACGATCATGACAAGCTTCAGGAACGATCATGACAAGCTTCAGAACGATCTAGACAAGCTGCAGGAATAAGCTAAGTGAGCTATTAGGGAATCCAACCGCAATAAAGGCAAAATTACTAGAATAAGAGAAGGGGAAAGGCAGCCGGTGACGCCAGCAGACGGTATCCGGGTGTGTCTTCCAGGCCCGAATGGGAGAGGGACAGAGGGATAAACAGATGCAGGAAAAGAGAGGGACTCAAAGATTTCTCTTTCCAACACCTGCAGTGATACATTAATTTAACAGTTGTAGATAGCGAAGGTGCGTGGGGGAAAGGTATCACCAGGAAGAGTGTAAGCTGACGTGGAGATAGGTTCATGTCTGAGGCCCCCCATTCTCTCTCTCTCTCTCTCTCTCTCTCTCTCTCTCTCTCTCTCTCTCTCTCTCTCTCTCTCTCTCTCTCTCTCTCTCTCTCTCTCTCTCTCTCGAACATTTGCATGGGTCTTAATTTAACCTGTGGGTAGTGATAGTAGCAAGACTTTTACATCGTCCCGTATCGACTCTTCGAGTTTTTAAACTGGGCACTCCACAGGGAGGTGTTCTCCGTCCTACTCTGTTTAATATGTTAATGTGCTCGTAAACTTGCTGACTGGGAGGCGCAATGAACCAACACATCCTCCTGATGTTTAAGTAATTTTTGTAACTATGTGATCGATCGTACCAATATGTAGTAATGGAGCCCCAGTACCTTACCTGGTGGTTACCTTTTTCCCTCTTTTGATATGTTCATCAATTAGACACGATTATACTTTTGGAGTTAGTCATGTATGTATATACATGTGCAATTAAATAGGTCTTTATTAGTAGTATAAACACATATTTATTAGTAGTATAAACACATATTTATTAGTAGTATAAACACATATTTATTAGTAGTATAAACACATATTTATTAGTAGTATAAACACATATTTATTAGTAGTGTAAATGACGACTTAGACAGTCCCCTCCATTTTAGGTTGTAATGTTGCAGAGGCATGATAGTGCAGTGGGTTAATGTTGCAATCCAGTTGCAAAACATGGGGAAATGAAATTTTACAAGTGAACGAAGTTAAACGGGAAAATCATCGTTTTCAAAAAAAGTTCTGTACATGTTTAAAAATATTTCGTACAGAGAGATTTTGAAAAAGTATCTTTCAATGAAACTAATGTTTTTTTTTCCTCCGTAGATTATATAGCAGGTAGGAGTTTCCTTTCTGGGTAGGAGTTATACCCGATACTATATTATATAAATATTATACTATATATATATATATATATATATATATATATATATATATATATATATATATATATATATATATATATATTATTAAGAGGAATAACAAATATTAATAGATAGAGTAATAGGCTTGAATTATATATGCAGTTAGACACGTATTTACATATGCAGTTTGCCACTTGTTTATTCCTAAATTGGGAACGATTTACTCCCTTTTTTAATGTCATTTGCTAACATTCACTTTTTATTTTAAACCGCTTCTTGTACTTTTCTGTGCTTGTGTGTCGAGCTGGTGGCGAGTGTGTGTCGGTGTGTGTGTGTGTGTGTGTGTGTGTGTCGGTGTGTGTGTGTGTGTGTGTGTCGGTGTGTGTGTGTGCTTGTACTGGTGGTGGTGTGTGTGTGTGCGTGCGTGCTGGTACTGGTGGCGTGCGTGTGCGCTGGAACATGCGAATATATCGGGCCTACATTATCACAGAGCTCCACCGTCTAATTGATAACCGCTCTTGTTGACGTATGTGCTTGTAGCGTTTATTGATGCGAATGTGTATATTGCCAGCCAGTTGTGGTACGTACATTAAGCGAGTACACTGTGTGCTTGTAATGTGCTCAGGGTACTAACATAATTGGGCTTGAGAGGATTAATGTGTGAAAAAATATTTGCAATATAGAAGAGACCCTTCAACTGGCCTCTGAAACCACGTTAGAATTGAGGGTCTTGGAAGATCCTGGGGAGTGGATACCTGCTTGAGACCTGCTTGATACCTGCTTGATGGAGTTCTGGGATTTCTACTCCCCAAGCCCGGCCCGAGACCAGGCTTGACTTGTGACCTGTATCAGCTAGTTTCTCGAGAGCTCCTCAAAATGCGAAAAACACGGAATTGGGTTTGAAAATCGGGTGAGTTGATGGCCGTAGTCAAGATCCATACTTCACAAGATCTTTATTTATCTCTCTCACTCGGGCGAATATCATCACCGACGCAGCCCGAGAGATGAATGGGAAAACCGATTGCAAATATTGATCTTCACCTTCCCGGGTATAACTAAGATCGTGTCGAGTGATGATGAACGTTCTATACAAGATTGTTTGCCAGATGCTTAGTGCTAGCCTCACTCAACTTTGCACAGTGATTGCTGATAGGTATATGCCCAACATGAACGGATCAAGATCGACCCAACTGATACAGATGCAAAAATGACACGGTCTCATAACATGGCCTACAATGATTCATGATCTTGCTACTAGCTCGCCTCCTCGACTCTTTGGACTCTTTGGAAAAAACAAACCTAAGATCTTTATCATAAAACATCAAACACTGATATCCGGAAAAAAAATACTACTCATCATATTTTGCCACTAAAAAAAAAAATTATTTTTTTGATGACATCACTCACACAGCCTCGCTGGTCCATGTCTTTCCTCCTTCTTTATATTTTCTTTTTTATTAATCCTATCGTCATTTTTACTTTTCTTATCCTCAGTTTGCATTTGCATTATCACTTTTATTTTCCTTGTGCCATTGTGCTCCTCTCCTTCCTCTCTTACACTTCACCTCCTCCCCCTCATCTCCCTCTCCTCTCCCCTCCTATCCCCCCCCCTCCCTTCCTCCCCGTCTCCTTCTTCATTCTTCCCCCTTCACCCTTCTGCTCTCGTTGTCCCTTATTTCTTCCCCTTATATAACATTTCCTTCCACTTGCCTCCTGTTCCCTGTTGTACAGTTACCTCCCCGTCCCTCCTTTTCTCTGGCCTCCCCTCAATTATCTCACCTTTCTTCCCTTTCCCTTCCCCTCCTCTCCCTTTCCCCTCGCCCTTCCCCCCTTTCTCTCCCTCGTCCCCCTTATCTACGTCCCGTGCCCCCTCCCCATGTATATCTCCCCCTCTCCCTTTCCCCTCGCCCTTCCCCCCTTTCTCTCCCTCGTCCCCCTTATCTACGTCCCGTGCCCCCTCCCCATGTATATCCCCCCCTCACTCGTCCCTCTCTAGCTAGACGTATTCATAATTGAACGGAGTGGCGTCTCAATTAAAGGCTTCTGAACTTCCAACACGAAATCCGTCATAGAAAAATTCAGTAGAACACGTAGGAGAAGGGAGAGGGAGAGAGGGGGGGAGAGAGAGAGAGAGAGAGAGAGGGTGGGAGGGGGGAAGAGAGCAAAAATACAATGCCTTTGAAGTATGCACGCACAGTATAAATTCCTTTATATTCAAAGAGGGAGTAACTTCTAATGCCAGCGTCACGCATGCAAAAACACGGTCAGGCTCACACAGAACTGGGCCAGACACACACGAACACCGCCTCGCATGCACGCACAACTTTTGGCTCTTCATACACCAGTATGGATGTGTATGGGGCGTGGACCAGGTTCTTCATACACCAGTATGGATGTGTATGGGGCGTGGACCAGGATCTTCATACACCAGTATGGCTGTGTATGGGGCGTGGACCAGGTTCTTCATACACCAGTATGGCTGTGTATGGGGCGTTGCTCAGGATCTTCATACACCGGCATTAGTGGCATGCTAGTATATATATATATATATATATATATATATATATATATATATATATATATATATATATATATATATATATATATATATATATATATATAAACTGGGAACAGTTACTTCACTGTTCGCCCCTATGCACTCAGCAACAATTAGTATCTTTGATCTAAAACGATTTACGAATCATGTTCTATGGAATGCATGGCCATGTATAACCTAACCGGTTTCCTCACCTAAACAGGTGACACCTGGTCTAAGCCAAAAAATAAAAACAACGCAAATCGAACGAAGTTTAGAAGGCGAGCACAGGAGCTAGAACACAACCAGTAAGATACATATGGGCCACAGAGACACGGGCTACAGAGACACTACTCCCGCCTGTCTGGAATGACCGAAAACACAGCCATTTGAGGGAATGAACCCCAAGATCCAGGAGTGACGTCTGTAAGTGTGGGAAGTTGAGAACACTCGTTTGCTGAGGTGGGATGGGAGACTGGGAGGAGGAAGAGGATACTGATGTGAGGGGAAAGGAAGGAAGGAAGGAAGGAAGAACAAGAAGAAAAGGGGGAAGGATGAAAACAGAGAAAGGGGTGCAAAACAAAGCTTGGTAAACACAGGAGGAAACTGAGAAAAATAGGGATAGAACAGTGGTTCAAATAAAAACTGGAGAGGAAAAAGAGAGAAAAGATAAGAAATAAGTCAATGATGGTAGCAGTGAAGAATGGAGGCACAAAGGATGCATGGGGGAACGGGGGGGGGGGAGAAACAGGAGATAATGTGAGAGGGGGAAATTAAAATGGGACAAGGAGCGAGCATTGGAAGAAATGCATTGAAAGTGAAATAAAAGTTAAGATACTGACAAGTGGAATGTGTACAAAGAGTGCTTTCCTAATTGGTGCCTGCAACTCTGCAGGCTTGATTGTTGGCCAGCCTGCTTTAATGCCAGCCTGCCTGCGTGTTGACTTGCATACTTTTATGCAGGCCTGTCTTGTCCTTTTTGATTGCTTTTCATTTCCTTTGACCTCTCTGTTTCACATTTCCTTTCCCTCTTCTTCACAGTCTTTCCTACTCCTTTCTCCTTCCCCACCTCACGTCACCCTCCATCCATACCCTTATGCAATATATTTCGCTCCCTCCTGTATATAGAAAAACACGTGAGAGAAGCGAATGCCATATGCCTGACACCTCCTGGGATTGGCTGAATTGTTCCCACCCCAGAGGAGGTGGTGTGGTGAAGTTGGTCATGAGGGGGTGAAGAAGGAGGTTGTGGTGGTTGGTTGGGGTTTAGGTGTTGGCTTGGGTGTTGGGGAAGTGCTCCGGGTTTGGGGGTAGGGATGAGGGGTGAGAGTTTTTGCGACTCGAGGCATGTTCCAGTCAGGAGTTATTCATCGGGAGGAATTTTCAAGTGGAATTACTTATTGGGAAGCGGTTTTAAGCGAGATTATTGTCAATACCAGGTTTAGAGTATAAGGTTTAAAGTATAGGGTGACAAGCACGGGCAGTGTAATTATAACTCGCTTTTAATCTATATATTTATAGGAAAATCGAAGGCTCCAGTGGTTATCTTACATATATAATATATATAATATAACATATATATAATGTATATTGACAGCTGGTTGAACTGTCAATCGTAATTGTTTCTCGTCGATTTATGTCTTTTATGTACCTAATATTTAATAATTTTTTCTTCTCTCTTTGCTTAAGTCTTCAAAACTTAATAGAAATATTTTTAATGCATGTCTCATGTATTATTTTTGAAAGATCCTTATCGTATTCAGAGATAAGGGAGGAAAGGTCCACCCTTATTTGAAAGATCCCTACCATATTCCACACTTCCCAAGCTCGTTTGGGAGACCTTACTGCTCTAATACCTAGTTCTTCTTCAACTGCCACCTCCTTACTGCATCTCACCCAGACCCCAACTAACTTCTCAGCTTCCCTCTCACCCTAACTCCATCACACAAGAACAGGCATCCCTCTATGGGAAAGGCCGCTGGTAGGTCAAAGGTGCTTCTCCAACCCAAACAATCTGCCTCTGCACTCTGGCTTGCAACATTCTGTAGCGTAGTTATAATGCACTTCTTTCTTACCTCTCACGGCTCAATTTACAAGGCTTGATACTCATTAGAATAACGAAGTATTTCTAAGCTTGATAACGCAGTCCTTCACCTCCTTCAAAGGGACACAGATGTGAATATTCATCTGTTATATTGGGTAATATAGAAACATAACTACTATCAATCTATTCCAAGCTCCATAATTATTTCGGAAATCTCATAGTTTCAATGCAAGACCCATTATCGCACTCCACAGTCCTACCAACTTCCTCCTCTGTATTTAGTTCCTCTCCGACCCGGATCGGAGCCCAACCACTTGGGCTGAACGGTCTCGCTTCCTGCAGGTCGACATTCAATCCCCGACCGTCCAAGGAGTTGGACACCATTCCTTTCCGTCCCCCTGTCCCATCCCAAATCTTTATTCTGATCCCTTCCCAGGGCTATTCAGGCTTGGCGCTTTCACTTGATAATTCCCTCCCTCCGACCAGGATCATAACATCTTTCCTCCTTACCTCCGACACCACCCCGACACCACCCCGACACTACCCCGACACCACCCCGACACCACTCCAACACCACCCCGACACTACCCCGACACTACCCCGACACCACCCCGACACCACCCCGACACCACCCAATCGATGCTCCTTCCATTGGGATTCGAGGAGGTGTACAACATTCCGGAACGAGTCCCGCGGGTACCATTCCCTGGACGCTGGGACTGACTGGGAGTTGACTAGGCCGTGATCTCCGGGTAGGAGGAGAGCGCGGGCCAAGAAAATTGCTTCATGTTGTTGTAATAGTCTTCATATTGTCTTTGTTACGGAAGTAGTGTTACTCTGGCCCCGCGAGTCATCAAGCCTTTCCCCCTGTCTACTTGCGAAACCTGTACATCTTACATGGGCGTTGGTATGGACAACGAGGTTGTCCATAGCAACTTGGGTTACGAAGTTTCGAAGCGCGTAAACTATTTCATAAATACAGACTAAGCTGTCGTGATGTAGAAAAGATATACGGGCTCCGTAAGTGAACACGTAAATAATTGATGAATCATGGGCCATATTAGAGGGTCGTATTCCAAATGACCATCTTCGAATAATCCGTCGATAGACCAGAATGGGATAACAGCGCAAAAATAACTCCACCCCATTAAAACATTGGTGGTTTAATGTGAACACTGAGAGATAACTCACAAATCAAAGGGCACATTTTAAACGTCTTTCTAAATTACCAACATTTGATTTTAAAACTGGATAACCGGGCTGTGGTAGTCGGAACGCAGATATCAACAGTTTGGTTGAGCAGGCTATCAGTCGGATATTGAATACTGACTCCTCCCTCGCTATGCCTCCTGGAACCACCAAGAGATAGGAGTGATAAGTAATTGTATAGAGAGAGAGAAAAGTAATTGCTTGAAGTGGGTGATTATTTTGAGAAGCTGTGGAGAGGGTGATTGAAATAGGTTGGCAATGGTGATTGTTTGGAGGGGGGAAGAGGAGGTAGTTATTGTAAGAATAAGGAAATTGGAGATAAATGGGGAGAAATGGGAGTTTAGTGAGCAATGGACAGATAGTTTGAGTGAGAATGGAGAAGGCAGAGAAGAGAAAAGGTGGAGAAAATAGATGCAGACAGGGAAAAATAAATATGATATGAATTGGAAGATAAATTTTGTGACAAGAAATGGGAATGCGGGGAGAAAGGAAAATAAAAGGAGAAATGTCGGGAGAGAGAGAGAGAGAGTGTGTAGAGGCAAAAATAGGATGATAAAGGAAAGGGTAGAACGGGAAATGGGGAAAGAGGACAAATTGCCAGTCTGATTTTGTTGGCAGAGAGAAGTTTCCCAAAATACTTTGCTAACACGATTCTTTGATGATTGTGGTCGTGGTGTGGTAGGCTTGGTATTGTGGTCGTGGTGTTGAAGGCTTGGTATTCTAGGTACTTGGTACTGGGCTGTGGTGGGTATGTGGGCCTGCGGGCCGCTCCAAGCAACAGCCTAGTGGACCAAACTCTCACAAGTCAAGCCTGGCCTCAGGCCGGGCTTGGGGAGTAGAAGAACTCCCAGAACCCCATCAACCAGGTATCGACCAGGTATTGTGGTCGTGGTGTGGTAGGCTTGGTATTGTGATCGTGGTGTTGAAGGCTTGGTATTGTGGTGATAGTGTGGTAGTCTTGGTATTATGGTGGCACAGTAGGGTTGGTATTGTACTGGTGGTGATGGTGTAGGTGTGCTGTTGGTAGTGCTGGAGGTGGTGTTAGGGAATTTATGTATTTGAAAATAAATTGAGGTTTATAATTATAATTTGACACGTGTATGTGTGAGATAATTGATGCAGGAGGACGAGTTGTTGCCTCTAATAAAGTGTATATGAAGAATACTGTGCAATTCAGTAACTAGACCCCCTAACCACTTTGGCTGGACGGCAGAGCGACTGGTTTCGCTTCATGCAGGTCGGCGTTCGATCCCCGACCGTCCAAGTGGTTGGGCACAATTCTTTCCTCTCCGTCCCATCCCAAATCCTTATCCTGACCCCCTTCTCAGTGCTATATAATAGTGAAAGCTTGGCGCTTTCCCCCTGATAATTCTCTCTCTCTCTCAGTAACTAGACCAACCCTCCCGTTGAGCAAGTGTGGCAAAGTATGTTACTATAATATAACGTCCTCCTGTTTTGTTTACATAGACGGCGATGGTGACTGAGCTATGCAACGCCGTGACTAATATGATGGAACAGCAACGCCTGATCTGATCATATTTGATGTTTGCCTTGCATGTTGAATAAAGTATACCCTGGAAACACAAACCGAAACCGTCTTTTTTTTCCGCTTGTTACAACTTGTAATAAAGTTGTTACATCTTGGCTTAACGTGTTTATAACGTATTAGAACGTTGTTACAACTTGCTATATTGGTTGTTATAACTGGTTAGGTGTTAAAACTTGTTCGAACGTTGTACCAACGTCGTAGTTTCGGTGTGTGTTTGGCGGGTAGTAGGATATTGCTTATGTTAAAAGGTGTGGATGTGATGTATGTTGGGGTAGAGGTGTGGTGGTGTATGTGTAGGTGTGGTCGGCGGTGTATGGAAGGTAGAGATGTGGTGGTGGTGTAGAAGGGTGTTGGAGAGGCACTTAAGATGACCCCCAGACTACCACTAACAACCCCCCTCTCCTGCTATTTTCCTCTTGCCCGGGTTCTCCCTAGACGACCATTCCGGCCGGCCGGGAATTATGGAATGATCGCCTCGCTTCTCCACGGGGAACAAAAAATCGTGAATACTGCATAAATGTGGGGGAGGGTCGCCAGGCCCCTGTGTTGTCTTCTGAGCTCTCAACCTGTTTATTGCTCTCTCTCTCTCTCTCTCTCTCTCTCTCTCTCTCTCTCTCTCTCTCTCTCTCTCTCTCTCTCTCTCTCTCTCTCTCTCTCTCTCTCTCTCTGACTCTCTCTCTGTCTCTGTCTCTCTCTCTGTCTCTCTCTCTCTCTCTCTCTCTCTCTCTCTCTCTCTCTCTCTCTCTCTCTCTCTCTCTCTCTCTCTCTCTCTCTCTCTCTCTCTCTCTCTCTGTCGTTGGTCCAGCATTTCTTTCAGAAAGGTGTCTAATTGTTGCTTGAACACGTTCATTTTTATTCCAGCTATATTTCATATGTTGGGAGGATTTGAACAGCCGTGAACCTATGAAGTTCGTCTAGTGTATTGTGATTATGTCTTTAACACCTCTTCTCTTCATTAGGGGTCAATTCTGCATTTCCTGTCATGCAGTTCACTCCGACCAACCGGGAGGTTTCGGTCGGAGATCGGGCCGCAGGGCCTTTGATCCACGTACCTGACCTTCCATGTATATTAAGGTATACAAGGAGGCAGTAAAGCTTTGGCTAAAAGCTATTGACCAGTTGCACTACACACACACTAATGAAAGAATGGAATAGTGTGATTAGGAGTCAGTCTTACTACGTTGTTTCTCACAGTTGCTATCAAGTGTAGATATGATAGAGCCCAGTAGGCTCAGGAATCTGTACACCAGTTGATTGGCAGTTGAGAGGCGGAAACAAAGAGTCAAAGCTCAACCCCCGCAAGCACAATTAAGTGAGTAAATTAGGTGAGTACAGTCTTATCGGACCTCACTATCTCTCGCTATCTTTCGGGGTTTTCCTTTCTTTTTTCATTGGCTGCCGAGTTGTCTTCTCTCAACCATCCCGGGAGACTGTAAACGTCAATCTGTCGATGGAAGTGTCTCTTGTTGTTGTGGCGCTCACATGGTGCTCCCCAGGCGCTCACATGGTGCTCCCCAGGCGCTCACATGGTGCTCCCCAGGCGCTCACATGGTGCTCCCCAGGTGCTCACATGGTGCTCACCAGGTGCTCACATGGTGCTCCCCAGGTGCTCACATGGTGCTCCCCAGGCGCTCACCAGGCGCTCACATGGTGCTCACCAGGCGCTCACATGGTGCTCCCCAGGCGCTCACATGGTGCTCCCCAGGTGCTCACATGGTGCTCACCAGGTGCTCACATGGTGCTCACCAGGTGCTCACATGGTGCTCACCAGGTGCTCACATGGTGCTCACCAGGTGCTCACATGGTGCTCACCAGGTGCTCACCAGGTGCTCACAAGGCACTCTTAACGCTCCAGAACTGCTGCCGTTTTGTTTAATCAGGTGGTTCTCAAATTTTATCTCCACTGGCCGGCTCCGCGGGGTTCATGTCGTGGAGGCAATCGCGGTAAAAGCTTCATAACCAGGAGTAAAAGAGGGGCTTAGAATATAAATCATTTTTTTTTTAGATATAAATACAATTTGTATAGTTTAGAGAAGCCCTCCCAGAGTTGAGTGCCAGAGTTCGGCTGCTGAGGGAATAGACCACCGGTAATTATCGCTCTGGCGTTTTCTTAAGCAAGGAAAAATGATTACAGGTCAACTTTGATGTAGCACACACACACATACACACACACACACACACACACACACACACACACACACACACACACACACACACACACATACACACACACACACACACACACACACACACACACACACATACACACACACACATACACACACACACACACACACACACACACATATATATATATATATAATAAATATAATAAATATAATGCGCTATTTTCTTTCCTTTTCCTCAGTAATGTTCAATTCAAACACAGGGGTCGTGGTCCCTGCAGCATGGAGCTTGTTGCTTCTGTCCCTTAGGGTGAAAGTGGTGTTGTAGCTGGGTGGGAGGCTCATCCTTCCGGTTACCAGCAGGCGGCTGCCTTTACCTTTGACTCACAAATTCCCAGAACAGGTCTCCACACACCGTTGTACATCTTGGTGGTTGTGGTGAGGGTGTGGGGGGGGGGGGAGATGGACCCCCTTTTCTGGTCATTTCCCCCCTCTCTGGCCATGCCCCCGGTCTCTGGCCATGCCCTCACTCCCACCTCCTAGAGCTGGAAGATAGGCCTTTTCTATGCTGCATTTAGTGCCCATAATCGTCGCCCAGACTAACATCCCAGACTGCTTCTTCACCACTCGGACTTTTCTTCCTCCCTAAAACTAGTCCCAATCCAGCAATCCCACCCGAGACCTTCTTCCTCTTGTATGGGCCCCCAAATATCGGCTCATTTTCTCTCCTTTCCCCTTCATCTGCGCCTTGCTTCCTAATTCATTGTCTTGTTTACTTCTCCATTTGCTCCTCGTCCCTTCCAGGAACATTAGAAGGCGTCCGAAACCCCATAAACTGTACAAGATGTATCTTTGTTATGGCCGCCTTCTGCTGCTCCCACACACACCTCCCATGAATTATTTCTGCCATTGTTGTTTTTATTGTGAGTGGCGCTCATGGCCCGCAGCTTGAGCCTCTTGACCTCGCCGCGTCTCCCACATATAATTAAAGTGTTTTGACCCCGACGTTACACTCGTATTTATTTACACGAGGCAAAGGTGCCTATTATGTTCGGGTTTAATTCTGGTGTCGACGTTATCTGTGTTTCTGGTTTATTGTGGTCTATCTCCCGCGCCTCTTTCTCGCTGTCGTGGTCAAGTTCTGTCCTGATGGGAAAATTACCTCCGGTATTTAGGTTAAGGGAGCGGTTCATGTGCTCTGACTTTCTGGGTTGTGTTCCGCTGTTCTCGGCTCTGCGTCCCCCATGGAATACCAGGGGCCAGATTCACGAAAGCAGTTACGCAAGCACTTACGAACCTGTTCATCTTTTCTCAATCTTTGGCGGCTTTGTTTCCAATTATTAAACATTTAATGAGCTCCGAAGCACCAGGAGGCTGTTTATAACAATAACAACAGTTGAATGGGAAGTTTTCATGCTTGTAAACTGTTTAATAAATGGAACTAAAGCTGTCAAAGATTGAAGAAAGATGTACACGTTCGTAAGTGCTACCTACCTTGAGGTGCTTCCGGGGCTTAGTGTCCCCGCGGCCCGGTCGTCGACCAGGCCTCCTGATGTGGTCGTCGTCGGTCGTCGACCAGTGCTTGCGTAAGTGTTTTCGTGAATCTGGCCCCTGGCTTGCAAGCCTCCGGATCCGCTCCAGAAATCTTCAAAGACCACGCTCACGGAAACTTTAGGACCGCATTTTTCTTTTATCTGAACGAATATTTTATGAACGTGGAATCACCAGGTGAACCTCGTGATAGAGGTTGATAGATAGAGGTCCGTCATCAGTGTCGAAGTCCGGACACTGATGACGGACTTCGGAGGGTAAGGTTTATGGGAGCTTCTTAGGTAATGTTAAGATTCACCTCAGGCCAAGGAATCTCACCGGAGCGGCATCATTGCAGCGATCTTACCGGGCCAACCGGGCTGTTGTTAATATGTGGGCCTACGGGCACCTGCAAGCAACAGCCTTTTGGACCAAGTTATCGCAAGTCGAGCCTGGCCTCAGACCGGGCTTGGGGAGTAGAAAAAACTCCCGAGACCCTCTCCAGGTAAGCTCCAGGAAATTCGTAATACGTTGAACAATGCGTACATTGAGCGTACAGGCTCACGCACGTACACGGTGTCTTTGTACACTATAAAAACCCCGATTAGAAAGATCTGAAATGATGAAGAGTGCAGGATGCTACAAGAGGTCCTAAACAAGTCGCAAGATCAGATAGACAAATCTAGAGCTTAACTACAGCTAATTTCATGAAGTGCTTGAGAGGGAGAAGGAAGCGATAAGGGCAACAAGAGTGTGAAGACCAAATAGAATTTGGCAGGAAGACGCAACATCTTTAATACCACACGAACATAATAACATCAGCAGCGTATGCACAACTTGCAAACGTATGGACCGCACTCAGAGATCAAAGTACAAGATTTTTTTGAGAGAGAGATTCTAACTATTTGTATGCCAGAGAACAGGGAATCGAGAGTATAAGAACAAGGTCAGGAAACCTTAACACCATTCACTCATGAAAACGAATTCCAATAAACTTAATATTTCGCTATAAACACTCATATAGAGTTTATACTTCTAAAATTATTTTTTTTCCAGTCATTTGTTGTGTATCATATGGCAGCTAAAATATATTTATATCAATGTATGGTAAAAAGACAAATATATTCTATTTCTGAACCCTTTATTAAAAACATCATAATTTTAGCAAAACATTAAAAAACTATTTTTTTATTTATCGAACAGTTGTGTATTGTGAACATTTTATGAAAACTAAGGACAATATAACGATTTAACCAAATAATTGCCTTTTGGTGATTTAAATTTTTCTGTCCAAAATAATGCCCCAAAAAACGCTCTACAATATTATTCATTTTTTCTTTCCAAATCACCAAGTTATTTTTATCATGTTTAAAATTGTTATAAAAATACAATAAGAGGATAATACGAGATGTAGACTGACAGACAGACTTTTCCAGACGAGGGAAAATAGTTTGAGAGGGAAGCTGGAAAAATATGTCATATAATACTTAGAAAATGCCTGGAATGGGTTCTGGAAGCTCTTCTCCCCATGTGCAAAATGAGGACATGCTCGACTAGTAATTATTGGTCGAGCAGATGTTGCTTGGACCGATTCAATAGGCCCAGGTATCCATTGCAACCTGCTTAGTCCGCCATTTGTTGCAGGAACTTCAGTCTACTTTTTTCTTGAACACGTCCACTTTGGTTCCATGTAAGGCACTCAGTGTGTGAAATATACGGGCGGTATACAAGTGGAGTGAGCTGGTAAGTAGAGGTTCTAGAAGCCAATTCCATCCAGGTTGGCTCAGGAGACTGGGCTATAGCGTAGTGAGGTATGAATATACATATACAGAAGCTATGAGGCAGGGCCAAAGGGCTACATTTTGCTTTCGTTAGGTAAGCACAGCTACGTAAACATACAAGCATTTGCGGTAACCCCCACCCACACACACTCCTCTCTCTCTCTCTCTCTCTCTCTCTCTCTCTCTCTCTCTCTCTCTCTCTCTCTCTCTCTCTCTCTCTCTCTCTCTCTCTCTCTTTCTCTCTCTCTCTCTTTCTCTCTCTTTCTCTCTCTCTCTCTCTCTCTCTCTCTCTCTCTTTCTCTCTCTCTCTCTCTCTCTCTCTCTCTCTCTCTCTCTCTCTCTCTCTCTCTCTCTCTCTCTCTCTCTCTCTCTCTCTCTCTCTCTCTCTCTCTCTCTCTCTCGCTCGCTCGCTGGGTTTTCTCTTAATTGCCATTCTCTGGTATTGTTGGCTGCAGTAAAACGTAAGTTGATGGCAGTTTACTGTGTTTAAAAAAAATAGTTTTATGTATTTTTTCTCCTGTTAGATACGCGTCGGCTATGTGTTCTCACTTACATGGTTTACTGTTATGAAGAAGAATGTTAGTGGTGTTTCCCTGTAATGGCTGGACCCTGTGGGAATATGAGACTGCAGACACACATTAAATAGAAGAGCGAGAGCATGCATTGCAAAAACGAGAATTTCACGAGGGCGTCAAATCTCTTAATTATGCGCAAGTGCAGCACCAGCCTATCTGGCTTCCCACTTCTCTTCCCCTCTATCCTCTCTTCTCTCCCTTCCTCCCTACCTTCCACCTCTCCCCTCTTTCTCCTCTCCCTCTCATGGGGGTACAAACCTGGAAGTAACGATAGAAGCCGTAAGTGATTCAACTTTGTAACTGAAGGCTAATGGTTCTAGCATTAGTGTGAGATCAGGTGAACTTATCTGAATTGCATAAATAAATTTTGGTAGAGAGGGGGAAACTACCAGAGATGTGAGAACAATCCTCTAGACATCGGAGAATGAGACGGAATTCCCAGCTTTTATTAAACACTATTTTTAATATCCTTAATGTGTCAGTGCAGTTTTACTACGTGCGCAGTTACCATTCTCATCATTTGACACATTTTCAGACACCCTATAACTGTCAGGTAAATATTTACTTTATGTATTTGCTGATAGTAAATACATGTATTTGTTATGTATTTGTCTTGCAGCAGTAGAGTGTTCTCCCTCAGCTATAGCATCTTACTCCCTTACGGTAGACTGTCTTACAAACTCTTAGGGGATGTAGCCATCCATCCCTGCGGATGGATGGCTAAGCTCGTGCCTGGTAATTAGAAGAGCAAGCATGGCCAGCAAGTCGTGTACAGTTACCTCTTAAACCTCGCTTCGTTGCACAATCATTTCACAAATTCTCCTCGTTAATTGCAAGACGCTTATAATCACCCTGACTTAAGCTATACAATCACACTGGGAAGAAATGAATGTGAATAACTTCATATATATACGTTGGTACAGTAACGGAAATGCACTTTATAATGGAACGATCAGTAATGCGTTTTTACCAACACATGGAAGAAATATTGCCTGGATAAGGGATGGAGATGTTTAGAAGGAACTGTACAAGTTTCTGTATCAAGTGCCAGATGGTCGTGTAGGCCTGCGGGCTGCGACCAATAACAGCCTCGCTGATCAAGCTATCACCATGCAAGCCTGGGTTCTGATTCACCTGTGAGGGGTAGATCAACTCTCGAAACCGAATACAGAATAGGTTCAGTAAGTTCAGTAGAACTTCGGTTTCAACCCTTTTTACCCTGTCGTAGCTCAGTCGATTAAGGCAGTGTCTGGGATGCTCCCGGACGCAGGTTCGAATCCTCGTCACAACCCTTGTGGATTTGTTCAGAATAGGTTTACCCGTATGCCACTTAAACCCTCCCCCATCCCCCCCCCCCCCCCCTTGAAGAATTAGCTCTTTACCCGCCATTGACTGTGTGCTACTACAACCCAAAAGGAGGTATAAGCCTCTGGATTAGGTATAAGCCCGGTGTTTCAATTGGGTCATACAGCCAATCATCTCCGGGTTTACATTTTCTTTTTGAGGTGATTCGAACCGAGATTATAAACCAACGAAAATGTTAAACGAATATTTGCTTATACTGCGCTGGTGAGTTTGTTATGGTGAGCTCTTGAACTCGAGCAGTGAGGGGGTAGAGGTACGTGGAATCAAGCTAGAAAATATAAATCTAATTCTTATTCTAATATACAAACCGCCAGATGCAACAGTTGAGGAATTCACAGAGCAGATACACAAAATAAACACTATTCTTGATAACCTAGCAAACCCAGTAAGAAGTGCCTGATCAACCAGGAAGTATTGGATATGCGAACCTGCGGGCCACTCCAAGCAACAGCCTGTTGGACCAAGTTATCACAAGTCGATCCTGGGCCCCGGGCCGTGCTCGGGGAGAAGAACAACTCCCGAAACCCTCTCCAGGTATGCTCCAGGTATGCTCCAGGTATGGTACTGATAATTAATCAATCCCTCAATTACAGTAACGAGGACTTATTAAAGTAAGGAGAACTACTGGGGTTCAAAATGCATTATTGTGATTCATCAGTCCCAGTAGTCAGCATGTAGGACTGGAGTACTCCAGACTCTCAACCCAGTAGTCAGCATGTAGGACTGGAGTACTCCAAACTCTCAACCCAGTAGTCAGCATGTAGGACTGGAGTACTCCAGACTCTCAACCCAGTAGTCAGCATGTAGGACTGGAGTACTCCAGACTCTGAACCCAGTAGTCAGCATGTAGGACTGGAGTACTCCAGACTCTCAACCCAGTAGTCAGCATGTAGGACTGGAGTACTCCAGACTCTGAACCCAGTAGTCAGCATGTAGGACTGGAGTACTCCAGACTCTCAACCCAGTAGTCAGCATGTAGGACTGGAGTACTCCAGACTCTGAACCCAGTAGTCAGCATGTAGGACTGGAGTACTCCAGACTCTCAACCCAGTAGTCAGCATAAAGGACTGGAGTACTCCAGACTCTCAACCCAGTAGTCAGCATGTTGGACTGGAGTACTCCAGACTCTCAACCCAGTAGTCAGCATGTAGGACTGGAGTACTCCAGACTCTCAACCCAGTAGTCAGCATGTAGGACTGGAGTACTCCAGACTCTCAACCCAGTAGTCAGCATGTAGGACTGGAGTACTCCAGACTCTCAACCCAGTAGTCAGCATGTAGGACTGGAGTACTCCAGACTCTCAACCCAGTAGTCAGCATGTAGGACTGGAGTACTCCAGACTCTGAACCCAGTAGTCAGCATGTAGGACTGGAACACTCCAAACTCTTCTTTAAATCACGCCTTTACTCGAATTTTTAAGTAAATATATGGAAGAGGGACAGTCAAACACCTATGCAGTTGAGGGTCTAAACATTATTAATATGGTTTTGGTAATATGAAATTTAATGCTTTGAAATTGTTTTCAATTTAAATAATTTGATAATATTTGTTGTTTCAGAGAAATAAAGTATGTCTTAGAAATTAGTGAATTTGAACAAATTAGCTTATAAGTGATTGGTCCGGTTTTTAGAAAGATGTGAAGGGGGTGGGGGGAGGGATAAAGGTGGAGATACGGAAGGACAGAAAGAAGCTAAAAAAAGCAACTTTCCCCAATTTCGAACACGTGTCCTGATATGAAAAGGTCTATTCAAAGCTACCAAAATATGACCACGAATTGCATGAATCAAATATTTTCATTTCTTTTGGGAGAGATACAGTGTGCCAGTAGTATTATATTGTTTGGTTCCTGAAAACTAGTTTTGTACTCGTCTAGGATTCAATACGTCTTGCATATAAAATAATTAAACCAAATAATATTTAGATAAATCGATAGAAGGCATTTTTGATCAAATTGCTCTCATAAAGTTACAAAAACGTAACAAATTGGAAAAGAATGAATTATTCTGGGGTCGAGCGCACGTTCGACCCCCTCCCCCCCTTTACCCTGGTAAAGGTGGAGTGAAATTGAGCTAATTTCAATTGTGTTGCCTTTACTGGTGGTGATAAGCATTGGTTGGGACAGCCGGCGGCCTGGTGGCTGGGGAGAGTGGTGGGAATATGGGAGAGTGGGAGGGTATATGGGAGAGTGGGAGGGTATATGGGAGAGTGGGAGGGTATATGGGAAGGGCAAGCAGTTGGTTAGGGTAGCAGGAGGGGCAGGTTGGGGTAGGAGTGAGCGAGAAGGGGGAAGAACCATAACAAGGCAGGGAAAGGACAGATGGAAGCGGAGGGAGGTAGCGTTGTGTTTGAGATCGTACAAAAGACAAAAGTTCCCTATTCAATAATTTAGAACCGGAAGAAGAAAAAAATATAGCGTCAGCTATTGTCCAGAAGATAACTGTACTGGTGGGCAGGTACTGGGAGGGAGGATGTACTGGTGGGCAGGTACTGGGAGGAAGGGTGTACTGGTGGGCAGGTACTGGGAGGGAGGATGTACTGGTGGGCAGGTACTGGGAGGAAGGGTGTACTGGTGGGCAGGCACTGGGAGGAAGGGTGTACTGGTGGGCAGGTACTGGGAGGAAGGGTGTACTGGTGGGCAGGTACTGGGAGGAAGGGTGTACTGGTGGGCAGGTACTGGGAGGGTGTACTGGTGGGCAGGTACTGGGAGGGAGGATGTACTGGTGGGCAGGTACTGGGAGGGAGGGTGTACTGGTGGGCAGGTACTGGGAGGGAGGATGTACTGGTGGGCAGGTACTGGGAGGGAGGGTGGTATTGGGGGGCTGCTAGAATGGTGGTGATTGTGTTTACAGTGAAGCCTCTTACAGGAGACACTGGTGGATTGAATCTCGTGTTGTTGGAGACTGTAGGAGGAGTGTCCCCTCATCCATCCTAGCGTCCCCTCATCCATCACAGCGTCCCCCCTCTTCCCCATCATAGCGTCCCCCACGAACATTCATGGGACCCCAATGCCTGGAGGAAACACCTGAGAAATACAGTGAAACCTGTTATTACATTTTTCATGAATATCCTGATTCAGGAACATTAACTTAAAAAGACAAAACTTTATCAAGTTTGCATGAAAACTGGGGTGCTTGAAGCTGAATTTTCGTTTAATTTGTAATTTCTTTCTGCAAGCAGAGTACGTTAGTCGGCCAGCGTCGTTACCCGAGTATTACCTTCTTCCCGTATTCGTTATTGGATTCAGTTTGGATTTAATGAGAGTAGAAGCCAATAATAACAATAATAATTATTATAATTAGTAATGTTGCTGGTAAATCACTTACCATTATTGATAAGTAGCCAGGAAGGAGCGTGATTGTGTGTAGTAATTTCGTTCATTTTTTCCCACTTTATTTTTTTTTATTTTTACTCATGACAAGGTTTTTAGGCAATGCTCATTATAGAACGTTAGTTTTTCCACTTTGCTTTTTACATTGCATTTTAGGACGACTTCGGGTTGATAGACATGAATATCATACACACACACACACACACACACACACAGACACACAGACACATACACACACACACACACACACACACACACACACACACACACACACACACACACACACACACACACACACACACACACACACACACACATACACACACACACACACACGCTACCACCCGACGACAGACTTTATTAAAACACGTCCACTGCACAATTTCCAGCAAACGTTTCAATCTAAATGGAAAAATAAAAATCACTGCTCCAGAATCTCGCAGCAATGTTGGCAGGCAGCAGGGAATTGAAGGAGGAGGAGTGTCATCTATTGCACAGAGTAATGGGGGTCGGGGGGCTTGGGTTTCAGGGGGTTCGGGGGGTTGTTCTTGCTTATTATCCAATAGTCTCTGGGGGCTACTTAATGCTGCTCTGTGGCCGGTCAGGGCAGCTCGCTTTTTCGATTCTGTAAAAAATACAACTGTTTTGCCTAGCCAGAAAATTTTGATCTTCAGCAACCCCGCCTGGATTAAGGGTTATATGACCTGGATTATTTGGATTCTCTTACCTGTTCCTCAGCTCTCATCTCACTCTCATGTATTTGCCTGTTATGACTTGGTGCTTTCCCCTGATAATTCCCTTCCCTTCGTCTCCTGTGGAAACGGGGTGAGAATAGCTTGATCTACCTCACCCCTTTGTGTGTATTTTACCTCAATAAACTTATTTCAAATTTAATTTCAATTCGTTTTCTGCCTTACGGGCTATTCATGCCCATACGCTTGGGTAGCTTAATCTGCATCAATTACCTCTCTTCTATCACTCGACTTGAAAATGGTCCAGGACTGACCGAAACATCGTCGTTTTTTCGTTTTCTGATGGTTGTGGTTTGGTCATCAGTCAGGATTAAGGGCTTACTCTAATTAGTTACATCCTGGATTAAGGTATTACAAGCGTAGCACAATATATCCATTTGCATATTGAGCTAAGCACATTGCGCTAAGCTAAGCTTGTGCTTGTGCATATTGTGCTAAGCCTATTGGCTTAATGCCGCCATTAAGCTGTTAATGAAGGTCTACCGTTACTGGCTGCTTGCTGTGTTTGGCCCAAGTCAGTAGTGGAGCCAAGGAGAAGTTGATCTTAACGATGAGACTTTATAACAGGGCAATTAGAGGTATAACTGCCTTGTTATTGCTTTCTAAGAAGGTAGATAATGTGATTTGAATGTATTTTCATTTAGTAAGGTGGTGGGCAGCAGACTTTCAGAGGTCATCTATCGACATACAGTAAAGCTGGTGAGGAGGGCCGAGGCTGTTCAACACGCTTCCACTACATATAAGGAACATAACTGGCCGACCCCTCACGGTGTTCACGAGAGAGAATTTGACAAGCACCTCCAAAGGATACATGATCAACCAGGCTGTGACTTGTGCGTCAGGCTACGAGCAGCCGTGTCCAACAGCTTGGTTGACCAGTCCAGCAACCAGGAGACCTGGTCGACTACTGGGTCGCGGCGACGCTAAGCCCTGAAAGTAACCTCAAGGTAACCTCAAGGTAGGAGACGTTCAAGGTTGCTGATTAGTGCTCGTCGCATTCATAATGGATAACTGTAATACAGTTTAGCTGTAATACACATACTGTATACATGCAGGAATAAAATTTGCATAAAAAAAGACCTTTTTCTTACATATCTGAATATCTTGAAGACTTCCTATTAAACGTGAACGATTCTGAGAGTCTCTTGCTATAAGTCTGTTCACTTTCAGCCTTCTCTTCGGGACGCCTGTACGGGGAAGCAAACTTTCCCGTCTGGAAGCTGTATCGTACTCGTTCATAGAAACCCACTTGTCTTAAGATTTACTCATTGAAATCTTGGGCTATTTCGGCGCTTTCCTTTACATCTCAGTTTTGAGATTACACCCCTCTCAGTATAGTCCCCCTTGAGACTACCCCCCTCTCAGTGTAGTCCCCCCTTGAGACTACCCCCCTCTCAGTGTAGTCCCCCCCTTGAGACTACGCCCCTCTCAGTGTAGTCCCCCCCTTGAGACTACCCCCCTCTCAGTGTAGTCCCCTCCTTGAGACTACCCCCCTCTCAGTGTAGTCCCCCCTTGAGACTACCCCCCTCTCAGTGTAGTCCCCCCTTGAGACTACCCCCCTCTCAGTGTAGTCCCCCCCTTGAGACTACCCCCCTCTCAGTGTAGTCCCCCCCTTGAGACTACGCCCCCTCTCTCTCGAAGTGTGAAAGCTAAACCTCAACTGAAGATGACCAGACTTTAGCTATACCAACTACCCGCTTTCTAGTATCCTACCTACCTCCCTCCTCTTCTTATCCCCCTCCTAAACTCCCACGACTCCCATGAACCCCAGCTCCCCCCTTCTCCTCCTCCTACCCCGTTAAAAAATATTCTGTATATATCGTTTCATTTGCACCAAGAGTCTCTGTTTTTTCCTCTTCCGTCTTGACGATCTCAGTGTTGCCCCCCTTGGCTCTTGCTCTCAAACTGCACAAGTTCTCGAGAATAGGACAAAAAATAAAGTACATTGTTGTAATTATTGCAAGTTGCACGGTGTTCAAGATAGTCAGACTTGCCCAAGTTATTCGGAATCTCTTTAAGACGATGCTCTGATTTCCCGTCCGTGTTGTGGGATGTTCTTGTGTACGTTTCTTCCGCGCCGTGATCAGTTGCAAGCGTCTTTCAATTAGCTAAGTGCCACCACCAGAAAATTAGAATAACTTTTTTTTTCCCCCGGTGAGCTGTGCACGAAGGTGGAGGAGTTTTCTCAAGTTTGTTGTGAAGTTGAGATGTGTAATTTGTCTGGTAATATTGATCCGTTAGCTTCATCCTCCCACACGTCTGGTTGGTTCCTCGTCTCTGGTAGCGAGAGAGAGAGAGAGAGAGAGAGAGAGAGAGAGAGAGAGAGAGAGAGAGAGAGAGAGAGAGAGAGAGAGAGAGAGAGAGAGAGAAGATTAAGCCACCCAAAAGGTGGCATGGGCATGAATAGCCCATAAGTGGTGGCCCTTTTGAGCCATTTTCAGTATCAATAGATGATACTGGAGATCTGTGGAGGTGCGACTGCACCCTGCGTGACGGGAGATGTCTCCCGTGTCTGGTAGCGGTTCCAGACTTTATGGAATGGCAGGTTTGATACAAGGCAGTTCTGTTTCTTTGGCTGCGGCAACCCATGCAGGCAAAGCTTTGTAATGATTTCACTCTGCACAGCATTAGTCTCTTTCATAGAGAAAATGTGTAATTATCAGAAGCCGCCGCTAAGGTAGTCTGGTCTACTGCACCATTTAATCATAGGAAAATTCAAGAAGTGTGAAGCTTTATTAAAGGAAAACTTCCTTACAGGTATGGTGTTGGTAGTCCCAAAAAAGGTTACATGTTACAAGATGAAGTTTCCTTGGTACTTGCTGCGGGTTCCCTTGATGTCCTGAAGCCGGCTTTAGCTTGCTCCCACACGAGTCCAACCACTTGGGATGGCCGGTAGAGCGACGGTATCGCTTCATGCAGGTCGACGTTCAATTCCCGACTATCCAAGTGGTTGGGCACCATACCTTTCCCCCGTCCCATCCCAAATCCCCAATCCTGACCCCTTCCAAGTGCTATATAGTAGTAATGGCTTGACGCTTTCTGCTGATAGTTCCTCTTCCCCTTGATCTCACACGAAATTACAGCCGCCTGTCGGTTAATGGAGATTGAATGTAGGAGAAATGTCCTGTAAGTCTTGCCTTGACCGTACCAGCACCATCACATTAGGCTCCAAATGTCTTCTCGACTTTCCACTCCCAACGGGAGAAGCCTTCTCCTCTTGTATTCTTCTGCCGGAGAAACCCAAGGCCCTTGCTGAAGACCCTGTTGATTTCATGTAGGTTTCTAGTGTTCTGGCTAAGCTGTTGCTTATATAGGCCCAAGAAATGTACATGTTTATCTCATAGAATGTTCGGTAATATGTTTATTGTTTGTGGTGTGTTTATATATGTAATAACACATTGTACTGAACGGGGTGAGAATAGCTTGAGCTACCTCATCCCATTGTTTGTATTTTACCTCAATAAATTTCAATTTAAATTTAAATTTCCATAGGCCCGTAGGCCTATGAAACAGAATATCTATGTAACAGACCAACATATCTTTTTACAACCCAGCAAATGTTTCACTTTCTTTATGAATTAGTCCAGTTGCGTCTTGAGAACCTTCATTTTTGTTATACAATGTTTATTTCATAAGAGACTGGTGCGCCGCCTCTGGTGTTAACAGTGTTTCCTGATTGTGCTGACAACACGTCATCTCCTCACTTGGTCTTTTCCGATTATCTTATCTATCCTATCTTTCGCTCTAGTAAGGTATTTTATTGTACATATTTCGATCTTGACGATCTGGTATTTTACATGTATATATTACGTGTAACATCTTATCAACCAGATTGCGACTCGTATGTCAAGCTGTGAGCAGCCGCATCGAACAGCCTGGTTGATCAAACCAGTAACCAGGAGGCCTGGTCAGAGACTGGGCCGCGAGGGACCGAAATAGCCAACAGGTAGTACATCACCCATCATATTTCCAGAGAGTAAATATTTAGTGACTTGAGATTGGCCCAGTAATTTAGGTGTTTTGCTATGTCCACTTGTGTCGCATATATTCTCTCTATTCCTTCTGTTTCAGGAGTATGTTGGGCGTATATTGTCATTCTAATTCATAAATCTATTCTGCCTTGAGAGGAGAACTGAGCATCGTGTAGTTTTAAAGTCGGAAAAGAACAAGTGATTTGCAAATTTAAGGCATTGTGGTGGCCTCCCTTGAGAATCCACCATATCTTATTTTAGTTTGGTTGTCCTCACAATGTTACGTCGTCTAATATTATTATTCCCAGGTCCTTTACATGTCGTTTTCGATCTATGAAGCATTCTAGTTGCGCCCTGCACCCATGTTTCCATTTTGATCGCTTCATTTTTCGATATCTAATTAGCTGGTCATGATATTTGATGATCGCCACTTCCTGGGGGTGAAGTGCTCGCTGATGCGAGTCGCGACTTCGTATGGAAGAGAGAGAGAGATCCTTGCTGATCCTTGCTACGGGAGATGTTCTTTCCCCCTTGTAACTTCCTGCCGGAGCCGTCCTTTCCGCTTTCCATTTCCTGTGAGAGAAATTCTCTCCACTTGTCACTTCCTGCAGCAGAGGTCCTATCCACTTCCTATAGGAGAGGTTGTGTCCACCGCTGCTCCGTCAGGCAGACACACACACGCACTGGTAAAGGGTCTTGGGTGCTCGGCTCCCCTCAAGCACCTCCTCGCATGGCCGGCTCCTCTTTGTCTGCAAATCAATGGCGTTTAGAGGAACAGCCGGCCGGCGGTGTTGTGAGAAGCCGGAGAGGCTTCTGCAGGGAACAGAAAGAGATAGGATGGAACGGAAAGAAACAGGAGGGAAGGAGTTTAAAGGCAAGAGGGTGAGGAAGTGGACAGGGAAGTACGGAACTCAATCTCCGGTCGTTCACGTGATCCCTGTGAACTAGGAGTCTTCACTCGTTCCTGTGGTGGTGGAGAGCAGAGAGCCCTTATTCTGCAAGGCACTCCTGGCCGTCTGGCAGGATGAATAGCTCGGTGAGTGGGCTTTTGAGCAGTAAACGGCCTTGTTAGCGGTGCATCAGAGTTACGGCTCCACCACACGCAACAGCCACCACCACCACCTGCCGCAGCAGCAGCAGCAGTAAGGGCAATTTCAGGGGCAACAGCAAAGACATGTAGAAACAAGAGCATTGCCAAGCAACAGGAACAGCTACCGTTGCAGCAGCTGACCAGAAACAACGGAAACATGAACGGGAATAATAAACAGAAACAGTAGGCGAAATCAACACAATTTCAGGGGCAACAGCAAAGACATGTAGAAACAAGAGCATTGCCAAGCAACAGGAACAGCAACAGTTGCAGCAGCTGACCAGAAACAACGGAAACATGAACGGGAATAATAAACAGAAACAGTAGGCCAAATCAACACAGCGTTGCCAGTAGT
The DNA here is from genome assembly GCF_040958095.1 of Procambarus clarkii. NCBI lineage: Eukaryota > Metazoa > Arthropoda > Malacostraca > Decapoda > Cambaridae > Procambarus > Procambarus clarkii. The sequence continues at coordinate 11,622,483 of NC_091156.1, read as the reverse complement.
CAGACCGCCAGGAACAAGACTGGGAGCAACAGCAACGTTCCTTACCAGCAATGCAGGTGTGGACCGCCCCCCGTGCAACGGGCTCCTGCCTCACGCTCTGACCTGCCTTGCCCTCGCTGGGTTACGGCCGTGCAAGACTTTTACGACGCCGAGACTCGAATCGCCTGGTTTATGTTCGCCCTAAAAAAATAGTGTTGACTCGCACGATACTCCCGGGAAGCCGAGCTGTTAATGTAACTTGTGCTCGCGGCTCACCAAACTTAAGTCTCTTTAAAACATGATAATCTATATTTATTTCTAAAATATCTATTGTGTTTGGAAATAAACACACACACACACATACAAGAGAATAACATCAGCGGCATATGCCATGTTGGCTAACATACGAACGGACTTTAGAAACTTGTATAAGGAATCTTTCAGAACATTATATACCACATATGTCAGACCAGTCCTGGAGTATGCGGCTCCAGCATGGAGTCCATATCTAGTCAAGCATAAGACTAAACTGGAAAAGGTTCAAAGGTTTGCCACCAGACTAGTACCCGAACTAAGGGGTATGAGCTACGAGGAGAGACTACGGGAATTAAACCTCACGTCACTGGGAGACATCAGAGTTAGGGGGGGGGGACATAATCACCACATACAAGATTCTCAGAGGAATTGATAGGGTAGCTAAAGACAGGCTATTGAACACAAGGGGCACACGCACTAGGGGACACAGGTGGAAATTGAGTGCCCAAATGAGCCATGGAAACGTTAGAAAGAATTTTTTCAGTGTCAGAGTGGTTGACAAATGGAATGCATTAGGAAGTGATGTGGTGGAGGCTGACTCCATACACAGCTTCAAGTGTAGATATGATAGAGCCAAATAGGCTCAGGAACCTGTACATTAGTTGATTGACCGTTGAGAGGCGGGACCAAAGAGCCAGAGCTCAACCCCCCGCAAGGACAACTAGGTAAGTACAACTAGATAAGTACAAAGAGCCTGGTGGCTGAGTGGACAGCGCTCGGCATTCGTAATCCTAGGGACTGGGGAATCTATCCCCGGCGATGGCGGAAACAAATGAGCAGAGTTTCTTTCACCCTGATGCATCTGTTCACCTAGGAGTAAATAGGTACCTGGGAGCTAGACAGCTGCTACGGGCTGCTTCCTGGTATGTGTGTGTGTGTGTGTGTGTGTGTGTGTGGGAAAAACAAATAATCAGTTGAGTGACAGTTGAGATGCGAACCCAAAGAGCCAGAGCTCAACCCCTACAAGCACATCTAGGTGAGTACACACACCTAGCATACATCCGGTCATGCCACCGGATGCGCTAGGCATCGGACGCATGAGGAGAGGAGGGGAGGAAGGGGGGGGGAGGTGTTCCAACTCCTCCCTCTTCCCCCACTCCTCCCCCTCCTCCCTCTCTCCCTCAACACCGTGCTGAGAGCTGCAATAAATTTCCCCAGTAACGAGGACAATAAAGAGGTGTCGCCAGGAGGTGTGACAACTGCCCACGCCCCCACGCCCAGTCATGGGCCGCGGCCATGCCACGCTGGGCGGGGCCAGGGAGGGGGGGGTGAAAACGGAGGGAGAAGGGACGGGAAAGAAGGGTAGGAATGAAGGAGGAAGCGGAAGGGGTTGAGGATAGAGTAAGGAATGTCGTGGGTGGGAATAAAGGATCGAATGGTCGTTTTGGGAATAAGAGGAAAAAGGAAGTCATATTTTTGAAGGGGACTGGATACCAGCCACGTCGTGGTGGAGGCAAGAGAAGAACATCGACCGAGGGGGAACTGGGAAATGTGTCGAAAAACCACGCCACGAAGGGAAAATGTGACGAAGGGGAAGGGTAACGGGGTAGCCGAAGAGTGGAGCAAAAAAAACTGAAAGAAAGTGTGTGAGAGGGAAAGGCATGAAGTGGATGAAAGGACCCCTGATGAGAGAGTAAGTTGGAGAGGACTGTGTTAGCCAACAAGAGGAAACAGTATTCCCCTTACCGCATGCTGGTCGAAGGGGAACAGTGGTGCTTCAGATGAGAGGTGTTAAAAATTTGCGTGCTGGAAAATGAGTGAGTGAGGGGACAATTTTTGTAGTGCAAGTTACGAGGAAGTTGGTGGAAGGGAGAAATACTTAAATGCTGAAAGTCCAAGTCCTGGGCAATGTAGTTAATGGATATACAGTGCAGGAAATGCATGTACTGCACATGTTATTTATGCCGTAGGAGCATGAACACGACAAGAGCTAAAGGGCCGCCACTCTAGCTCAATCAGCACAATTAACGGACAGAAACCATCCCTTCTGAAGGTTATCTTGAGATGATTTCGGGGGTTTTTAGTGTCCCCGCGGCCCGGTCCTCGACCAGGCCTCCACCCCCAGGAAGCAGCCCGTGACAGCTGACTAGAACCCAGGTACCTATTTTACTGCTAGGTAACAGGGGCATAGGGTGAAAGAAACTCTGCCCATTGTTTCTCGCCGGCGCCTGGGATCGAACCCAGGACGACAGTATCACAAGTCCAGCGTGCTTTCCGCTCGGCCGACCGGCTCCCTTTGATGACTCCCTAATGACTCCGAAGACGCGGAGGCCCAGAGAATGTGCTGAAGAGATGGAAGGATAAATTGGTCTCTTGAAGAAATAATTGAAACAAATCCCACGTAGCGCAGAGACTGAATGGATTGCAAATTGAAAAAGACAACGAGATCTCTAAAAATGTTGAGAAGGGACGCATGTTGCACGTGTTGAAAGTAATTGCAATGGCTTGCCTGTAAGGGAAGGAGGGCTCTGAAAAATGCTAGTATGGACAGTGAAGTAAGGGGGGCTAGATTTGCATGCTGCAGATGCGGTGCAATGGCTCTCTAGGTGATCAAAGGAAGGAGGGACGGATGGCAACTAGCTTAAATGCCATTACTGGGATTACCACTGAGATGGGCCAGACCAAAATTGCCGATGCATTGTTCTCGACGACATTCAAAGAAAGGGAATAATTGAGATTGCAGTATTTAGTTGCAGTATGTAGTTTGCACGAGAACAGAAAACTTTTAATTGCAATACTGAAGGGATTAAAACCTGGGAGCAAAAGAAAACTAGATAGCTTTCTCCAAGAAGTGCCGGACCAACCGGGCTGTGATGGGTATGTGGGCCGCTCCAAGCAACAGCCTGACGGACCAAAGTCTCACAAGTCAAGCCTGGCCTGATGTGTGTACTCACCAGGTGTGTGTGTGTGTGTGTGTGTATCAGAGCCCTTAAGTATGTCTTAATAGTAAGAGTGACTGAACGTATGGTAATGGTCGGGTGTTAAATAAATTTTCATGCAAGAAAATTTATATTTCCTAGAGAAATTCTCTCTCTCTCTCTCTCTCTCTCTCTCTCTCTCTCTCTCTCTCTCTCTCTCTCTCTCGCGCTCTCTCTCTCTCTCTCTCTCTCTCTCTCTCTCTCTCTCTCTCTCTCTCTCTCTCTCTCTCTCTCTCTCTCTCTCTCTCTCTCTCTCTCTCTCTCTCTCTCTCTCTCTCCATGTACGTGATGTATCCATGTATCACACGGCTACATCACGTAAAAAAGGGGGAGAAAACCACACATTGAAACAGCGTTGATAATGAAGGAATTTACATAATGAAGCCTGTACGAGGTTGCGTAAAATGTGAATCACCGAGGGGGGGAAACAGTGATGGAATTATGGGTCACGCACATGCCATGACGTGAGGGGACGGCCCGACGGAGTTGGGGGGAATAGGGAAATGATATAAGAGAAGAATTGTGGGTATATGATACAGGAAACGGGCGTTCTATCGATCACGTAATTCTTCTGTTCTCAAGTAGCAGCCCCAGAGAAGGCTTTAGGTTTCAGTTTGGGCAGCGGTTTGGTGTCTTCTTGAAATTCTTTTCAATGGTGGCTAGCTCGCAGCCCAGTCGATAGAGCACTCCAGTATCGATTTGATAATGGTCCATGACGGACCGAAACGTCATCGTCTGGTATGTTGTTTTTGTCATCTTATCTTCAGTCACGTTATTGTGTCTCATCGTCTGCAGATAGAGCGCTCGTCCCCCATGCTGGGGGTCGGGTGTTCGAGGCCCCTAGTGCCCAGTGAATGATATATATATATATATATATATATATATATATATATATATATATATATATATATATATATGCAGAATAACCACATGAAAAATATAAAATGCTTAACGCGTTTTCGGCTAATTCGCCTTCATCAGAGCAAAGTAGAATGAAGATAAGATTGCTGATCAGACCTTTATATCCGCCTGGGCAGATCACCTGACCACCAAAAATAAGTGGAGGAAAGGAATTATAAGAAAGAAGGTAACTGCAGAAGGCCTATTGGCCCATACAAGGCAACTCCTATTAATATCTCCAAGTGCCATACGTGTTTAAATGATTGCTATATTGTACAACTGGGCAGGAACTTTCGTCACGTGCAATATATAGCTATGATTGCTATATATTGCACTTGGAGATATTAATATATATAAAATATTATATATATATATATATATATATATATATATATATATATATATATATATATATATATATATATATATATATATTTATATATAATGTGTGTATCTCATGTTAACATGAGGGAGGGGGATACATATGCACAACCACAAGGAGAGGATACATATACACAAATACATATACATATTAATAGTTTTTTTTACCACTAGTAATTCAAGAAGAGGCCCACAGCAGTGTGTATACAAGGCAGTTTACATATATAGTGAGTCACAGTTACTAATCTTGCTCTACACCCACCCAACTGGGCAGGAACTTTCGTCACGTGCAGGCTGCACCTACGGTAAACAAACTTTTGGAGAGTTCGCTAAGATTCCTGGCAGTACATCACTGAAGACAAGGGACGGTAAGTTGTGTTTGCTAAGAAGAGTTGATAGAGCAGGGGGAAGGGAATAGAAGATTGGTAAGTAGGTAGGAGAAGGTGGCAGTGGGTGTATTGGTGAGGGTACTGATCGAGGTGGTACTATTAGTGGTAGTGATGGCTGTGGTTGTTGCGGTATTGGTGGCGGTAAAATTTGTAGTGGTTTTAGTGGTGGTATTGGCGGTGCTGGTACTGGTGGTGGTGGTACTGGTGCTGGTACTGGTGGTGGTGTTTGCTGTGCCTCTCACCTGAGTAATAGTGAGCTGGCTCTTCATCAGGGAGGCAGGAACGGACGGCTAGGGAGAGGAATAGTGAGGGGAAGGCGTAACGCACAGGAATGGGAAAGTGTATTAAGGCACAAAGGTGCAAGATATCTCTTCTCCTCCTCCTCCTCTTCTTCTTTCCCCTCTCCTCCTTTCCTTCTTTCCCCTCTCCTCCTTTCCTTCTTTCCCCTCTCCTCCTCTCTTTCTTTCCCCTCTCCTCCTCTCCTTCTTCCGCCTCTCCTCCTCTCCTTCTTTCCCCTCTCCTCCTCTCCTTCTTTCCCCTCTCCTCCTCTCCTTCTTCCGCCTCTCCTCCAGGTCCTCTCTCAGCTCCTGCGTCTCTCCACCACACCTCCCTCTGCCTCAGGTATACATGATAATGGAGAGACAAATATCTCATTCCCTCCAAGGCATAAATATAAATGATAAGAAAATAAATGAATAGCTTTTTTGTCTGTAAGAAAAATATAGCACGTGTATAACTTCACTTTAAATGGCTTTAATGTGGCTTTTTTTTCCAAGACCAGATAAGGCTTTTTTAGGGATTGATAAAAGTTGAAAGAGCAAATCTTTAAAGTCGCTCTGTTTATTCGAGGAAGGAAATTTAGAGCTATTTATGTAATATTTATGAGAATTAAATGTTTAGAACAACAATTTTGGTGTATTTGGTAAAGAAATATATTATATTAATCCCCTTGGGGGAAGAAGTCTCCATGTTATTTGCCTGCCTGCCTGAATGCCGGCCTGCCTCCCTGCCTGCTTGCCTTCTTGACTGCCTGCCTACCTGCCTGCCTGCCTACCTACCTACCTGCCTGCCTGCCTGCCTACCTACCTACCTACCTGCCTACCTACCTGCCTACCTACCTACCTACCTACCTGCCCGTCTGTGTTTGTCGGTCGTATTACGTCGTAATCATCCGAGAAAGCGGTAATTGAAGAGGGATGAAACCTTTCATGGTAACCTGCATATTAGCTTTGGAGGCAACGTTAGCATGCTCTAAATGGGGTGGTGGTGGTGGTTAACTGTGACCGGTTCTCGCTGTTTATGGATTGTGGATTTTTGCACACAGGTATTGTTCCCACTCGGGTCTTAATCCTATAGCTGCCTGTCGGTGTTGTCTCGATGTTAAAGATGTGTGTTAAATGGGGTAACATGTCTCTAGTAGGGACATACTTAATTTTTATATACAACTCCAGCACCGCTGGTGATTCTCGAGCGAAAATATATTATAAATATACATATATATACTTGCTGCTCGATTAAAATGAAAAACAATTCATACCTGAGTTTACACAAAATGTCACAACAATAGTTACATAAGAAATTAATGATGATAGCACTATGTAATCACATGTAAATTATTACATTGCATAATGTACATTTAGAGACAAGACATTGTGCCAGGCACAGTCATTCACAGTAGTTTCAGTGCGTTGTATGACAGAGTGCTGGGTAGACGGGACACCACGAGCATAACTCTCATCCTGTAACTACACTTTGGTAATTACACACACACACACCCTTCGCTCCACAATTGAAGCACCTGGTTACATTGTTACTGTGGCAAATGAATGTTAAAGATGATGAACCACGTACAATTTTTTTTCAGGATGTAAGATAAATGATTTTATTTACAATTCTATGGAGAGTTTGCTTAGATGCGCTGATACAAGCAGCACATGGAACAGGTTCAACAAGGATAGAAGGCGGGGCATGAAGAGCTAGACCTGACCTTCCCCGTCGGCACAGATAGGAAAGAACATCTTTGAAAAAATGCCTTTAAAAGTGTCGTTCTGAAAACTATGTATGCAAAATTGTACGTAAATATTATAGTCAAAAAATAACTTTGTGTGTCAGATTACTTAAGTGTTATTAAGCGCAAGAAGAGTGGCTAAAATGAAATGGGAATCCCACAGATAAGAATGGGGACTCTTCTTTTAAATGGCAGCGATAAGAAGGGCCGCGTGCAGGAATGCTTTTACGCGTCTTGAACAAGGTAGGAGACGCGGCCGGTGTATTTGTGTTGATAAGGGGGAAGCTGGGGTGTTGAATACCGTATTAGTTTCTGTGAGTGAAGGATCTATTCGTTTCCTAATCCCCTCTACCTCTCTCTCTCTCTCTCTCTCTCTCTCTCTCTCTCTCTCTCTCTCTCTCTCTCTCTCTCTCTCTCTCTCTCTCTCTCTCTCTCTGTCTCTCTCTCTGTCTGTCTGTGTGTGTGTCTCTCTCTCTGTCTCTCTGTCTGTGTGTCTCTCTCTCTCTCTCTCTCTCTCTCTCTCTCTCTCTCTCTCTCTCTCTCTCTCTCTCTCTCTCTCTCTCTCTCTCTCTCTCTCTCTCTCTCTCTGTCTCTCTCTCTGTCTGTCTGTGTGTGTGTCTCTCTCTCTCTGTCTCTCTCTCTGTCTGTCTGTGTGTGTGTCTCTCTCTCTCTGTCTCTCTGTCTGTGTGTGTGTCTCTCTCTCTGTCTCTCTCTCTCTCTCTCTCTCTCTCTCTCTCTCTCTCTCTCTCTCTGTCTCTCTCTCTCTCTGTCTCTCTGTCTCTGTCTCTGACTCTCTCTCTCTCTCCTTTCTTGGTCTAGTGCCGGTGGTCTCCTCTTTAGCCTCTTCACATTCGTCATTTACAACGAAAGGGTGATGAGAAGGCTTTTCCTCTTCCTTCTTACGGTCCTCCCTTCTACCCTACCTATTCCTTACTCCTCCACCTTTCTCTCTCTCTCCTCTTTCTCGTGATCCTCATTCCTCCTTTACTCTTTTAATTTCTTTCCTTCTTTTACCTCTCATCCTCCTTTTCCCTCCTCTCATCGATCCCTTTCCGCATTTTACCCCTCCTCTTCCATCCCCCTTTTCCTCTTTTTCCCTCTCCTTCTCCACGACTCCTCCTCCTCCCTCTGCTGCACGATGAGTTCTTTGTCCAGGCACTCTGCCCAATTACTGTGCATGAGGCTGGAGAAATACCATCAGTTGGTTCTTGGTTGGTCTCTTCTTTACCCTCCCCCCCGCCCCCTTCTCATCAAGCAGACCTGCTACTCCCGGGTCTCTGTACTGCCTGATCTTACCTTGCTGTGGTTCCGTAGACTAACGTCCCCGCGACCCGGTCTCTGCTCATGCCTCCCTCCTGATTGGTGGTAGGTGGGGGTTACTTCAGCAGTGGTGCTGCTATTGGTTACGTCAGCAATGCTGCTAGGGCTACTGTCAGTTGTGGCAAGGGCTGACCTACTTCTGCTAGTGCTGATGTTCTTTCCGTGCTACCGTAACCATGCAGGCTGGGACCCCTCACTGTGCCAAAGAAAGGAGCGGATCGATACCCTACAAACAAGTACATAGCGTAAGACGAGGAGCCAGCTGTTTGCTCAACTAATGAACAATGGTGAACAGGTAAAATGTTTACACACCGTCATCGCCCCGCGCTTAATTGACAAACACTCTCTAATGAGAGCCCCACGCAAGTCGTTAAGTCCGGAACGAGCACCCAGGAATGGGTTGCATGGGGGCCACGTTTACCGACCCGTTTTATCGATGTTCTGGCAGAGGAAGGGTTACTTAGTGTGTGCTTATGGACTGCAGGGTCATGCCTGATACGGGTGTGGCCGGGCTGTGGTGGGTACGTGGCCCTGCGGGCCGCTCCAAGCAACAGCCTGATGGACCAAACTCTCACACGTCGAGCCTGGCCTCCGGCCGGGCTTGGGGAGTAGAAGAACTCCCAGAACCCCATCAACCAGGTATCAACCAGGTGATGGTTGTACGTATCGACAGACATTGGGTTGAGCGACGAATTTGCTTTCGTTCCTCTACATATATATCTCTTCTACTGTCTCTCTCTCTCTCTCTCTCTTTCTCTCTCTCTCTCTCTCTCTCTCTCTCTCTCTCTCTCTCTCTCTCTCTCTCTCTCTCTTCTCTCTCTCTCTCTCTCTCTCCCTCTCTCCCTCTCTCTCTCTCTCTCTCTCTCTCTCTCTCTCTCTCTCTCTCTCTCTCTCTCTCTCTCTCTCTCTCTCTCTCTCTCTCTCTCTCTCTCTCTCTCTCTCTCTCTCTCTCTCTCTCTCCCTCCCTCTCCCTCCCTCCCTCTCTCTCTCTCTCTCTCTCTCTCTCTCTCTCCCTCTCTCTCTCTCTCTCTCTCTCTCTCTCTCTCTCTCTCTCTCTCTCTCTCTCTCTCTCTCTCTCTCTCTCTCTCTCTCTCTCTCCCTCTCTCTCTCTCTCATCATTCCACCGGCACTCAAACACACAATAAACATCACGGTCAACATCTGCATAATTTGCACATCAAGCCTTGCGGGTGCTCCACAATAAGGAAGGCTCCTCTCACCTGGATGCTGCTTCTGAGAGAATGATGCCCAGGGCTGATTGTGAGAGAATATCTTCTTACGAGATTGATAAAAACATCGTAATTCGCTCCCCTTGATCCATTGGAAAGAAGATCAATGCAAAAAACGTAAGTTTCAAGTGTTTCCTTGGGTTTCTCTGCATATATGGAGGGGGGGGGTTGTATTTTTCAGCATTGGATTTAATTAATCAATTGAGGGAGATTGAACGCATATTTTGATAGGGGCTACGGCTGCATCATGCCCTACCCTGACAGTGAAGATGGTCTTTCTAATACTGCATAAATCCAGTAATGCAGAATAATCTCATTCTGTTATACTTTTAATTTTCACTGTGGTTATATATATATATATATATATATATATATATATATATATATATATATCGTTATCGTTATATATATATAACTCTAGGCTCTATAGGTTAGGTTAGGCTCTATATGTTATATATATCGTTATATATTATATATATATATATATATCGTTATATATATATATATATATATATATATATATATATATATATATATATATATATATATATATATATATATATATATATATATATATAACACAGTTCTAGTCAAGTACAAAATATTATTTTCTTACAGGATGAATTTTCTTTTCCGCTATCTGGGCCGTGATGGGATTAGTGGCTTGGAACAGCGATAATATGGTGCCTGTTGTGTGGTGTGGTGTGAGATGTAGCTTCTGAGTTATGAATTGTGTTGTGATATGGTTCTCTCTCGCTCATATTATGCAGTAGCCCCCCTCCCCTCTCTCTCTCTCTCTCTCTCTCTCTCTCTCTCTCTCTCTCTCTCTCTCTCTCTCTCTCTCTCTCTCTCTCTCTCTCTCTCTCTCTCTCCTTTTCCTATATTGCATCCCTCGATTCATCATATATTTAATCATAGCGAAAAGAAAAAACCCGGCAGACAGTATCCCCCCGTGTTCAATTCTCTATTTTGAACCAACACATTAATTACTTCTCTAATGTTTATATTTTCATGCAAGGTTCCGCTTAGACAATAAACCTGTTCTCTTATCTCATTCTAATTCAGAGAGCGTAAGAGTGCAAGCACGCTGTAGCATCCACTTGTCTCAATTTGTATACATATGCATCATGTATATTACAGTCTCCACTTAAGGTGTATTCATATGTAGCATTTCTGCGTATGTGTTGCAGCTTCTGGTGTGTGTGCGTGACGGCTGGGTGTTAAATCCTCCATTGTGCGGACCAAAGAGTTCCTATCGCTGGACGTTGCAATTATAATCCAATTTCACGTACAGATGGAGCAATTAAGTTTGCAGATAAGAAGCAGCAGCAGCAGCGTTGTGATGTGCTTGGGGTGGGTGGAATGTGACATGGGTGCTCTGCGGTTAGAAGAGACGAGCTCAGAGCCCGGGTAGAGGTGAGCTCAGAGCCCGGGTGGGGAGAGATGAGCTCAGAGCTCCCATGAGAGGAGGTGAGATCTGATCCCCGGTGAAGAGGCGCATCCAAGCTGCAGCCCTCTACAACCAATTTTTATATATTGCTTGTGTTTAAGCTGTTGATGTCCCCAACTCAACCTTAGGTTAGGCTCCTCCAAGCTGTTGATGTCCCCAACCCATCCTTAGGCTAGGCTCCTCCAAGCTGTTGATGTCCCCAACCCATCCTTAGGCTAGGCTCCTCCAAGCTGTTGATGTCCCCAACCCATCCTTAGGCTAGGCTCCTCCAAGCTGTTGATGTCCCAACCCATCCTTAGGTTAGGCTCCTCCAAGCTGGAGATGTCCCCAACCCATCCTTAGGCTAGGCTCCTCCAAGCTGGAGATGTCCCAAACCCATCCTTAGGTTAGGCTCCTCCAAGCTGGAGATGTCCCAAACCCATCCTTAGGTTAGGCTCCTCCAAGCTGGAGATGTCCCAAACCCATCCTTAGGTTAGGCTCCTCCAAGCTGGAGATGTCCCAAACCCATCTTCAGGTCGGGCTCCTCCAAGCTGGGGTTGTTCCCAAATGCCTATTTGTAATTTGGTCTTTCCTACAAATGAAAAACCAACATTTTGAAAAATATAAATTGTTCTTATATATGTTAACATTTTGGGTATAATTTGGCCTAGGAGAGGTTTTGTATTCTAGTTCTGTTTTGTAATTAATTGAATTTGCAGTATGTAGTGAGCAAATCAATGAATATTCCTTCATTATTATATTTCCTGGATTTTACCTGGAAGGGGTTCTGAGAGTTGTTCATCTACTGCCCAAGCCTGGCCCAGGGCTTGTGCGAGCTTAGTCCAACAGGCTGTTGGTTGGTTACGGCCCGCAGGCCTATGTATCCACTACAACCCGGTTGGTCCGGCACTTCTTGTAGAAAACTTATTTTTTTCCTTGAAGAAGACAACTTTTCTTCCGGCATCATTTCTTAAACTGGCTGAGGAGGATATTACACTGCCCTGGACCTCTTATGTTTTGTTCTCTGGTTGTGCCTATGGCATGGAGGCCTGGTCGACGACCGGGCCGAGGGGTCGCTGAGCCCCGAAATTACCTCAAGGTAACCTCTGCTCCTTGAGATGTTGTGATGCGATGCAGTGTGCTGTGATGTTGTGTTTTGTTATACAGTGTGATGTGAGGTTGTTGTTGTCGTCACTCTTGTGCAAAGATTTATTTGGCTGTATTGTTAGATTGTATTCTTTAACTTGAGTTAAAACTGAAGTAGTTTTGTTCAATTCACATTGGTCCCATAAAACGTCACTATTGCGGTGAATATAAGTTTTCACTAATGCGGCGGAATTTTACCGTAGTGGTATATAGCGTTTAATTTCTGGGAAATTAAGTCATAGGACGAGTTGAATGTCCGGAGCCATCAGCAGATAGACGTGGTAAGCTTGTTACATCCTGGGCAGCGCTTGGGGCGTCTGTGGGTGTGTTCGGGCTGGCAGGTGTGGAGCACTGAGTCGAGCGTCTGTGGGTGTGTTCGGGCTGGCAGGTGTGGGGCACTGAGTCGAGCGTCTGTGGGTGTGTTCGGGCTGGCAGGTGTGGGGCACTGAGTCGAGCGTCTGTGGGTGTGTTCGGGCTGGCAGGTGTGGGGCACTGAGTCGAGCGTCTGTGGGTGTGTTCGAGCAGGCAGGTGTGGGGCACTGAGTCGAGCGTCTTGGAATACTCTTGAGCAGCGTGTGTGTGTGTGTGTGTGTGTGTGTGTGTGTGTGTGTGTGTGTGTGTGTGTGTGTGTGTGTGTGTGTGTGTGTGTGTGGCGCGCGTGGGTGTGTGTGTGGCGCGCGTGGGTGTGGGTGTGGCGCGCGTGGGTGTGGCGCGCGTGGGTGAGGGTGTGGCGCGCGTGGGTGAGGGTGTGGCGCGCGTGGGTGTGGGTATGGCGCGCGTGGGTGTGGCGCGCGTGGGTGAGGGTGTGTGGCTTTGGATGAAGATAATAGGAACTGGGTTGAGAGGGGAGGGAGGAGTGGGGGGAAGTCATTTGGAGGAGCTCTTAAGGGTTGAAGCAGACATTTAGGGTTTGAAGGGAGGGCGTTGAATTGTGGCATGTCTTATTGGTGGGTTGAACCTCCAGGATGAAGGCGTGGGGAAGGGGGTTGGTAGTTTATAGACAAGGTGTCTGAAGGGCGTGAGGCAAGGAGCCCGAGGGTGGTGATGATAGTGCTTGTGTGATGATGGTGATGATAATAGTTGGTTGAAGAGTGGTATGTGGGAAGGGGGTGAGAGGAGGGGATCGCCCTCATACAAGACAAGCAAAACAAGTAGCTGTTGTGACAAGCAAAGGATCCAGCAACTGGTCAAACAGCTAGCTAAAGCAAGAGTCATAGCCAGCCATCCACACCCGCCTCCAGACACACAAAAGTGGTCTAGGGGCCTCGTAACCTGGTGAATAGCGCGCAGGACTCGTAATTGTGTGGTGCGGGTTCGATTCCCGCACGAGGCAGAGACAAATGGGCAAAGTTTCTTTCACCCTAAGTGCCCCTGTTACCTAGCAGTAAATAGGTACCTGGGAGTTAGTCAGCTGTCACGGGCTGCTTCCTGGGGTGTGTGTGTGTGTGTGGTGTGGGAAAAAAAAAGTAGTTAGTAAACAGTTGATTGACAGTTGAGAGGCGGGCCGAAAGAGCAAAGCTCAACCCCCGCAAAAACACAACTAGTAAACACATGATAAATATATAACCAAATCAACATCGGGAAAATACTGGAGGATCTGCATGTTTCCAGCTGCACACACTTACGTAGTATACCTGGAGTAGTCCTGGAGTATTCCTGGAGTAGTCCTGGAGTATTCCTGGAGTAGTCCTGGAGTGGGTTCTGGGAGTTCCTCTAAATCCCCAAGCCCGGCTTGGCTCCAGGGTTGTCTTGTGATAAACTGATCCAGAAGGCTGTTACTTGGAATGGCCCGCAGGCCACATATCCATTACAACCCGGCTGGTCAGGCACTTCCTGTAGTTACTTATGTAACCAGGAGGCGCGGCGGTGTATCCAAAACCTCTGCACTACCAGTATTGGTTCGGTAAGTATGCTGGGAAAGTTCCCTCTGTGTAGGTACAGGGTCCAAGGCCTTTCAAGATCTTCCATTCACGCTTAAAGAGGGACTACAAAACAGATCCTAAATCAATCCTAAAACCTAAATCGATCCTAAAACCATCATGGGACTGTGAGTGTTCAGTTCATCAACCAAAATGGTCTTAAAGTGCCGTAAGACAATTCAGATACAGATATTAAAGTTGCTTTAACTGGTGTCGGCATAAAGTTTTTAATTAGTTTAGTTCATTTATTATGCACCCCATACCCATCCAGTTGACGGTTGTGGAAAGGGTTAGAGAGGCACATAATGGGCTCAGGGACTGAACCCCGTACTTCATTTAAATAAGCAAGTTACAGTTTTGATGAGCTAGTTGGCATAGAGAGACTCGTATGGCCACTGATGCTGAGCAAGACATGACGAAATCTACAACATTATCATTAGCTACAGCTAGTTCATAGGGAACATGAACTTACGTTCTTAAATGAATTGGGTGATAAACTCGTTATTGAAACCAAGGACCCAAGAATGGCTAGTTTTGTTTCAGCGGCACTAATAAGCCATTAAATGCCGTATATTTTTAACGTTGTTTTATTTCCTATCACAGTGTCACCACTGTATATTGTTTCGATATTATTCATAAATAATATGAATTGTTCTCTTTCCAGGTAAGGAGGAATGACAGACGACGAGGCCTATATACATTAGTGAAATGGTCAGCCCTCGCTAAATATTCATCTGCTGCTAGTCTGGCAGGTAAGGTTATTATTGTCAGTCAAGCAGGTAAGGTCATCATTGTCAGTCAAGCAGGTATGGTCATCATTGTCCGTCAAGTAGGTAAGGTCATCATTGTCAGTCAAGCAGGTAAGGTCATCATTGTCAGTCAAGCAGGTAAGGTCATCATTGTCAGTCAAGCAGGTAAGGTTATTATTGTCAGTCAAGCAGGTAAGGTTATTATTGTCAGTCAAGCAGGTAAGGTCATCATTGCCAGTCAAGCAGGTATGGTCATCATTGTCCGTCAAGTAGGTAAGGTCATCATTGTCAGTCAAGCAGGTATGGTCATCATTGTCAGTCAAGCAGGTATGGTCATCATTGTCCGTCAAGTAGGTAAGGTCATCATTGTCCGTCAAGCAGGTAAGGTCATCATTGTCAGTCAAACAGGTAAGGTCATCATTGTCAGTCAAGCAGGTAAGGTCATCATTGTCAGTCAAGCAGGTATGGTCATCATTGTCAGTCAAACAGGTAAGGTCATCATTGTCAGTCAAGCAGGTAAGGTCATCATTGTCAGTCAAACAGGTAAGGTCATCATTGTCAGTCAAGCAGGTAAGGTCATCATTGTCAGTCAAGCAGGTATGGTCATCATTGTCAGTCAAACAGGTAAGGTCATCATTGTCAGTCAAGCAGGTAAGGTCATCATTGTCAGTCAAGCAGGTAAGGTCATCATTGTCAGTCAAGCAGGTATGGTCATCATTGTCAGTCAAGCAGGTATGGTCATCATTGTCCGTCAAGCAGGTAAGGTCATCATTGTCAGTCAAACAGGTAAGGTCATCATTGTCAGTCAAGCAGGTAAGGTCATCATTGTCAGTCAAACAGGTAAGGTCATCATTGTCAGTCAAGCAGGTAAGGTCATCATTGTCAGTCAAGCAGGTATGGTCATCATTGTCCGTCAAGTAGGTAAGGTCATCATTGTCAGTCAAACAGGTAAGGTCATCATTGTCAGTCAAGCAGGTATGGTCATCATTGTCAGTCAAACAGGTAAGGTCATCATTGTCAGTCAAGCAGGTAAGGTCATCATTGTCAGTCAAGCAGGTATGGTCATCATTGTCAGTCAAACAGGTAAGGTCATCATTGTCAGTCAAGCAGGTAAGGTCATCATTGTCAGTCAAGCAGGTAAGGTCATCATTGTCAGTCAAGCAGGTAAGGTCATCATTGTCAGTCAAGCAGGTAAGGTCATCATTGTCAGTCAAGCAGGTATGGTCATCATTGTCAGTCAAGCAGGTATGGTCATCATTGTCCGTCAAGCAGGTAAGGTCATCATTGTCAGCCAAGCAGGTAAGGTCTTCACTGCCAGTCAAGCAGGTAAGGTCATCACTGCCAGTCAAGCAGGTAAGGTCATCATTGTCAGTCAAGCAGGTAAGGTCTTCACTGCCAGTCAAGCAGGTAAGGTCATCACTGCCAGTCAAGCAGGTAAGGTCTTCACTGCCAGTCAAGCAGGTAAGGTCATCACTGCCAGTCAAGCAGGTAAGGTCATCACTGCCAGTCAAGCAGGTAAGGTCATCACTGCCAGTCAAGCAGGTAAGGTCAGGGCTCGATTGGAGAGTCACAGGTTCTGGCGCTACTTGTAAGACACTATATACTTCCTTGAACCTAGTTTCTGTTACTGTATTAACTCCCTCTGGTTCAGTGTTCAACACTATGCCTTAGCGTCCAACTCTCTCTCTGCTTCACTGTCCAACACCCTTCACTTCAGTGTTTATCTCCCTCTCATCAATGAATCTCTTCCTATTTTTTTATTAATCTCTGGCTGGATCATGAGGCGAAGATATAGATATAAATATAAGAGATATAGAAAGGGTGAGAGGGGAATTTGTGACCAACTTTGGCACCTACGAGCGATCATTATCGCAGTCCAATAGGTTCCACTTAACTTGATTAGTTACCAGGAGACGATGCCTGTACTGACGTTCCTAGCCATGGGAGGCGCTGTAATTCTATGAAAGTCTCAGTACGACAAACGCGTTTTGTACCGCTGCCCACTGGATGGGGGGCGGTGTGCAGGACAAACATATAAATTTTGGCACTAGCTCTCCACATATGTCAGTTGCTTAATTTAGAACCTGTACTTGAGGTCGATCTCGAACCCATTGTTGATGTGACGACTTATATTGAATTTTGTAACTAGCTCATCAAGATTGTAACTTGCTTAGCTAAATGAATTGTAGGTTCAGTCCCTGACCCCATTATGTGCCTCTGTAACCCTTTCCACTACCGCCCACAAGATGGGTATGGGGTGCACAATAAATGAACTAAACTAACAAGAGCCGAGACGCCACACGACTCGTGAAGTGCCACTCTTGTGTCCTGGTAGTGCCTTTCCACGCCACAAGGACCAATAAGTAGCAGCATTCAGACCCAGATATATTTGAGGATAAATTTTGTTTCGGCTTGAAAAGATTTCTTCCCCAGGCGCGGCAGGTGGAAAACTTTTAGTAAGACGTAAGTTTTATATATACAAAGAAAAAAAAAAGAGTTTACAAGGAGAGTTCTTTATGTGCCGTCGACAGAACTACAACCTCTGGAGACGGAATTTAAATTTGATAATTTTTCTGACGTCGCAGATTCTTCCGAGTCATTTTTCTTAAGTAATTTCGCCCATTTTTTGGTAAATTGCAAAGCTCTGGGCACATTGCAAATCCTCATGATTCTGTGCACTTCTTTCGCAAAAATGCAAAAATCATCGAGTAAATTTTGACTCGTGAAAATGCAAATTCTGTGGCCCTAACATGCACATGAACATATATCTTCCGTTAAGCTGCAAGTTCTCGAGTCTGTTGCAAATCCTCATGCAAAATTGCAGATGATTGTGATCATGCAAATGAGCGAGAGGAGCTTCCCCGGAGCTCTTGGAGGGGGGGGGGGTCCCTTGTGGAGTTGTGCTCAACGCTCGTCACTTGTTCGATAAGGCCTACTACCATCCCGGACTATGACAAGTAACATGTACCTATCATATTGTACAAGTGACGAGGCACTGTTGTCTTATTGGTCTTGCTGGGGAACAACCAGAGGCCCGGGTGACGATGCATAGGGCGGTAGTGATTTGGTGATTGGCTATGCTGGTAGTAGTTGTGCTGGTGGTGGTGGTGGTAGATAATGGTGTAGGTGGTGGTGCTCGGGATGGTTGGTGATTGATTCTGTTAGGTGGCTCTGGTGCTTGTGGAGATTATTAAAGTCGGTGGTGGTGGTGGTGGTTGCAGTGGTTGGTGTCTGGTGATGGATAAAGTCCTGTCCACCGCGGGAGAGATATAATGGCTTCAGCGGGAGCTTATCAACCACCAATTATATTTTAGTCCAATGACCTGAACTAAAATATATTGCGCATTCAGTGATAAATGTAGTCCTCCTCTTAGGATACAGCCTACATCTTCCTTCCACTGGAAGTGATCTTGATCAGGATGTTACTGATCTCATTCCGTTGGTCACGGCGGCTTTCGCCAATCTCCAGATTCTTGTCTGTTGTGCTAGTTTCTTCGCAAAACTATAACCAAAGCACAAAATATAACGCTTGGAAAATATGCACTCAGACAGTGCGAGTAAAAAGAAATGCGTTTGTGAGAACGTGTCCGTTCTTCACATTACACAGCCACGGTCAACCAATCCATGAAGGTTAGAGTCATTACCCGGTGCGTTGGGATCTGATAGGCAGGCGGGGGAATGAGTGTGAGGGAGAGAACCGCGGATTTGAGGCAATGGAAGCACATTCATCAATCAGTCAGCGGGGCCCCCGTACTCCAGCTCTCCCTACCGCCGGGTTGGAAATTGTTGGCTGACTAGAGGTGTGTGTGTGTGTACTCACCTAGTTGTACTTGCGGGGGTTGAGCTCTGGCTCTTTGGTCCCGCCTCTCAACTGTCAATCAACTGATGTACAGGTTCCTGAGCCTATTGGTATCTATTATATTTACACATGAAACTGTGTATGGAGTCAGCCTCCACCACATCACTTCCTAATGCATTCCATTTGACAATTACTCTGACACGAACAAAAAAATCTAACGTCTCTATGGCTCACTTAGGCACTCGATTTCCATCAGTGTCCCCTAGTGCGTGTGCCCTTTGTGTTAAATAGCCTGTCTTTATCTACCCTATCAATTCATTTGAGAATCTTGTATGTGGTGATCATGTCCTCTTTAACTCTTCTGTCTTCCAGCGACGGGAGGTTTAATTTCCAAAGTCTCTCCTTGTAGCTCATACCCCTCAGTTCGGATTACAGGCTTGATGGGGTTCTGGGAGTTCTTCTACTCCCCAAGCGCGGCCCAAGGCCAGGCTTGACTTATGAGAGCTTGGTCCACCAGGCTGTTGCTTGGAGCGGCCCGCAGGCCCACATACCCACCACAGCCCGGTTGGTCCGGCACTTTTTTTTTAGAAAACAATCTAGTTTTCTCTTGAAGATGTCCACGGTTGTTCGGGCAAACCTTTGAATCTTTTTCCAGTTTAATCTTATGTTTGACTAGATATGGACTCCATGCTGGAGCTGCATACTCCACGATTGATCTGACATATGTGGTATACAAAGTTCTGAATGATTCCTTACACAAGTCTCTAAAGGCCGTTCTTATGTTAGCCAACCTGGCATATGCCGCTGATGTTATCCTCTTGATATTGGCTTCAGGGGACAGGTCTGGCGTGATATAAACTCCCAAGTCTTTCTCTCTGATGGTAGAATGATGTGTGCGTGTGTGTGTGTGTATGAGTGTGTGTGTGCATGTGCGAGTGCGCGTGCGTGCGTGTGAGCTTATTTAGCAGCGTTTGCAGTTGGGGTGTCAGTTACTACAAAGAGCTGATCAAGAAAAGCGCAAATAATTATAGTGAGGAATTTTAATTACAAAGATTCGATGGCAACAAAAAATTTATGAGTTTGATGATGGATTATTTTGTACACGACGCGAATGCGGCAATATAAACGAATGATGATAAAATACCTTCGTTCTAAATCTGATGGTTTACACGAAAATAAATTGTATAGTGTAAACTACGTAAATCCATTGATGCTGGGATACTGAACTACCGAATCTAACAATGATACAGAAGAGGAATACAAAATTCTAAGTGGTTTTAACATGTAACGTGGTAAGCAAAGCTGAGCAATATCTCAGAGATATTACTGTATCCAATTTATATGTTTAAAATGTATAATTAAACTGCAATACTTCGTACTGCAAGAGTTACAGAACAGGTCATTCTGAATCCGTGGGAAAAGCTCAGTTAATAACAAAGTTGGATTTATGCAGCGCTGCGAATCCAGGTAACAGAGATGCAAAACTTGAAACCCTTATAGAAAGCGTTCCAACCCCTTGTACAGAACTGTTGGACCACGCACTCACAAGTCAGGGAGTGCGAAGAACTCCCAGAACCCCATCAAGCAGGTATCGAACCGGACATGGGCACCCCAATGAATAAATGGTTTCGAGAACTCTAAGGAAGCCTTCATCAGCGTATCCATAGTAGGCAAGTGCAGGACCAGGCTTCAACAACCATTCACTCAGTAACTTACGGAACCTGTACATCTTTGTACAACACTTAGGCCACTCTCTTTACATTCACTAAACACTTTACGAACTTTGAAGCTTCACGATCCAAGGTTATTATTGGTATAAACAACCTCGTAGTGCTTCGGAGCTCATCAACTGTTTAATAAATGCAAAAAATCGCCATGATGGTTGAGAGATGTACAGGTTTCGTAAGTGTTGCATAAATATTTGATGCATCCAGCCTCAGGAGTCGCTTGAGGGGGGGGGGCAAATGCCAATCACTTTCAGGAGCAGATAACACAATTATAAAAGATTTGAGATCTGCTGTTGCAACGGATTGACAACTAAATGACGGGGGCTTGAGAGCTGAAACTCAACCCCCACAGACGTAGATAATTAAGTAAACAATCGTACCACCGCAGGTATAAATAACCTTGTTTGCTCGCCCAATCATCAGACGCATCGGAATACAATTGAATATTAAACAAGGCTAAGGGTTCAGTGGGCTCGAACTTCCATTTAATAAGCTGGAGCAAGATGGCGACGCTAAAGCCAATGTGACAGATGGGGTTGATTGGTCGGTGATTGATGACGTACGATGAGCTAATGAGGTTGATTGGTCAATGATTGATGACGCACGACGAGCTAATGAGGCTGATTGGCCGATGATTGACGACGCGTGATGAGGTAATACCGTCGTGATGGCTAAATATGCCCACTGTTTTTCTTCTCTCCCATTGGCTAGACCGAGCCGACCGTCTTGTGTGGGGAAAATACCTTAGATAAGGACTTACGCCATCTTGATGTATATGTGTAACTTCGATAATCTGGACACGAAATTACCGAAGTAAGTTCTTGAGGCGTGTAATTGCATTGATCCGGTTGAAGGAAGACGTGGTAGGGATTGGCCGTTGTTACCGGGTCTACAATCGCTGTTGGGGAGGTTTGGGAGGGTTGTTGTTGTTGGGGTTATAAGGGGTTTTTAGTTGCTCTCATCTGAGAGAAGCTGATTGGCTAAATGACTGATGACGTATGTCAATATCAGCCAGTAGGAGGGCTGGGAAATGATTATCTCTCGTTAATGTTGTCCAGCTCCCCGTTGATGTCGTCCAGTTCCCCGTTGATGTCGTCCAGTTCCCCGTTGATGTCGTCCAGCTCCCCGTTGATGTCGTCCAGCTCCCCGTTGATGTCGTCCAGCTCCCCGTTGATGTCGTCCAGCTCCCCGTTGATGTCGTCCAGCTCCCCGTTGATGTCGTCCAACTCCCCGTTGATGTCGTCCAGCTCCCCGTTGATGTTGTTCAGCTCATAACCAGCTGAGACTCGGCCCAGCATTGTCTCTCCTTCAGAACACCTTCTGATCTCATCTATCATAAGTTTGTGTTGCATTTGAGCTCAGAAACATAAAAGAAATATTGATGCAATTATGAGATGGCCCTAAAATGGCTCGCGATAAACCTGTCAGCATGAGCTGGTGTTCATACTGATACTGTACCAGTTTTTGTATGCTTGTGTCTAGGGTGGTGGTGGTCTGTGGTGGTGGTGGCTGTGGTGGTGGTGGCTGTGGTGGTGGCCAGGTCTGTGGTGGTGGTGGTCTGTGGTGGTGGCCAGATCGCTGGTGGTGGTATCTAGGGTGGTGATGGTGGCTGTGGTGGTGGCCAGGTCTCTGGTGGTGGTGGTGGCTAGGTCTCTGGTGGTGGTGGTGGCTAGGTCTCTGGTGGTGGTGGCCAGGTCTGGTGGTGGTGGTGGCTAGGTCTCTGGTGGTGGTGGCCAGGTCTCTGGTGGTGGTGGTGGCTAGGTCTCTGGTGGTGGTGTCTGTGGTGGTGGCCAGGTCTGTGGTGATTGGGAGGTCAGTGGTGGTGATGGTGGTGGGGCTTATCTAACAGTGCTTGTCTAAAGAGTTACCACAGGGGAGCCAAGGGACCACCATAACTTAGTGTTTTTCACTTGTTGAAAACCCGTACAGGGTACGAGTATTTCCTTACATTTCTTCGAATTATTTGCATTTCTAGCTTCCACTTGTATCCTCTTGTTCTAAATTTTTCAATTTATTGATGATGTATTTGTCCCCCTCATTATTTTGTATGTAGTAATCATGTCCGCTCTGTTTCTTCGCTCCCCAGGATTGTGAGATTTAATTCCTTTAATCTGTATTCGTTACTTAAAATTGTGTTGTGGTGGTGCTTGAGGGGGGTGGTAGTGGTGTTGGCTGGGGGTAGTGGGGGGCCTAGGGAAGGTGGGGGGAGTGCTTATCTAACAGAGACTACAAGGAAGTGATATCTAGTTCCTTATGCCCCACCAATTAGTCTTAATGACTGGTGGAAAATCCATGAAGTCTCATCTCCCCCCACCTTGTACACCCCTTCCCCCCCCCTCTCTCTCTCTCCCCCCACCCTGTACACCCCTTCCCCCCCTCTCTCTCCCCCCCCCAGCAGTCACACCCCCACACATCCACCTCACACACAACTGCTAATGCCAGCCAACATTACTTCGCCACATCTGCGAGACGGAATGATAAATTTGTGTGCAGTAAGCGAGCTTTGCATACAGAACTTGCATCCTGTCTTCTCACCTAATACGTCGCATTCTTTGGATTTTTGCGAAATTGACTCTTTTAAAATCGAATCTGTTTAAAGATTCATAAACAATAAAGCAATTGTAATATTAACGTTCTCTATGCGTCGGCCTCAATAAACTAGGATACGTTTCTTATTAGACAAAACAGTTCTATTTTTTACGGAGTGGCAGGTAAAGGGAACAGACTGTAGAATGGTAAGCAGTGGCGAGGAGCGGAATAGTTCCCTCCCCAACATATTTTTATTTGTACTTTATTATTTGTAATATTTTTTGTACAGTTTGAATTGGAGCGCCTTATTACAACAGATGGTAGAAGATAGCAACTAGTGGGTGGTTTAAATATTATCTATATCGTCTTTAATCCTTATTTAACATCCAGCTTTAAAAACTAACTGAAGTACAAAGGGAAGAAAGCATTATCAAGTCTATAAGAACTAACTTTCTTAGGATTTTGAATATCTAATTTACGATCTCGTTCCTGAGGCTCTGGTGTCTGAAATTACAATTAGATTGAAAGTGATAAGTGGCCTCTGTTGCAGCTCTTTCTCGTTTCTTGCGAGTATTTTCCTTTACCTCGCTATTCCACGATCAGCGTGGCTGTGATGGTTACGTGGACCTACGAGCTAGGGAGACCAACAGCCTCACAGACCACACAATCACTAGGGAACGCTGGCCAGGCAACCCGGAGTAGAACAGCTCTCGAAAGCACTCCCACAGGTAGGTGACTTCACACAAGTGATTGTCTCAACCATATACCGGTGTTGGGCTGGGTCTTTGACCGAGGAGAGGTGGAGTAGACATTTGGGGGGATGGATTTTCCACTCTCCCTATCTTGAGGTTATCTTGAGATGATTTCGGGGCTTTTCTTTAGTGTCCCCGCGGCCCGGACCTCGACCAGGCCTCCACCCCCAGGAAGCAGCCCGTGACAGCTGACTAACACCCAGGTACCTATTTTACTGCTAGGTAACAGGGGCATAGGGTGAAAGAAACTCTGCCCATTGTTTCTCGCCGGCGCCTGGGATCGAACCCAGGACCACAGGATCACAAGTCCAGCATGCTGTCCGCTCGGCCGACCGGCTAGCTGAAGAGGGAGAGTGGGAAAGACGGGATAGATGGGAGAAGAATCAAAGGGAAAGGGAAAACTGGAGGAAAGCAAAAGATTGTTCATGGGACAAGGGGTATTTCTGGTTTTTATTTTGGAGGTTGGGGTAAGAGGACGGGCTAGAGAATGAAGGGGAAAGAGGGTGATAGTTGCGTCAATAGAGTTGGTAATGGCTCATCAAAGCGTTTCAGAAATGGGAAGTCCTGGTATAAGGTTGTGGGAGAGATGGGACAGGGGATGGAACAGAAGGACGCGATGGGGTCAGCAAGCCCGTAGGTGCATTAGCATAGACGGAGATGAAGTAATCCTTTAAAAAATGCTGAGAGTGTGAGACGTATTACGTATTGTAGTGACAAACAGACAAGCAATGAGGAGGTAGACGCAAGCACGAAGATGGAGTGAATATGTTGTACATGGGAGGTGAAGCGGTTGAAAGTGGAGTTTGATGAAGCGGTTGAAAGTGGAGTTTGGTGAAGCGGTTGAAAGTGGAGTTTGATGAAGCGGTTGAAAGTGGAGTTTGATGAAGCGGTTGAAAGTGGAGTTTGATGAAGCGGTTGAAAGTGGAGTTTGATGATGCGGTTGAAGGTGGAGTTTGGTGAAGCGGTTGAAAGTGGAGTTTGGTGATGCGGTTGAAAGTGGAGTTTGATGAAGCGGTTGAAAGTGGAGTTTGATGAAGCGGTTGAAAGTGGAGTTTGATGAAGCGGTTGAAAGTGGAGTTTGATGAAGCGGTTGAAAGTGGAGTTTGATGAAGCGGTTGAAAGTGGAGTTTGGTGATGCGGTTGAAAGTGGAGTTTGATGAAGCGGTTGAAAGTGGAGTTTGATGAAGCGGTTGAAAGTGGAGTTTGGTGATGCGGTTGAAGGTGGAGTTTGGAGGTGCACTGCCCAGGGAGTGGATAGATGGAAGCTTCAGGACCGGTTGAGGATTAATTTAGGTCGGAGATGGATCGGGGGATAGAAGCTGGCAGCCACGTCGCCTTGGGGGTAGTCCTCAATCATCTTGAATTATCATAATGTTATCCCGTACCGCTTGCTGTATAAAAAAAGATAGTATAATATTACTAGTCTGCATACATCATTATCCCGCCCTGCTCCCGAGACACACACACACACACACACACACACACACACACACACACACACACACACACACACATACACACATACACACACACACACGCACACGCACGCAAACGCACACGCACACGCACACATACACACACACACACACTAGACCGTCAGTAGTTTCAAAGCGTTATATGACAACGAGTGCTGGGAAGACGGGACACCACGAGCGTAGCTCTCATCCTGTAACTACACTTAGGTAATTACACTTAGGTAATTACACACACACACACATACACGCACACACACGCACGCACACCTCGTGGCCGAGTGGACAACGCTGTAGGCTGGTAGTCCTAAGGGCAGGGGGTTCGATTCCCGACAAAAGCAAAAACAAATGGGCAGAGTTTCTTTCACCCTGGTGCTTCTATTCACCTAGTGGTAAATTGGTACTTGGGAGTTAAACAGCTGCTACGGGCTACTTTCTGAGGATGTGTGCGTAAGATAAATATATATAATAAACATAATACTGAAATTGGTTAGAAAGGCGGGGCCCAAGAGCTAATAGCTCGATTCTGCAGATACAAATAGTAAATACAAATAATAAATACACACACTCGACCTATACCTAGCTATGCAGAAAACTTTAATATATATAATAATATTAACTTATACATGAGAACTAACCTAGTTTGTATACACAGTATATTAAAACTGATGAATGCGTCTCTGGGGACGGCCGCCGCTTTAACGAGCTTGGCCTAAGGACAGGTTGAGTAGTAACTATTTCACTGTACTGTTTACTGTACACTGTTCATAAACTATTTCACTGTAAGAGTTGGTCAGCAGACGGACGCCGCACTACTGGACCCCGCCATTCATAAAACAGTGTCGTCATTTGATGTTTACGATTTAATTCCCATTCATCCGGCGAGTGCTCCGTGTCCATTCATCGATCTATCGGCGACACTTCCACCCTTCCCACCGATGTCTCCATTAATTCCTCGTCACCATTATCCCCTCATATCCCTCCCCTTAGCATAACTTCCGCCTCAAATCCCTACTGTAATCTCCCCTCTCCTCCCCTTCCCCCAAGTAATCCTGCCTCCCCTACCACACCCTGAAATCTCCCCGCCCCAGCTAGCCAATCACCAGCCGAGGTCGAATCCTTGCAATCTCCAATATCATATATTTCTTCCTCATTTGGGAAGATTTTAAGACTAGGGTTTTAAACGCGTTGTATTATCATTCCTAAATTCATTATACAAGCTTAGAGCCCAATTTATTCTTTAGCCATAAAATCAAACTCATTGTGAGATGGTCTTTATATGTGAGCACTTAATTTGGTGCTGAACCACATTGAAATTTGGTCTATGGTAAAACTGTAAAATCTACAGGCTAGAACCCTCATATTTTTTTCCTGGTGGCTACTTTGATAGAAATGTAGTTTCTATCAAAAAACAAATGAAAAACATATACACTTTGTTCCAAAATGTAGTCAGACAAGGAATGAATGATCGTACATAAATGGTGGTACTAAAATTAAACTGCTACTGGCTGACCGTCTTGGGTTGATGTCGCCTTTCTCCGGTTGTTTACCAAATTTGCTCGAAGCGTCCAAGAGTGGTCTGTACTCGAGATGTGAGTGCCAGGCCGTCCAAGAATGGTCTGTACTCGGGGGGGGGGGGGGGGTTGAGAGGCGCGCCATCCGAGAGAGTGAAACATTCTTAACGTGCTGGGGGGCAGGTCATCATAGAGGGTGATGCACACCCATGGTGCGAGTAAGCGTGTGCTTCATATAGAGTTTTGCACTCTCAAGGCGCGAGCAAGCTTGAGTTTTGCAGCCTCGGCCGTCGGGCAAGTATGAGATGGACCTTAATGTTATAAGTTTCTTGGCTGCCTTGTTCCCCGAGCACGAAATTTCATCCCCCAGGATACCCCAGTTGTGAGTAGGATCATCTTACTATATCTTCTGATGAACGTCGTGTTTCCTCAACTCAGAACAAAAGGTGTCGTCTCGTAGTCCCTGGATAATGCTGTTGCAAGACGTTACGTTACGAGCACTTCTCACCTAACCCCATTCCACTCTGCTGACCAGACTACACACTAGAAGGTGAAGGGACGACGACGTTTCGGTCCGTCCTGGACCATTTACAATCGACTTGAGAATGGTCCAGGACGGACCGAAACGTCGTCGTCCCTTCACCTTCTAGTGTGTGGTCTGGTCAACATACTTTAGCCACGTTATTGTGACTCATCGCCTGCCCATTCCACTCTCCTCCCCTTCACATCCCCCCTTTCCACATCTCGTGTTTGACACGTCCTTCTATACACTCCTCCGCACCAGCCACTTTCATTCCCTCTCTTCCTTTCCCTCTCCTAGTCCCTCCCTGGCAGACTAATAGGGAGGTACAGGGCCGTGTTTACCGAGAAAATAAGGGACGGTTGGCGTGACTGTCCTCCCCTGGCGCTAAAAATGTTTCTGATGCTGCTAACATGTGAGGAGAGGTGAGGAGTTTTGGGAGAGGGAGGGGAGTTAGGGGAGAGTTGTTTCCCTGATGAAGGGGAAAATCAGTTGTAAGGAAAGAGAGGAGTGTTGCGTAGAGGGGTACAGGATACTGGCAGCTCCAGACAGTTACTGCTACACAGTGGATACTGAAGCAATTTAACAGCTCAGTAATCCAATTATAATAATAACAGCAAGTACTAATTTACTTTCGTGTGATTATCTAGTTTAAGAAATTAACGAGTATCTACGTTAAAGAATAATACAAAATGATACAATAATATATTTGGCATTGAGGGAGTCGGTCGGCCGAGTGGACAGCACTCTGGACTTGTGATCCTGTGGTCCTGGGTTTGATCCCAGGCGCCGGCGAGAAACAATGGGCAGAGTTTCACCCTATGCCCCTGTTACCTAGCAGTAAAATAGGTACCTGGGTATTAGTCAGCTGTCACGGGCTGCTTCCTGGGGGTGGAGGCCTGGTCGAGGACCGGGCCGCGGGGACACTAAAAAGCCCCGAAATCATCTCAAGATATCTTTTCTCCAAGTCAATTTTGATGAACAAGACATATTTATAATACCCATAAGGTACACTGTGATTATATCCCACCTGGAGATCGAACAATCAACCATGGATCTTTACAAGAGTTTGAAAATTATATATCTTTTTATTCTTAATATCTTGATATTCTTAAATCGGTATAAATATAAATTTGTTACTTGGTCAGACTGACACGAGAAAAGGGGTGGATAATGGGTGTGAGGGTTACACAGAAGAGGGTAGATGATGGGTAGATGGGGTGGGATGGGGTAGGGCTAGAAGGGACGGGGGAAGAAGGGCGACTGTTGGAGAGGAAACAGATGTCCCCCAATGATTTTAAGTCTCGCTGCCTCGCACTCTAATGGGAAATTTCTGCATCCTGACTTCCACTCTACACCAGAACCCTGCTAGTTCCCCTCACCAGGACCCGCTAGTTCCTCTCGCCAGGGCCCGCTAGTTCCCCTCACCCTGGTGCCCCTGTTCACCTAGCAGTAAATAGGTACCTGGGAGTTAGACAGCTGCTACGGGTTGCTTACTGGGTGTGTACTCACCTAGTTGTATTCACTTAGTTGTGCTTGCGGGGGCTGAGCTCTGGCTCTTTGGTCCCGCCTCTCAACCGTCAATCAACTGATGTACAGATTCCTGAGCCTACTGGGCTCTATCATATCTACACTTGAAACTGTGTATGGAGTCAGCCTCCACCACATCACTGCCTAATTTATTCCATTTACTAACTACTCTGACACTGAAAAAGTTTTTTTAACGTCTCTGTGGCTCATTTGGGTATTCAGCCTCCACCTATGTCCCCTTGTTCGCGTTCCAACCGTGTTAAATAATCCATCCTCTTCTACCCTGTCAATTCCCCTGAGAATTTTGTATGTGATGATCATGTCTCCCCGAGCCCTTCTGTCTTCCAGCAACGTGAGGTGCAGTTCACGCAACCTTTCCTCGCAACTCATGCCTTTTAGCTCTGGGACTAGTCTAGTGGCATACCTCTGAACATTTTCCAGCTTCGTCTTGTGCTTGACAAGGTACGGACTCCATGCTGGTGCTGTATATTCCAGGATTGGCCTTGCATATGTGGTGTACATGGTTCTGAAGGATTCCTTACACAGGTTTCTGAACGTAGTTCTGATATTAGCCAGCCTCGCATAGGCCGCTGTTGTTATTCATTTGATGTGGGCTTCAGAAGACAGGTTTGGCGTGATATCAACTCCTAGACCTTTCTTCCTGTCCGTTTCGTGAAGGACTTCATCTCCCAATCGGTATCCAGTGTCTGGCCTCCTGTTTCCATCACCTAATTTCATACATTTACTTGGGTTGAACTTTAGTAGCCATTTGTTGAACCATTCCTTCAGTTTGTCTAGGTCATCTTGTAGCCTCATACTATCTTCCTCTGTCTTGATCCCCCTCATAATTTTTGCATAATCAACAAACATTGAGAAGAACGAGTCTATTCCTTCCGGGTGGGTGCCTGTGTGTGTGTGTGTGTGTGTGTGTGTGTGCATTGGAATATCAGCGAATGGAAATGGAATAACATCAACGGCCTATGTGTGTGGAAAAAATAAGTTAATTGATTGACAGTTAAGAGGCATGCCGAAAGAGCCACAGCTCAACCCCCGCAAGCACAACTAGGTGAATAGAAGTCTCTCTTCCTTCTTCACCCCCCCACCTCCCTCCATCACCACATCTCCCCTTCCCCTCCGTCACCCCTCCCCCCCATCACCCCTCCCCCATGCGCATGGGTGGTACCCCTTCTAGTGTATATTTGATATTCACCTTACGATTCTTTTTATACATTGTGTCAAAGGCACAACTTTGTTTATTTAGGGGGTTTATTTGTGCGCTCTGTTGTCTTTGTTCTAAGTGTGTTTGCATCTACCTGTTTCTTTGTCCTGTTCTTCTGTTGTTATTGACTTGTCCGGCCGTATTACGCAGTTATTGTCGTAGTCGACTTTCATGTATTTTGGTGAACATATCGCAAATGCAACCGAATGTTGCTGTCTTGTATAGAGGCCTTTGTCAGTTATTTGTTTGCATGTTGCCTGGCAATGTTTAATTTATGTGTGTGTGTGTGTGTGTGTGTGTGTGTGTGTGTGTGTGTGTGTGTGTGTGTACTCACCTAGTTATGCTTACCTAGTTGCATTATTCCGCTAAAGAGGATCTTTTTATACGGGGTTTTGGTGACAGGTGACAGACTTTTCTGTTCGATTCTAGAATAATTTCTTCTCCCATGTGATATATTGAGCCTATAGCCTCCTGGTCCCCGATCCCAGCTTCAGTATTCCGCACTTGCTTGAGTTGAACTCTAGTATAGTCACCTGTGGGGGAATGTTTCTATAGTTTCTTGTTGTCTTTGAACGCATTTATTCTAATAGATTTTGGTTAGATTGTGTGTGGGTTAGAGTGAGTGTTTGACTCTTTAATTAATGGGGATGTCCCGTTCGCGATGAATATGTACGCTTTTCCCCCATGTTATTTGTTAATTTAACATAAGGAGTGATGTACAGGGCAACATTTCGGCCGCCGTGATGATTTGAGAAAATCTGGAAGAGTTTTATCCCTATTCTAGAAACAGCCTGGGTTGTTTACCAGAGGGTAACGACTCTGCTAATCACCCACATCGCGCCACCTCCTCTGGAGTGCTAATCCGTAATTGGGTTTAACTGATTCTGAGACAAGAGTGATTGTAAAAGTGGGCGAGTCTACTGTACTTTGGTAAATTACTGATGAGCCACGTTCAAACCTTAATAAAACTATCTTACAACGTTCTCTTGCATACTGGTTGATACCTGGTTGATGGGGTTCTGGGAGTTCTACTCCCCAAGCCCGGCCCGAGGCCAGGCTTGACTCAGGCTTGCATGTGTTTCCTCTCTCTCTCTCTCTCTCTCTCCTCTCTCTCTCTCTCTCTCTCTCTCTCTCTCTCTCTCTCTCTCTCTCTCTCTCTCCTCCGTACAAAACAACTGTGTGGTACACACTCAGAAAACCGCAGCAACTTAACCACTGCAAGAACTCAAGACATGACTCAGAAGCCTAGTTTCTTATCACCACACAGCATCACTCTTCAGCTCGCGACGCTCTGCAACAAGCAACATTCTGCAACTCGCTAACTGAAATCCAGTCATCAGGGCGACAGCGTCTTTCAGGGGACGTGTATGCTGATATGGCAATTGAAGACCACAGAGCAGCTCTGCCTAACAGGTCTAACACGGGGCCCAAGACCTTATCCTGGGGGAGAAAAACCAGCTTGGCGATTTTTGTGGCAAGAAACCAGTGGCGGCGGCTTTCTTTGTGGGCGTCCCAGCCTCCTCCCCACAAAACGTTGTAATCCCCATCCTATCCTCTCCCATATTTCCTCTTTTCCATCCTCCCACCTCACACAAAATCTCGTAGTTCCTTCCTATCCCATCCCCTTCTCTCCCACACACACACACACACAAATCACACGACATTGTCTTAAAGAGATGAAGACGTAGAAGCCAGTAACCTAAATTTTATCGCCCTTTTTCTTCTTGTTGCTATATTTACCTATCTTTATGTCTCGTGTCTGGCAGCAATCCACTAGTCAGTTTTATCGCGCCAGCCACTGGCGTTGACGGCAACCCACAAGTGCACGGATTGTGGCTATCGCGGTTTACGTTAGTCTTGGGGCCGTAAGAATTCTCGTAACAGCATCGTGGACGATCGCTTCTTGTCGCCTCCTTCCCTTCCCCTCCCTCTCCCCTGTACAAGGATGGAATGGGAAGAAAAGAGAGAGGGTGGAGGAGGAAAAAGAGTAATGGGAAAGGCGGAGATGAACAAGGGGCGTAAAAGCTGTAATATAAGGGGAGATACGGAGGAATTGGACTTTAAACGAGGAGGAAGATAGTGGTGAAAATAATAAGGAAAAAAAAAAGAACTTAGGTTAAAGGTAAGAGAAGGAACAAAACAGGGAAAAGGGCTCCTTAACTAACCGTAGAACAACGCATTAACTCCCGTCCCAGAGACCACGTCTGAACCTCACTACCGAGGGTTTTATCACTGCAGGAGTCGGTCGGCTTCTTTATCACTGGTCAACAGATAAAGGTGAAGGCTTGAAGATCCCTTCCCGAGTGCCTAAATACCTAGGCTGGCTGGGGTGGTGGTGGTGGTGTGTCGCAGCTTGTCCTCAACCCCGGCACCTCTCACGGCTCGTTCATATCCCTGAGCTGGTGGCTGGATGGGTGATGCTGGAGTATTAGATGGCATCACCTACCACCATCATTACCACCAACCGCCATGGAACACCATCACCGCCCACCACCGTCACCCACCTCCATCACCCATAATTACCACTTTCATGCAGGTCGGCGTTCAATCTCCGATCGTCCAAGTGGTTGGGAACTATCACTTCCCTTATTCCCCTTTGCCATCCCTTCCCAAATCCTTATCCTGATTCCTTCCAAGTGCTATATAATCGTGGTGGATTGGCAATTTCTTCTGATAGTTACCTTCCAGAACACCGAGACAAAAATATTTGTGTACTAACAGTTTAGGAAGTGCTTACTGGAGGTAAGGTCACAAAACAGTTTTGAAACAGATGTTCATAAACAGCTAGGTGAATGTTTCAGTGTTATAAACTATACAGCACTAGACGGCGCTAGCAGGACACTGAGAGCTTTAATAAAGGTAGTGGGGAAATTACATGCTATAGAAAGACTTTACTGCCGTTGAAAATGCTCGATAACAAGGAAAACAGGGGATTTTGGTTTTTACAGAAAAAAAGGAAATTACCAGACCAAGGAAGTCTTAAATACTGGAATAAAAGCAAGACCAGACATGACAATGAAGATAATTTGGGGAAATATGTGTAATTTGTAAATAATGGTGTGACAATACCAATATGAATTTAAGAGAGAGAAATCAAGCTGGTTTTGTAGTACAGTCTTAGGGAGAGGCAGAAAGTGACATGATCCTGATTGTGCAACTTTAAATCCTTTTACTTGTTACTATGTTGGTAGCACTGTACTCAGCGTTGTTCTTAACAGTGGAGAGCACATGCGCTATTGTTAGGACAAATTAGAGTATCAGAAAAAAATATTAAAGTGAGAAATGATATCGACACTACAGTCTGAACCGGGTTGTGTGTTCTGGTAATTATTGGTGGCAGCGGTGGGATGAATCAAGCCTGACCAGTGGTTGGACTTGGATTCTGTATCACACAGCAATATATGATCAGTCTTGGATTTAAACTCATAAGAAGGAATTTTAAGCCTTTATACTGTATTTTTTTGTTATATCAAACCAGGTTTTAAAATATTTGTTACCTTACTATCTCTAGGAAATTCATTGTTGAATAAGTATTAATTTAAAATATTACTGACTGACGAGGTATACTTATATATACAAATCTTTCAAATTAAAACTTATGAGTTCCATTTATGATGCAATCCTTCCTCTTTTTTTTCTCTCGCCATTATATCAATTTTCATCCATTTTCCACAATTTGAACATTCTTTTAGCCTGTCCTCATACCTCAATTTTTATGCTTCCTTCCCCTTTTCTCTATTCTTTCCCTCTCGTTTCCCTCTTTTATCTTTCTCTATATTCCCTCTTTTATCTCTCTCTTTATTCTCTCTTTTATATACATCCAAATGTGCCCCAACCGGGCCATTTGGAAGTCTCACTTTTGTAGCAGTTGTGTACGAGACAAAAGGGAATATTTTATTAGCCTTTCCTTCAAGCTGCCGGCGCTTACACGGCGGAAACAAAACAAAATATGACTTTTGTTGCCTTAACTAACTTACGTCCCCATGACTGCTGTTTCCGCATGACATGGGAAAAACGACGATACTGGGATATTTACTCCATCTCAAAGAGCAACTCTTTGGAACACTTGGAAGCCATGGAGCACCTGGGTGACATGTAACTCCTGGGTGACATGTAACTCCTGGGTGACATGTAACTCCTGGGTGACATGTAACTCCTGGGTGACATGTAACTCCTGGGTGACATGTAACTCCTGGGTGACATGTAACTCCTGGGTGACATGTAACTCCTGGGTGACATGTAACTCCTGGGTGACACGTAACATCTGGATGACACTGTAACACTTGGGTGACGTATAATACCTGAGAGTCACGGAACTCCTGGGTAACATAATGTCTATTTTTGCCATGGCTTTTTGATCAAATGAATGTAGAACGTGAACCCTTAACTGTTGTGTTTCTCCAGGTTCACACACTCATTGGTGCGGTATTATGACAATTGACCCTTGACTGACCCTTTTGCTCGTTAGAACACAGCCACTTGGTTGTCATTGGAGTCTTCGGGTTATTACAAGGTTTATCTTGACAATTGTCACCGGTTGCAGAGGAAGGTGAGAGTGTGAAGTCTGTCGTAAAGCCTTGGGTGAGTAGTCTGTGCTGCAAGTTGTTTTCTTATATCACCGTAGAATGGAAGCAAAGCGTAAATTCTCTAAACAAAATTTAAAAAAAAAAAGGAAGAGCCAATAAAAGGCCAAATTGCTGCCCTGTTTTTCTTTTATTAGGGAAAGCAAGGAGTGAAGAAATCAACAGAAGGCACTTGAAACCTTTCCCCTAAATATATATATATATATATATATATATATATATATATATATATATATATATATATATATATATATATATATATATATATATATTAGAAGATTTATGAATATGCGATTCAAGATTTTAAGGTCAGTGATGGATTCAACCACCCAATATGTTTGCTGTTGGGCCCGGGGGAGAAGGGAAGGGAGAGGGAGCTGTTTAAGTCTCTTTACCCGATTGTTTTTGCAAAAATCAGGGAAGATTCAGCTGCAAATTTCGTGCCTGAATGCAATTTCCTTAATGTACTTGAGGATTCATGGGGTATTTTTCGAATTTACCCATCAAAAGCAGGAATCCATCTAATTCTGGCTATTAGTGACTCCAAGCGCCTTGTAGGATTTATGTAATTACTGCTTGAGTTATCAAATGGAACTCATCGTTTTGGAAGTGCCTCTCTCTCTCTCTCTCTCTCTCTCTCTCTCTCTCTCTCTCTCTCTCTCTCTCTATCTTGAGAAACTCCTGCATCAGGACCTGTTGGGTCACTAGACCACTCTGACCAGCAGGTATGAAGTACCTGAAGCTATACAATTACTATATCCAGTTCTGCGGTCCTGAGAATGCTTTCATAATGGATCCAAAGTTTGCAAGTGCATGCTACTGCTGTTCACATGCCCCCTGCAGGACTAACCATCTTGCGAGATGGGCATTTTAATAACTCGACTCAAACATGTAATCCGTTCATGTAATCTAGGGTATATCCACATGAATGTGAATATACCTATGTCAATAGATTTTTTTCATTACAGTGGAGACTGATAGACGGGGGGGGAGGATGATGAGAGAGAGAGAGAGAGAGAGAGAGAGAGAGAGAGAGAGAGAGAGAGAGAGAGAGAGCGGTGGGACTGAGTAAGGGGGACGTTGAGTGAGAGGATAGTGAGTGCTGTTAGTTGAGTGGTGGTGAGTAATTGAGTAGTGTGTCCGTCAGGTCGGGGACGTCACAGGGATAAATCTGGCGGCCCCCGACGAGCTAAACCTCTATTTTTTTTTGGGGGGGGGGAGGGGGTCAGAGGGAGTAGAGATGTTGATGAAAGAAAAAGCTCAGGAATGAGGAATATAGAGCTACGATGCCAGGCGGGCTGTCCGCCTTGCTGACACGAAGTTTTGTAGCAAAGCTAAGCTTCGGCTCTGTTGTCAGGTAGCTGCGAGGGTTCATGAGGTTTGTTTCGTGTATTTCCACATACATAGATGTCTAAACCTATTGTGGTGCGGCCTGACGAGGGGTTACCCTTGGGGGGTAGTGTTGGGGAGGTGTGGTAGTGATGGGGAATACGAGGGGTTTATCACCATCAGTTTCCTTCCTTACTCTTTCTCCTTAAGAAATAGTGTGGGTACACCTGCACAATATTGGGTGGGCTTAGGAAGTAGAACTCCCAGAACCCACTCCATGTTCCTCTCACATTCGGACACACTTGTGCATGCTTCGGGGGCTCGGGGTCGGCTACGTGCCCAAACGAAAAGGAGGAGAGGTGTGACTGGCTTGTGAAGCCCGTCATCTGGCTAGAGGATATGAGACTAAAGGATAGTGTTTATCCCGTCCTGGATAAGGTCATAAGCAATATTACAATATTTGCCACTCCCCCATGGCTTCAAAATCATTTTAATTGACGCGAGAGTTAATTCTCGAGGCATGAACGCCCTCTAATAAATCCGTTCTGGGAGTCTTGTATTAAATTAGGGATGGCTACACCATGATGAGGGGGCCGGTGTGAGTAATTGGGTTTTCATCCTGCAAGCCGAGATATCTGCTATGCTCCTCAAACGTCGACACACGTCTAGACTTGACACCATAATTATACACGGCTCTTTATTATCCCTAATGCTCTTAACCCCCTTAAGACACGATTGTAACATGCAACAAATTTATTAAGATGAAGACGAACTCATTTCGTGTGGATTCTGTCTGGTTGAGACGTTCGGATACAGAATGCAACTGATGGTGTAGGTAAAGCATATGCTTTACTGTTTAGAGGAAGGAGTCGATTAAAACTTTGGACTCTGAGCCAAAGATTGTACATGGAGACAACGATACACGAAGAACCACAGTAAAAGTTTATACACTTGAGGCACTGAACTTCATGCAGCTGAGGCACTGAACATCATGCAGCTGAGGCACTGAACTTTATACACCTGAGGCAGGCGATGAGTCACATTAACATGGCTGAAGTAGTTTCACCAGACCACACACTAGAAGGTGAAGGAACGACGACGTTTCGGTCCGTCCTGGACCATTCTGAAGTAGATTGAGAATAGTCCAGGACGGACCGAAACGTCGTCGTCCCTTCACCCTCTAGTATGTGGTCTGGTCAAACATCTGAGGCACTGAACTTTATACACCTGAGGCGCTGAAATGGTCAGCAGTACGTTCGTTTATTGAACGTTACCGTCGCCACGTGATCAGTACTTCCCACACCAACACCAGCTCCCAGTACCTATCACAACCTACACCACTACCACCCAAATCAACACAACCACCATCTGCGCCAACACGTCCATACGTCCAGTGTACGAGTAGTTAACAAATGGAATGCATTAGGCAGTGATGTGGTGGAGGCTGACTCCATACACAGTTTCAAATGTAGATATGATAGAGCCCAGTAGGCTCAGTAATCTGTACACCAGTTGATTGAGAGTTGAGAGGCGGGACCAAAGAGCCAAAGCTCAACCTCCGCGTGCACAACTAGGCAAGTAACACTAAGTGAATATCCCACCACACCCGTGTCAACCTTATCCCACCCGTGTCAACCCCACTTCCATCACCTGCAACAACCCCAAAAGCAGATCAGGTGCAGTAAAAACTCTCAACATCAACGTGTTTGCTGTGGGTTGGCTTATTCCAGCCGGAAGTGTAAGTTTAAGTGGGTCGGAGACGGCGGCGTTTTGCGGTCGATCTCCCTAGTGTCGTAATTTCCTAATTGTCGTTGTTCCCTGCAGGTCGGTCACCTGACTACTGTGATGGGGGTATGGGATGGAGGGAATGGTGGATCATGGCTCAGTTCATCTGCTGATGATCACGTGTTGATGTATATGTCTCTCTCTACTACGTTAGAACTTGAATAACGTTACTTATTAATATAGTTTGCATGGTTAAGCCTTACCTCCCAGGCCCCCGTCATAATTGTCAGTCGTAGAATGCATCAACACCTGACCTCTTCATAGCTTGTCATTTGTTTAACTAAAATGTATGCTGTCCTGTTTCTCATTTTTCATTGTACCTTAGACCTTTGCACACAAGTTCATCCTGTGTGGTTCATCTTCCACTCACTATATATTTTAATATATTTCTATATTATCGTTTATCATATCTTCTGGGTCTTCTTTTGCAAGTGGCTTCTGATTGGTTCAACTGCATCAGTTATGGCGCAACCCGTTAGTGCCAGGCTCTACTTTCTCGAGTTTCCTTTTTTGTGATTTTTAAAGTGGAATTTCCATGCAGGTGCTGCATACTCAATCACTGTTTTTAATATGTTATTAATAAAGGTTTAAAGGCATTCTTGTGAATTTTCTAGAGTGTTATTTGCCAGCTTAGCGGTTGTTGGTGATACAGTTGCTTGTGTTGCGCTCGCCGATAGGTTTGGTTTCATTACAATTCGGAGCTTTTTCTGCTGCTAACATTGGTGGGTTTCATGTGTTCCCATTCACACAGACTTGCATGCGATTTGGTTGAAGTCTTTTAGCCATTTGTGCATTTAGATGTGTTACTCTCTCTCTTTCATCCTGTCTGTTAATTATTATTAATTTTATCTTTTTTTGTGTTCCCTCCCCTCTCTGTCTGTCTGTCTCTCTCTCTCTCTCTCTCTCTCTCTCTCTCTCTCTCTCTCTCTCTCTCTCTCTCTCTCTCTCTCTCTCTCTCTCTCTCTCTCTCTCTCTCTCACGTATTCATTACTTGCTTGTTTCACTTATTTACATTTAGTCTTGCACAACACTTCAGACTTTTTTAAATTTATTTTTAGTTTTTTTTGTGGTATTTCTCTGGTGCTGTGTGACTTCCTTTGTGTCTGCCTTCCATCAGTTCCTGCCCATCTACCATTTATCACTTCCGCCATCCCCTTTACCTCGCCCCTCACCAGCTTCACCCCTCAATGCCCCTCTCTATTTTCCCTCCTCTCACCCCAATGCTTCTGCTTTTCCCCTGTCGACACTCTCACTTTATTCTTCTTACTTCATCTCTCTCTCTCTCTCTCTCTCTCTCTCTCTCTCTCTCTCTCTCTCTCTCTCTCTCTCTCTCTCTCTCTCTCTCTCTCTCTCTCTCTCTCTCTCTCAAATAAGAGAGTGAGGCAGATAACCCATGACAGCTGAGAGATGTGCCACTGCTGCCTGTATGACTTGGAGGGCCTCGACGACTCTCACACATTGTAGGTTTTTATTTAAGCAAGTCTCTGAGGGGTTATATATGTTACGATATTTGTTTAACAGTTTCGCCATGGAGGTATCATATGTTACAAGAACTATTATTGTTTTATGTAAATTTTCAGTTTAGAAGTGGAATATAAGTTTTGTTTATATATATATATATATATATATATATATATATATATATATATATATATATATATATATATATATAAGAACTTAAATTTCGTCTCTGAAGAGTTTAATCTCTCAATTTATGATTTATATCAATTTTGTATGGGATAGTCTCATTCCTTATTGATTTTTTCTTATGTTAATAAATGACGATTAAAGACATGCTTGAAATAGTAATTTTTGTCTCTGATATGGTATCTTATAGTGAGGAGTAAGTCTATTTTTCTCTTGCATGAACATAATTGCTTTCCTTGCACATGGATCACTGTGTTGATTGCAGTAACAAATGCATAACCTAGGAAAGATTAGTATAGAATGTAGAATTTAGACGAAGCACTCGTGTTGCGACACAGTAATCGCCAATTTGATAAGTTGATTAGCAGGAGCATGTGAAGCTATAGCGGCAAACCAATGATAACAGTAATCAGGCGGGGTAGAAATAGCCTAAGCTACTCTATCCCTTTGAGATGTATTTTTTTTTCTTGTCTCAATAAACATACTTGAACTTGATTGCAGCAAAAACTACTGCAGAAGTAACAACAGGAGCTGCAATAATTTCTGCTGCAGACTGATATCAACACTTGCTGCAGCATAAGCCACAGCTGCATATGCAGCCACAATAACAGCAGCAGCTGCCTCAGAAGGCACAGTAGCAGCAGCAGAAACAACAGTCGTAGTCAGCAGGTCCATTCATCACATGTTTTAAGACCCATTAATTCTAAGTCTCGGTCGTTGGTCTTTGATATGAGTGACTGCCTGTTTACTGAGCCTGGCTGAGATTAGTGCAGACTCGGCCTTAATTACGTCTGATAATGTCTCTAGTGCGCAGGCAAATCTGCTCTCCACCCTCTCTCTCTCTCTCTCTCTCTCTCTCTCTCTCTCTCTCTCTCTCTCTCTCTCTCTCTCTCTCTCTCTCTCTCTCCCCCTCTCTCTCTCTCTCTCCCCTCCCTCCTCCTCCCCAGCTACAATTAACTTCCAGGGTAGGCAAAAAATGATCGATCCAGGTGGTAGGCGGGTGGAGAAGTGTGTTTCATGCTTTGAAACTCCAGTGAGTTGTTATTTAAGATAATAGACCTGGGATCATGTGACGAACCTCGCAATCCTGAGCACTCAAGGTGTGTCAACTCTACCAGCAGGATTCGAGTCGCGCTCTCCAGCACACATTGAAAGTCAAATTTTTAGACACTTTAGACCGGGAGTTTTGAAATTACTTTATACACTCCTGCGCTCCCAAGAACATCCTCATAATGTATCCGATTCTCGCCAACGCTGGCTACCGCCTATGGAAGACGAACCATCCTTCATATAGTCTCGCAGTCCTTTCGGTCACCCATCCATTTCAAAACCTTAACCTGAGCAATGGAGTGACGCACAATTACACCAAGATAAAATTAATAACGCGTTCCTGCTGGAAGTGCCTGATCAACCGGACTGTATTAGCTGTTGTGCTGTGGGTCACTTAACACCA
This sequence comes from Procambarus clarkii, assembly GCF_040958095.1. Taxonomy (NCBI): domain Eukaryota; kingdom Metazoa; phylum Arthropoda; class Malacostraca; order Decapoda; family Cambaridae; genus Procambarus; species Procambarus clarkii. The sequence goes on along the minus strand of NC_091156.1, from coordinate 11,581,942 downwards.
GCCGGGCTGTGGTGGGTATGTGGGCCTGCGGGGCCGCTCCAAGCAACAGCCTGGTGGACCAAACTCTCACAACTCAAGCCTGGCCTTGGGCCCAGCTTGGGGAGTAGAAGAACTCCCAGAACCCCATCAACCAGGTATCAAGCAGGTACACAACCTCAGTGGCCAGGCAGATGTTGAAACGTCGTGGTAAGAAGGTAGCCTAGAGGTGTGTAGCGTCGAATAACTATAGCAACATAGAGGACCGAGTCTTCGAGTTCCTGCGATGTTTCGGTACTGGAGGAGGGAGGAATCAAGGACTCGGTAACTCCTCGAGTGCATTAGCATATCGCGCGGGGCGCCGCCCTGTTGAGAAACACATTCCCAGCTGTCATAGCGGAATATGGCGGCAAATAGCGGCGGGCTTGCGTGTGCCATCAAAGCCAGCTTATTCACACTATAATTGAAGCTCCCTGCCGGCCGCACACCGACTTTGATGGCTTCTCCGCCAAAGGCTTCCCCTCGAGAAGACGCCTGAACATCCGAGCAACCAAGGGGACGAGTGGGCGAGGTGTGTGTGTGGGGGGAGGAGGCGTGGCAGGCGTTCTGGGAAGGAAGGGGGGAGGGGGGGAAGTCAAGAGTCCTGGGTAGTGGAGGGTTGTAGATGTCTTGGGGAGTTGGGCAAGCGTTATGGGAGGATAAAATGGCCTTAGGAATTGTAGGATGAGAATATTATTGGAAAGGTAAGGGGAAAAGGGAAAAGGCGCAGGTGTTGGAAGCAGCAGCAGCAGCATGTATCAGAAGCAAGAATCAATGGCTATAGTGGTAGAAGCAGATGAAGCTGAAGAATCGGATTTGATATCAGTGGCGTTTCACAGAGACCCGAGGGAGGACCAGGTCATGTTAGGTCCTGTTATCCCGAATCAGCAGGTATCATCGGGCAAAGAAAATATTTACAAACGTTCATTTAAAGCGGTGAAATTCTTCAGCTCTTTAAGATGAAGCTCTTTAAGCTGAAGCCACACTGAACGATGCTACCAGAGTCAGCCAAGATCTGCCAAGAGCAGGTATCGCATAAATATAAGAAGGATTGTGTACGAAACGATGCAGGTGGAAAGGGCTCTCGCTGTTCAACCCGCGAGACACAAAGTTTTACAAATTTTGGTGTCTATTTTGTAACATTTTGCTTGGAAAATATCCATTGCCCAAAAATCCAAATCTGTTCATAATTTGATGCTTAAATAACATAAGACACAAATGGTTTGGTACGCCGCGTCACTATTTCTGAGCCCTAAAAGGCAGCAGCAGCAGCAGCCGAAAATGTAAGTTGAAGCGGAAACAATCATACATACTATCCTATAGCCTCAGGTGAGAAAAGCGACAGCAGACAAAGAGGCTGCTGTCAAGAGGCAGCAGAAGCAGCGACAGTAGCCATAAACCCACCAAAAAAGTCCTGTGGTTATGAGCAGGCGCCGTGGGTGCAGCAGACAACCCGGCCCTCAGGTGTCCCGCAGAGCGTGTAGGAGAGTTATCAGCGGGCAGACAGGTGCTGCTGTCTCGCCTCGACCCTCCTCTTAATTAATGATGACCAGGTGACTACACTGGTTACCTGTCACACACCTTGATAACTAGCCGACCATTTTTCAGCGCGGACAAACTTTTACAAATCCTGAGTCCGATCTCCCCGTGTTGTGTCTTATTTTAAGACATCTATTTTGCGCTCTGAAGACATTAAGCTTTATGTAATTAGGTATTTCGTTCTTTTAGTATTTCTCTCTGGGGATTAAGAGACGAGAAAATTAATGATGCACTCCGTTGCTCAAAATCTTTATTGTAGAGAATAAATCACAGTAACATGTTATATCGATGAGAAATTATTTTTTCAAGGTGACAACGCTTCAGTCAGTCCTGGAACATTATCCAGTGGTGACATTAGCAGGTGCGGGAGACTCGAGAATACACAAATCACAATGGTGTATTATGTCAATGAAAAAATCATTTGGAGCATTGGTTCAGTGGGTTAAAGTAAATGTCTATGAGTTACAAGAACGTTGGTTCGTGGCTTCAGATGGTTTTCTCTTGGGAGAGTCAACATAAGGGGAAGTGGAGAAGGAAAACATGTAAACTGAATTAACATAAGAATCTTCTTCTCCACTCTGTATTCTACCTACTTGTTGTCTTCTATCTATATTAATGCTTAAGAATAGATGAAATAATTCACGTGAAAAGTTGTGAGCAATCTTACTACTTACCGGATAGAGTAAGGCTCAGTAGACGCTGAGCCTCACTATACCCCGGTGCTAAGTGTCCAGCTTATAGTATTTAGTAAACACAGCTGCTGGCACTTCTCTTATAGGTTTACCTATGAGTTGTTTTTGCTCCTAAGCTGTAGTATAAACATTTTACACTGTAGTGAATCAGAGTCTAAAGTTGTCAGACTCTTTATCATGCAACTTCCTCTTTCTCCTCCTCCTTCTTTCCTACAAGTAATTCTGTCTTCGTGTTATCTTCCTCTTCTCAACTCGTCATCCACCTATCCATTCCATCTCTCCCTTTCTTACCTTTTGTTAAAACGTCTTATCCATTCATCATTCTCCCCCCATCCCATCCGTTCTTCAACAATTTATTCTCTATTTCTGTAATTGCCTTCATCTTTTCCCATCCTTACCTTTTCTCGTTTATATCCATCCCTTTGTCTTCTCCATACATCACAAACCAGTCTCCTTTGCTTTCCTTCCCCTCCTCCAGGGATAAATGGGAGAGATGCCCAGGTAGAGGGAAACACAGACGCTAGACTAAACGCTGCCATCTGATGGAGTCTCACGCCACTGGGAGACAGACAGACAGGAACGTCGATGGAGAAATGTGTAATTGTACATTGGTGAAGGGACAAGAAAGGTTAGGGAATGAGGCAGGTGCTTTCTTCGTTATTTGTTTTGAACCCCCCCCCCCCTCTCTCTCTCTCTCTCTCTCTCTCTCGCTCTCTCTCTCTCTCTCTCTCTCTCTCTCTCTCTCTCTCTCTCTCTCTCTCTCTCTCTCTCTCTCTCTCTCTCTCTCTCTCTCTCTCTCTCTCTCTCTCTGATCAAATACTTCCACTACACAGATAATGTACTAGTTATTATAAGTACAAAAATATATCATCCCACTCTGCGATCAAATGTAATATGTACAGAGTTTTTTGTAGTTTTAATTTATTAGTAAAAACTAGTTTTATACAAAGGAGCACTTTGGCAAGAGTTGAGTAAGTGATTTTCTTTTTGTTTGCTTGGCTTTGTACTCGGATCATGGTTAAGTTTAGTTGACTTAGACCTTTATACTATACGATCAGGATGTCAGTATTTTAACAAAAGGATAGAAGATAGACTAAGGCAGCAGCAGCAGTAGCCGAAAATGGAAGTTTTCGGCTACTGTGGCTGAATTATGTGATTTAACCTTCCGACTGGAAGGTTAAATCTCACTCATCTCTCTCTCTCTCTCTCACTCAATCTCTCTCATCTCTTGACACCCCTAACCTACGATTTTTCATTAACTTCTCTTCCTCTCCTCATTCCCTTCCCTCCTCTTTCCCCACGTGTTCATCCCTATATCCTGCAACCTTAAGGGGGTCTTTCCTGTGTTTATACATAAACACACTTGCTTCTTCACCCCCTCTTTGCCTTATTTTTTACCCCCTCCATACCTTAATTTTACCCCAATGCTCTCCCCTTCTCTATCTCCCCCTACCTTCATCTTCTCCCTCCCTCCTTCCCTCTCCTCTTGCTCTCTAGACAACCGGAAGAGGGAAATGTTTCCACGTGTGGGTACATCGCCTTCACCTTAAGTCATTTTTCTCTGCCTAGTCGGGTATCCTTCTTCCGTGGAGACTCATGCACGACTCTGCGATTGGTGTTGTGAGGGTGGGTATGTGGGTGTGGCTGCGGGCATGTGGGTGTGGCTGAGAGTATGTGGGTGTGGCTGAGAGTATGTGGGTGTGGCTGCGGGCATGTGGGTGTGGCTGAGAGTATGTGGGTGTGGCTGAGAGTATGTGGGTGTGGCTGCGGGCATGTGGGTGTGGCTGAGAGTATGTGGGTGTGGCTGCGGGCATGTGGGTGTGGCTTAGAGCATGTGGGTGTGGCTGCGGGCATGTGGGTGTGGCTGAGAGTATGTGGGTGTGGCTGCGGGCATGTGGGTGTGGCTGAGAGTATGTGAGTGTGGCTGCGGGTATGTTGGTTTGTGCATGCGTGTGAAGGGTTGCAGGGGGGGGAGAGTGTATGTTTGGTCGAGCGTGTACTTGCCTGTATGTGCATGCAGGGTCGAACTTTAGATCATGGGCTCCGTCTGGTAATGTGGACATTTTAATCCACCACCACGACAGCTACCAGCTATGTACCACTACAAGTAAATAATCAACACTTCATAGCAACTAGCATTACTATTAAACAACCACCGTTACAACACAACCAGCACTACCACCTAATAACCACCCCTCCACACCTACCACTACTGGCAAACAACCACCCCCTCCACAAATACCTCCACTAAATAACCACCCATTCACACCGACGGCCACCTCCAAACAACCACCCTTTACACAACCACTACCATTATCAAACAACCACCCCTCCACACCAACCACCACCAAACAATTACCCCTCGACACCCTCCACCACCACCAATCAACCACCCCTCCACCACCACCAATCAACCACCCCTCCACCACTACCACCACCACGTTAACTGACGTCCCCAAGTGGCTAGCACAAGTGAGCCGTATCGCACTACTTTTTTTTCCTACACAAGAATTATAGCTCTATTTTGCCCCTAATTACTGAGAGAAATATCAGTAGTTTGCGCTAATCACAGAGGGAAGTGCTGTGATTGGCTGTGCCTAGCTCGGTGATTTTCTTTCTTTAGCTAGAAGTCTCTGTCACCTGTTGTTGTTATAGATTCAGCTACTCGGAACAAGTTCCAAGTAGCACGGGCTATGGTGAGCCCGTAACTTACCTGGCACAGGAGCAGTGCTGATCTCTGTCACCTACGAACGTTAGCGTATAAAATGGCTCAAGCAGCGGCTATATCCTTACGGGCTATTCATGCCCGTGCCACCTCTTGGGTGGCTTAATCTTTATCAAT